>NC_073254.2:158634166-158937196 GCF_029289425.2 Pan paniscus
GCATGGGCAGCCCCTCCAGGAACATGGGGACCTGGTGACTTATCAGACAGAGTGAGAGACCTTGTTAGAAAAGAAATTGTGGCTGGGCACAGTAGCTCACGCCTGCAATCCCAGCACTTTGGGAGGCCGAGGTGGATGGATCACCTGAGGTCAGGGGTTAGTCTCTACTAAAAATACAAAATACCCCGTCTCTACTAAAAATATAAAATTAGCCAAGCATGGTGGTTCATGCCTGTAGTCGCAACTACTAGGGAGGATGAGGCAGGAGAATCGCTTGAACCTGGGAGGCGGAGGTTGCAGTGAGCTGAGATCGTACCATTGCACTCCAACCTGGCCAACAAGAGCGAAACTCCATCTCAAAAAAAAAGAAAAGAAATTGTTTTGCTAACTAGCCTGATTTCATCATTTCACCATACATACATTATCAAAACATCATGTTGCACCCCATAAACATATGCAATTATTATCTGTCAATTAAAAATGAAATAAACTTTTTTAAAAGGAAAGAAAAAAAGAATTTAAAAACAAGAAATTTTTTTTTCTTTTTCTTTTTCTTTTTTTTTGAGACAGAGTCTTGCTCTGTAGCCAGGCTGGAGTGCAGTGGCGCAGTCTCGGCTCACTGCAACCTCCGCCTCCCGGGTTAAGCGATTCTCCTGCCTCAGTCTCCCGCGTAGCTGGGACTACAGGCACGTGCCACCACATCCAGCTAATTTTTGTATTTTTAGCAGAGACAGGGTTTCACCATGTTGGCCAGGATGGTCTCAATCTCCTGACCTTGTGATCCACCCACCTCGGCCTCCCAAAGTGCTGGGATTACAGGTGTGAGCCACCGTACCCGGCCCTAGAAACAAGAAAAATCGTTCACTGGTTGGATACACGATGGAGGAAGCAAGGGAAATTGGCCTCATGACTAGTTGCATTTACTTAGCAAATGAAGTCACCATCTCAGAGTAAAACATTCCACACTTAAGCTGACCCTTAAGTTCTGGTCTGATGGCTAAAAGCATGGTGGTATCCTTCATAGAACAGGGGAGGCGAGGAAAGCACAGGGAAAGGTATTCTGCTTGAGAAGATAGGAAAACACACACATAGAACGTGTCCTGGAGTTCTAGCAAAGGGGGCGAACTGAACACAGATGTCAAATCCAGACCCCTCTCAAAGCCCCACTGAAACTGCAGCAAAGAGATTGTTTTAAGAAGATGGAGAGAATGGGGGAAGAGGTAACAAAAAAATTTTCGTAAAGTGGAGAATAAAGGTTGAGCCATAACAGACGGGTGACTTGATGAAGACAATCTTAAACCAACTCGGCGGGGAAGCTAAGAACCTATGCTATTTATACTGCCAAGTTCCCAAAGTGCAGGTATTGGCGGTAACAAGGACTTCTGGAAGTAGAGGTGAATTGATTTTCTTGGGGAAGAAGGAACAGCTAAAAGAAGAATTGGTTGAAAATTGTTAACCCTACATCTCCTGACCACATTCCTAGCCACGAGTGGCCACCCTTCCCATCCTGGCAGGAAACTGGATGTTAAAGGGTTAAAACAGAAGGTTTCTGGTCTGAGAATACAAAGCACAGCTGAGAACCTACCAAACATAGAGGAAGTAAGTAAAAAGATGCATTCTGAATGCTGAGACCCAGGCTTCTTTCCACACAGCTCCTGGAAAGCTGACAGTTGGGCCTTACCAGCCAGCTAAGAGAGTAGAGGGGTCTTCTTTGGAGAAACTGAGCAGCCTAAGATGACCTAAATAAAGTTACTGACAGGCCGGGTGCGGTGGCTCACACCTGTAATCCTAGCACTTTGGGAGGCCAAGGTGGGTGGATCATCCGAGGTCAGGAGTTTGAGACCAGCATGGCCAATATGGTCAAACCCTGTCTCTACTAAAAATACAAAATTTAGCCGGGCATGGTAGCATGTGCCTGTAATCCCAGCTACTTGGGAGACTGAGGCAGGAGAACTGCTTGAACCCAGGAGGTGGAGGTTGCAGTGAGCCGAAATCACGCCACTGCACTCCAGCCTGGGTGACAGAGTGAGACTCCATCTCAAAAACTAAAATAAAAATAAAATCAATCAATCAATCAATAAAGTTACTGACAGTTCCTCTTCCCCACAACGCTCCCACCCAGCCAACAAGCCCCCTTCAAACACTCAGACCTTCCAAGCAGCCTTTGAGTCCCCCACCCTCTTACATGAATAGAGACAGCCAGAGACTACTAGACACCTTAGGAAAATCATTCAAATGGAAAAGAGATCTAAACAGAAAAAAAAACTTGCAGCAAACACCGTTGAAGGTAAAAAAAAAAAAAAAAAACTTTAAAAACTCAGTCTCAGAGATAAGAGACAGTACATCAATAAGCTAAAAGCAGGATGTTATATAAAAGAATACCCAGAACAAGAACAACAAAACAAGCTCTTGCAAATGAAAAACCTGATAGCAAAAATGAAAAGCTCAGTAGAAGGACTGAAAAAGAAAGAATAAGAAATGGACCAGATAGGCCAAGCACAGTGGCTCAATGCCTGTAATCCCAGCACCCTGGGAGGCTGAGGAGGAAGGATTGCTGAGGCCAGGAGTTCAAGATGAGCAACACAGTGAGACTCCTACCTCTACAAAAAGTGTTTTAAAACTTAGCCAGGCATGGTGGTGCATGTCTGGAGTCCCAGATACTCCCAGGAGGCTGAGGCAGGAGGATCACTTGAAGCCAGGAGTTTGAGGCTGCAGTGCGCTATGAACACACCACTACACTCCAGCCTGAGTGACAGAGCAAGATTCTATCTCTAAAAAATAAAATAAAAATAGGTCGGGCGTGGTGGCTCACGCCTGTAATCCCAACACTTTGGGAGGCCGAGGCGGGCAGATCACTTAAAGTCAGGAGTTCGAGACCAGCCTGGCCAACATGGTGAAACCCCGTCTCTACTAAAAAATTAGCCGGGCATGATGACATGCGCCTGTAATCCCACCTACTCGGGAGGCTGAGGCAAAAGAATTGCTTGAACCCAGGAGGCGGAGATTGCAGTGAGCCAAGATCGCGCCACTGCACTCCAGCCTGGGTGACAGAGCAAGACTCTGTCTCAAAAAATAAATAAATAAAAATAAATATCAATGTCTTTGCTATGTAGACAAAAACAAAATTAAAAAAAGAAAGAAAGAAATGGCCCAGAAACTAAAATACAATGAGACAGAAAAGCACCGAGAAAAGAAAGTTTAAGGATCAGTCCAGGAGATCTAACATCTGAAAATACAAAGAGAGAAAAATAATTAGAAATTAAGAATTAAATAAAAAAATATTTCAGCACTAAAGGAAAAGAGCTTCTAGATTCAAAGAACTCATCAAGTACCCAACAAATATTAATTAAAAAACACACACCTCAAGGGACATTACTGTGAAATTTCAAAACATTGGGATTAAAAAACTGATCACAAAAGTTTTTATCAAGGAAAAGAAACATACATACAAATGAGCAGGAATCAGAATGTCTTAAGCTTCTCACCACCAACGCTGGAAACTAAAAGGTTAAAGAAGCTAAAGAAACAATGTCTTCAAAATAGAAAGGGTAAGGGATTTTTAATTTAGAACTTCTTAGCCAGCAAAACTATCCATTAAATGAGAGAGGAGACATGCACAAAATATGCATCTACTAATCTTTCTTAGAAAGATACCAGAGGGCCGGGCACAGTAATGCCTGTAATCCCAGCACTTTGGGAGGCCCAGGCAGGAAGACTGCTTGAGCTCACGAGTTTGAGACCAGCCTGGCCAACATGGTGAAACCCCATCTCTACTTAAAAAACACAAAAATTAGCCGGGTGTGTTGGTACATGCCTGTAATCCCAGCTACTCAGGAGACTGAGGCAGGAGAATCACTTGAACCAAGGAGGCGGAGGTTGCAGTGAGCCGAGATCGTGCCACTGCACTCCGGGCTGGGCAACAGAGCGAGAATCTGTCTCCAAAAAAAAAAAAAAGATATCAGAGGCAGGGCTCCACCAAATGAAGAAGTAAACCAAGAAAGTTATTAGGGGAGACAGGCATCAGAAGAGAAAGGAAGTCTCTAGGATGACAGTGAAGGAGGTCACACAGATGGCTGAGAACCAGCCACGGAGGAACACTCATCTAGATTAGATTAAATCAGATTGGAAGGCTCTAGGAGTCATATCTCCAAGAAGACAAAACTCAGTGAATTCTTAAGGCAAAAAGAAGATACTGATAGGGTAGAGTTGAAAGTTGAAACAACAATAAACATATAGAAATATACACACCCCAAAAAGCCGTTATTTATGTCAGGAGAGACAAAAGTTGTAAAATAAAGGAAAAGCAATCGTGTTTGATGATGTGGCTCTGCTCGAATGGTGGACACTGCCTTAACGCTATACACACTGAATGCTGAACTAAACAAAGCAATGAAAGAGGACAGGGAAGATGTAGGATGGGAGGTATACCTATAGCGGGGTGGGTTGAGGGAAGGAAAAAAGGGCTAAATCCCCATCTAGAGAGGTCAATAGATACCAATACTTAAAACTAAAAAACCGCAAAAGAGCAAAAGGAGCGTAATGTTTGGAGATACAGAGGAAAATTTCTTTAAAATCAGCTAAAATTTCTGAATGACTACCCATGACCATAGGTTTTTCACACTGGCTCATGCCCAGTGCTCGTGTCTGTGGCCATGCAGTCAGCTCATTCACCAAGAGAGACTGTATACAGCATGAAATGAAAACTTTTTCACCATAAATCCTCTGCAACCATTGGGGAAAAAGTCAAAGAAGGCAGCTTAACAATCTCATAACAGTTACATCCTTGAATGCTAAGGAGGATACATTATTTTTTAAAGCGTGCAGTAACTATCAGTCAAGAAGGAATTTCATCGCTACCTCCTCCCTATGATTTTCTTTCCCCTTCATAGTTATTCCTCTGACCGCCCACCACTCAACAATAAAACTAAAAATGGAATTAGGTAATTACTATCTATAACCCAGGAAAACATTTTTTAAAAACCATAGTATACTAAAAGAACACTTCAGCTCGGTCTAGGTCTGTGAAGCCATCTGAGGGGCAATATGGTCTAATTCTAAAGTGGAATCAAGTACAAGCAGAATATCTGAGCAAAAGGAACATAATAGCTAATTCAGAACACTTTCCACTTCTTTTTGAAACAGACATTCACCATATTTCAATTTCAAATACTACATTATGTCTCCTAAAACATGAGATATATTCCTTTTTGAGAACTTATAATAAAAATGTTTCAGCTGGGCGCAGTGGCTCACGCCTGTAATCTCAGCACTTTGGGAGGCCGAGGTAGGCGGATCAC
Organism: Pan paniscus; assembly: GCF_029289425.2. Classification (NCBI taxonomy): domain Eukaryota; kingdom Metazoa; phylum Chordata; class Mammalia; order Primates; family Hominidae; genus Pan; species Pan paniscus. Next base: position 158,639,464 of record NC_073254.2, read on the forward strand.
GAGGTCAGGAGATCAAGACCAGCCTGGCCAACATGATGAAACCTTGTCTCTACTAAAAATACAAAAATTAGCTGGGCATGGTGGCACGCACTTGTAGTCCCAGCTACTCGGGCGGCTGAGGCAGGAAAATTGCTTGAACCAGGGAGGCAGAGGTTGCAGTGAGCCGAGATCGCACCACTGCACTCCAATCTGGGAGAGCAAGACTGTCTCATAGATAGCTAGATAGATAGGTAGATAGGTAGATAGATAGATAGATAGATAGATAGATAGATAGATAGATAGATAGATAGATAATGTTTCTAGATTATTTCTATTATCTCTCTTCTCCATTAGCTCAAATATCAAGAAAAAATGAATAACCAACTGGAATTCCTGTAACTTGGAATCCAGTAACTTGATTGGAATTTCACTGTAAAAACTGTATGATATTTTCTAATCATGCTAAATACTCATTTTTAGCTATTCATATATTTTCAATGAGAAAGTCTGAGGAATTTGCAAAGCAATATTTGGTGGGCGGGGGTGAGGGGGCAGTATTTAACCAGAAAAAAAAAAAAAAAGACTCTTCTTATTTTGTCCTGCCCCATTAATATAAACACACATTTATGTAGCTAAGATTTAAGTGACTAGAACAGTTTCCCAGACTCAGCATTTTTTACTTCTTCTATTTCTTCATTTTTACAGCTACAGAAAAAAAAAAAAAACACACACACAGTCAAGTTTCATTTCTGGCAACAGAGATAGGGAAGCCCAATTCCACATAACACAATCATTGCACAAGTCTAAAGGCTCTCACTGAATTTTTTTCAAGTTTAAGTTAAAAAACAGAAGTTAATTTTCACTTTGGAAATCGAACTTGAAAGAAAAATGTGACCTCTCATTACTTAATTCCTTCCAAGAAACTCCTTCTGGAACATAAATTGTTAAGACATGGCCACTTGGGGAAAACATTTTCAAGTCATGTTTGACATGTGAAGCTACATGGCACTTGACAGGAATAATTTTTAACAAGCTCAAGTCTGTCTTTTCTTTACACGATTAACATGATTTAAAAACATGTACTTTACCAAAAGCTTGCAGGGTTCTATAAACATTCAGATCCTTTTACAAAGACTGCATAGTGCAAGTGGGAAGGGCTTTTAATGGTCAGCATGCTGTTTGTTAAAACACACATACACACCACAATCTTTAAACAGAAATTAAAGGTAAATGGATGCCCTCATAAAATTGAATGTTTTCTTGTATTTTATCAGTAGATAAATGGGATTACAGATACAAAGCTATAAACTAAGGTATGGTATTCAAAGCAAGGATAAAACTACATATACATGAAAATAATCATTTCCAGCAATAGAGCTAAGTAAAAAAAGCAACAAAATTTTTTTTTTCAATTTTTAAAATATATCCTTTATTAGGTAAAAATTCTCCTTTTAATTTACTGAGAGTTTTTATGAGAAAAGGATGTTGAATTGTATTGAATGCTCTTTCTGCATCTGTTGATATAATTTTTTTAATTTTTCAAGCGTGTAATTTGGTTTATTATTTTATTGTGTGTTTTTTTTTAAGTTTCAGGGTACATGTGCAGGATGTGCAGGTTTGTTACGTAGGTAAGCATGTGCCATGGTGGTTTGCTGCACCTAACAACCCATCACCTAGGTATTAAGCCCAGCATGCATCAGCTGTTTTTCCTAATGCTTTCCCCTAGCCCACCCTTGCCCCACAGGCCCCAGTAAGTGTTGTTCCCCTCCCTGTGTCCATGTATTCTCATTGTTCAGCTCCCACTTATAAGTGAGAACATACAGCGTTTGGTTTTCCACTCCTGCGTTAGTTTGCTGAGGATAATGGCTTCCCACTTCATCCGTGTCCCTGCAAAGGACATGATCTTGTTCCTTTTTATGGCTGCATAGTATTCCATGGTGTATACATGCCACATTTTCTTTATCCAGTCTATCACTGATGGGCATTTGGGTTGACTCCATGTCTTTGCTATTGTGAACAGTGCTACAATGAACATATGCGTGCATGTGTATTTACAACAGAATGATTTATATTCCTTTGGCTACATACCCAGTAATAGGATTGCTGGGTAAAGACTGATAAAACTTCTGGCCATCATCCATTTAAAGTTCCCCAGCAGCTCGGCAAGGTGGCACGCATCTGTAGTCCCAGCTACTCCAGAGGCTTAGGTGAGAGGATGGCTTGAGCCCAGAAGTTCAAGGTTAAGTGAGCTATGAGAACTATGATCCTGTCATTATCCTCCAACCTAGGCCACCAGTCTCCTAAAAAAAAAAAAATCCCCCAGGAAAAAATTAAAAGAGGCACTACAAGCAGCCCCCTATTTACAAACACTCAGATAGAAATGTTCTGCTTACAGTCACCAATTGCCTGACAGTGGATCTGCAGGGTGCTGGTGGCTCCCCTTCCCTCTTCTGGCTTGGTGCTCTCATCTACAATGAATCCCCACAGCTGAGACTCTAGAGCCTAAAGCTCTCAGTCCCACAAGCCAAAGCACCCTAGAAACTACCCTAAAGCTATCTGCTGCTTCCAAAGCTTCACAACCACATATCTTGCCACCATGATACCACAGGAACCCCCTTCACCCTCCAAAAGGCAAGTGGAGGCCTGACCCAAATCACTCATGTTGTAGACGAGGTCAGGGTCACACAGCTTAGGGAAGAGGGTGGGAGGAGTAGGAAAATGTCATCTTGGTATACTGATTGCCACCTATAATTCATTTTCCCACAGAAAATTCTTACATTATTTATTTATTTATTTATTTTTGAGACAGAGTCTCGCTCTGTCACCCAGACTGGAGTGCAGTGGTGTGATCTCAGCTCACTGGAACCTCCGTCTCCTCGGTTCAAGTGATTCTCCTGCCTCAGCCCCCCAAATAGCTGGGATTACAGGCGCATGCCCCCACACCAGCTGATTTTTGTATTTCTAGTAGGGATGGGGTTTCACCATGTTGGCCAGGCTGGTCTCGAACTCCTGACCTCAGGTGATTCACCTGCTTTGGCTTCCCAAAGTGCTGGGATTACAGGCATGAGCCACCGCACCTGGCCTAAAATTCTTACATGATTATATCTCACTGCACTGTAGGTCTACATATCTATATTTGAGGTTGAACAGGCTTTTGGGGGTTGCCCTATGCCTGGTCATGCTTTGGAAATATGGTTTTTAAGAAGAAATATATTACAAGTTCAAAATAACTTAAAAATTAACTTCTGTATCTCAACAGGTTTCTAAATTAGAGATTACCGGCATATAATTAAACTAATTGGAACCCAACTAAGCAAAACCCTAACTAACTTGATTTTACTGGATCTCGATTTGAAAAGAGGAAAATGACATCAAAATAAGTTCACATCAGAGATGTACTCAAAACACCATTTTAGAGAACATGCTGAATAAATTTAATCCAATATTCTATACTTTCAGAATGGAATATCATGATATCAAAAAAAGATCCAAAAACCTCAAAATAACCCAATTAACAAATCTAACCATCAGCTATGGAGAAAACTCAACCAGAACATAAGGACACTCACTAGGAAACCTTACATTATTAAGGTCCAGTCCTTTATTCTAACATCTTGACTTTATTTACACTTAGGTTTTAAAATACACTCAGAAAAAAAAATAAAACTAGTCTAAAAAATAGTAAGGTCCAATCCAAAATATCGGCTAATATTTATTGTTTATTACAGAACAGGCACTGTTCTATATCTCATTTTATCCACACAATTACCATCTCAAGTATTAGTACAATGCCCATTTTACAGAGGAAAGAACTTAAGCAGAGAGGGTAATATATTCAAGTTCACACCGCTAGTAAATTTTCTCTCTTACATGCCATGCTCTACTGCCTCCACTTTTTGTTTGTTTGTTTGTTTGTTTTTTGAGACTGAGTCTAGCTCTGTCACCCAGGCTAGAGCGCAGCAGCACAATCTCAGCTCACTACAACCTCCACCTCCCGGGTTCAAGTGATTCTCCTGCCTCAGCCTCCTGAGTAGCTGGGACTCCAGGAACACGCCACTACACCTGGCTAATTTTTGTATTTTTAGTAGAGACTAGGTTTCACTATGTTGGACAGGCTGGTCTCAAACTCCTGACTTCAGGTGATCCACCCGCCTCAGCCCCGACAAAGTGCTGGGATTACAGGCGTGAGCCACTGCCCCAGGCCATCTGCTGCCTTTTATCAAACTGTTTCAATCATGTTTGACCTCTCCAAATTACAGTGGATTATACTGTACTAACAGCTAACTGATGGACAGGTTACAGAATTAAGTAATAAATTATAAAGCTGAATTAGGTAAAGCAAAGCAAGATTCCACTAAAAGCAAAAGAACATCAACTACTCAGTAAGTTTTGTGCTTGTAAATTTTTCTCATGTTTATTCAAATGTTTTTATGTCCCATCCACAAGCAAAATTTCCTATGTCTGCCTCAAGTTTTCCTAGTTACATTTTTTAGGAGGCATTCTAAGATATCAAAATGAGGGTTTTATGCAATGAGTATTTAGAGAGCATAATCCTCTCTCCTCCAATTTTGTTTAAAAAGTATGTCCCTACCCTGTGATTGTGTCGAGTCACCTCTCAGCTCTCTGGATGCTGTTTAAAGTTCTAGGAAAAGGGAAATCAAGAGGGGTTGCCCTAAGCCCAAAGGCCCATGAACAAGCCAGTGGCCATGTTACTAATCTTGAAATAGTGAAGGCCTGCTACCAAGTGTACCTCTAAAGAACAAACGGGTGCTTAAAACAAGACTCACTGTTGCATGATAATGAAGCGTTAGTTCTTAAGCCTTTAAAGTACTGTCCTGACCAGAGGCAAAAGCTTTTTAAAGAACCCTCTGGAAATTTAGTGTTGGCAGCTCCAATCACTGCCCCAAGCAGAGCCCACATGCTAAGGTGTCTACGCAGATTCAGTCCTCTGGCCCTGGGCCAGTGGATACTGCAAATGGTAGTCTCAAACTGCTGCTCCTCAAACTGCTGCGTGTGTTAGAATCACCTGGAGGACTCTTTATGTCACGTCTGCTGGGCCCACGCCCAGTGATTCTGATTTAGTAGGTCTGTGGTAGGGCCAAGATTTTGCATTTCTAGCAAGTTCCCAGGAGATGCTTATGACGCTGCTTCTGAGGCCACATTTTGAGAACCACTGATGTAAGTTAAGGGGTATGGGTCACCATTCTCTTGGCTGGTGCCACCAGCAAGCACCACAGAATTAAAGGTACTTTCTGTCAGTAAAGAGAGAGCAGAGTATTGCAGAGCAGAGTAACAACCAGCTAGTTCTCATTGCTGCTCTCATCCTCCACTTATTAGCAAGGAAAATTCAGCAATTACCTTGAAATGCAGGCTTGAGGTGGCATTTTATGGTGTCATACTATTTAAATATTGCAAGTTTAGGGAAAGGGGAAAAAAGAATATTTTTTCTCCTAACATATAATAAATAAAAGTAAGCCAGAAATTTCATTTGTTCCTATATCACTTATCTTCTGACACTGATCATGAATGTCTGGCAAAAGAGGCCAGAATGATAGGCAATACTAACAAAAAGACTTTGTATTTAGAGACTAGATGACCTTTCATCAGTGCAGTTCAAAGAACCGGAGAAACTTTCTGAATTCTCTATAGATTCATAATAGCATTGTCACATGGGACATTAATTCACCTCCCTGAGTCATGCCATTGGACTAGTAGCACCATGATTTAAAATAATCAGGCTAAGACAGAAAATACCTGTTAACCCCTAGCCAAACTCAGAAATTTTTCAAAATTAAAATGAATTTAAAAGTTCACAAAAATTAAAACATAAAATTATGCAGATGAAGTATTTAAACACATTACAGAGGCAGTATGAACTCACCTATACCATACTTCATCATTTCATCTCTATCACTGACCAGCTGTGTGACCTGAGGCAAATTACTTTGCCTATCCTTGCCACTGTTTCCTCATCAGTAAAATGGAGGGTTGGTAAAATGTTCCTCTCCTACAATTTTTATGAGGATTAAATAAAATGGGCACATAGTAAGTATCCTATAAGTGTTAGCTACAAATGTTATCCTGTAAGTGTTACTATAAATTATTAATATTAATCAGAACTTGCAAATTTGCAAAACAATGTGTTTAGATTATGTGAAAAGTACTAAAGGCACTCAAAGACATTTTTCCCACCTCATTTCACACCTTCATCGCCTCCCACCTCTATCATGAGTGAATCAGCCCAGAGTCCCCCAATTCTTTTATAAGCTATGTTTTTCAATTAAACCGTCCAACATTTAGAATAAGAGGAGCAGCAGATCTAAGCTTAATCCTCATCTTTCCACAAGACAAGAACCAAATTTGCAGGAAGAGATGCAACAGACCTTTGTTTTAAAATCTTACCGAGCTAAATCTAAACAGACCCCATATGTTGCCAAAAGCAGGCAACCACCAAGGTGAGAAAAGTTGAGACAGATGTCAGACTGCCATTTTGGTGAAGGGGAAAGGGAAAACTCCACATGCTTTTTAAGAGGAAAAGAGAAACATCACTTCAAAGAAAAAAAAGCAACATAATAATTGATTAGACCAATAGGCATGCTGCTCAAGTAAAGAACCATAAGGAAGTGAGGAGACAACTAACTTTTTTGACTCAATCTGTTAGCTATGATGATGATGATACAGAGAACTGTCCTCATAGGCAAATAATCTTAGACGTAAAATATGTTTTTTGTTTAGAAGATAATGGTGGCCACTTCTAAGAGTTAGCAATATATTAATACTACAGTAATTGATAGAAAAACACATCTACTCCTAAATAACACATCATGAGTACAATTGAAAGGTTCACAAATAACTAAATCCTTGAAGAAGAGGCCCTAGGAAGCCCAGAAGAATAACAAACTTCTGTCCACTTGATAACTCTTGTGTGAACACGCAGACCCCTGAGGACATCAAAAGGGCTTTACTTGGGATCCAAAACAGATTGTCAGAGAGAGGCACCCCAATGCCTCTCGTATTTAAAACAGCCTCTAGATATTTACAACATGGGGGAATAGCTCACGATATAAGCTACACTTTCAAAATTCAGGACAGAAATTTCTCTGTTCTCATGAACAGAGAAAGATGCACCCACTTCAGTTTAAAATGCTATTGATTACTATAATTAAATATAGATAGATCCAAACATATAAATATATTGGCCAAAAAAAGAGAGAAAATGAAGCAATACTCTCTAGGTTATGATTTTTTTCTTCATTATCTTTTCTGCACTTTACAAGTTTGGAATTTAGGATGGATATACCTCAATTTTATCATCAGAAACATTTTACGGCATACTTGGTAAGACTGAAAACTTGTTGATGTATTTTTATTTACACAAAACTTACATGGTGGGTTATGTAATTCAATGATTATGTGTCTGAGTCCATACTTATGAATAATGCTCTTTTTAGTCATTTCTGTAGTAATTCAGCACAAATCTTTGGTCTTAAACTGGCTAACCACTAGAGAAAAATAACTCCACTGACCACGGCTGCTCTATTCAAATGTCTGTCAGTGTCACTCTGCACTGTCGCAGCACCACCTAGTACACCGCAGTCAGGTTGTTAAAACCAACCCAGTGAAATCAAATACACCAAACAGGACTCATGACCAATTGCATTTACTTAGCAAATGAAGTCACCATCTCAGAGTAAAACATTCCACACTAAAATTCAAACACAGTTCTAGATACAAACATACTCCTAAGTCAGAAAGCAATTCACATTTAGCATGTGGATATCGAGATTAAAAGGCAGAAAATGCCTACTTTTAAATAAACCCAACTATGTTGTTGCAGACATTTAACAGAAGCCTCTCCTCCCTTTTCCTCTTTTATTTTATTTTTTTTAAAACAGGTTCTCACTCTGTCACCCAGGCTGGAGTGCAGTGGTGCGATCTTAGCTCACTGCAACCTCTGCTTCCCAGGTTCAAGCGACCCTCCAGCCTCAGCCTCCCAATTAGCTGGGACCACAGGCACGAGCCACCACGCCTGGTTAATTTTTGTATTTAATGTAGAGACGGGCTTTCACCATGTTGCCCAGGCTGGTCTTGAACTCTTGAGTCACAGTGATCTGCCTGCCTCAGCTTCCCAAAGTGTTGGGATGGCAGGCATGAGCCACCGTGCCCAGCCCCCTTTACCTTTCTTAATATAGGAAAGGCTTAATCATCTCTTGGGAAGCTCATAAACTATTCCTAAAAATCAAGCAATAAAAAAATTAAGAGTTTAACAATTTATTCCAATGTTAATTAATCTTTTTTCCCAAATCAAAAGACTTCCCTAACAACAACGAAATGTAACTGAGATCTCACAAAAAAGAAACCAGCTAAAAGACATACAGAACAATGAGGAAAATAATACTTTGGATTATATATATGAATGAAGAAGAGCAACAGGATAACCCAGAAATTGTGTGTATAAAAAATAGAGGGGAAAATAACATAAATTAATATTTTCATATTTGTATACAGAAACCTCTGGAAGCATGTGAAGAAACTAGTAAACGTGGTTATCTGGAGTGGGGAGTTGATGCTGGACAGAAGGAGTGAGATTTTTCACTGCATGGCCTTTGTGTATGCATATTTTTTAACAATGTAAATTACTGTCTATTCAATAAATTACATGAAAATTTATGCTGAGGTTACTTGGGTTGCATCATGATTTTTCCACTGACCTTGGTCGTCATGTAATATAAAGGTAAGGAGCACAGGCTATGGAGTCAGGCTGCCTGGAGCTGAGGGCCCACCAACTAGCTAATGAGCACACCTGGAATATACTGGGAGAAGCAGGCTAGTGCCCTTGCCTGGATGGTGGTCCCAGCAGCAAGACCATCAGCTGAGAAACCACAGTGCACCTCAACAGCAGTTCTCAGATGCCAACATAATCAGGTATAATTGGATTATGCATAACATACCCTCACTTAATTCTATTTCCTTTTTTTTACACATCGTGGTCTCTGAGTCCTCAGAACATTTTATCAGATGTGTAATGCTGTCATGCAGAAAGCCCTCATATTTCACCATGTGTTATTGTAATTTAAATTAGCTAGTTACTACACAGCCCTCTGCATATTACTGATAACACCTCTAACAATTTTTAATCATAACGGGGAGTGCAGGGGAAGTAAAGTATAATAAAGGATTTCCCTACAGGAATAATCTAAAACCATTATCTATCCTTCCAAAGTAAGATACCGCTTTTCTTTTTTTTTTTTTTCTGAGACGGAGTTTTGATCTTGTCGCCCAGGCTAGAGTGCAGTGGCGTGATCTTGGCTCACTGCAACCTCCACCTCCCAGGTTCAAGCAATACTCCTGCCTCAACCTCCCGAGATTACAGGCACCTGCTACCAAGCCTAGTTAATTTTTGTATTTTTAGTAGATATGGGGTTTCACCATGCTGGCCAGGCTGGTAACTGCTTTTCTACATGGGTGGAAATGTCTTATGAAACCAATCAAAAGGGTAAGTGAAAATAAAACAGAAGAAAATTTCCACCATCCCAAAGGAAAAATAAAATTATTCCAGAAGGGTTTATATTTGTTTCTCAGAGTTTAATTTTTAGATAAAATATGCTGTAAACATTTAAAATCATTATTTTATATGTGTAGGAGTGCCATCATCCCAGAAACTTACATTCAGCTTTTCTAAGTTTGATGTAGTCTCAAAATGCAATTTAAATTGGCGATTTGGAATTCAGAACAGATTTTCTTCTAGAAACAATGTTATAAATGGTCATTCTATTCCTTATTATTTAGTTATATATCTAACCATCCACATGAAACTGTCAAGTACTTCAAGGAAGGACCCTGTGTAATCCCCACCACTTAGCACTAACAGAATAACTCAAAATACAGTTCAGGAATGGATGAATGGATGAATGGATGAATGTCCTGCCGCCCTGAATAAACAAGATGCCTCACACACGGCCTAGATGGGTGTTTCCCAAATTCGCCTCATTGGAATCACCTGGGGGTCCTTGCTAGGGAGGTCTGTTCCTGGCCTCACCCGGCTGCGCTGACTCAGAATCTCCAGGGGCGGGGCCACCTGGGGGTGTTTTTCACCAAGCCCCCAGTGACTCCGATGATTCAGAAAGTGTGGGTAACCCGGAGATGAACAGCTGCTGCACGTTCCAAGACGCCCGAGGAAAGCCGAGGTGCAGGCTGAGCCCATCAAGTTCCGGGTGAAAACGTGACATTGGGGGCTCGGATAGCCAACCCCAGGCCAAGTGAGGCACAAGCGACAGCTCTCCCATAGCTAGGAAGCGAGGTGGGAGCTGAGCGGCCCTCCAGTTCCCACGGCAGGAGGAAATGGGGGCGAGAGGGCTCTGTGAAAGCAAGCCCGTGTCCATGTCCATAAAAAGGCCCCGGAAACAGGCCTGGCTTCCCCGGCCCCAGTGAAGCAGACAGAAAGCAACAGCCCTCCACACACTGCTCTCGGGAGCCACATATACTTTCACATGCCTGTGCAGAACTCTCTGGTTTTCCAACCAGAGGTATTTTTGTGTTTATCTCTGACACCAGCTCTCATGTAGCCGTGGTCAGCTTTCATCTTCCAGGCTTCAGTGGCACGGCCTCCTGCAGACTGGGCCATCTGTGGTGATACAGGGACACAGACGCACACACATGCTAACTCAGCCTTCAATGTCACCAAAACAACAGCAGCAAATGTTAAATAAATGTTAGCTATGTGCCAGGCGCTGTGCTAAGTAAGTACTTTTGATGCGTGTCTCAAATTTCTTGGCCATCTGCTAGTAGTTTGAGAGGTTTCTAAACAAAGAGAAGGAAAAGGGAAAAGCCCAAAAGCCTTCTTGTTTTTTCCTCAGATATTTGACAGGTTTTCACTGTATCTTCCCGGCCTCATCTGAGTATGGGAAGGTCATAATTTGAAGTTAGATCAGGTAACTGAGAGACACTGCCACGTGATGTTTGGGCAGACTAATCCTGGAGACAGCCCTGGCCTGGTTCAAAGCCTAGCTCCATTGCTTACCAGCTGTGAATGTGGGCAAACAAGTTATTTGTGCCTTCACTGTATCACTGTCACACAGAAATAATAATAATATCCATCTCACAGAGCCATTGTACATATTAAGGTGTTTGGCGTATGGCCAATGTCCAGCATTCGTCAACAGCATCATCAGGCAATACAAAATCCCTGCAAAGCGCTGGGCACAGTGGCTCATGCCTGTAATCCTAGCATTTTGGGAGGCCAAGGCGAGCAGATCACTTGAGGCCAGCAGTTTGAGACCAGCCTGGCCAACATGGTGAAACCCCATCTCTACTAAAAATACAAAAAATCAGCTGGGCATGGTGGTGCCCACCTGTAGTCCCAGCTACTCGGGAGGCTGAGGCAGGATAATTACTTGAACCCAGGAGGCAGAGGTTGCAGTGAGCCGAGATCTCACCACTGCACTCCAGCCTGGGAGACAGAGCAAGACTCCCTCTCAAAAAAAAAAAAAATTCCCTGCAAAGACAGTCTGACATCAGAAAGCAGAATTATGCTACTGCCTGGATATTGGTAACAGTAATGACATATTTTGTTTGAATAATGCCAAAGGCTTTCATAGACACATCATTTGTCCAAAAAAAGGGGGAGGCCTGTGGGCGTGGTGACTCAAGCCTGTAATCCCAGCACTTTGGGAGGCCAAGGCGGGCGGATCACAAGGTCAGGAGTTCGAGACCAGCCTGGCCAACATGGCAAAACCCCATCTCTACTAAAAATACAAAATTAGCTGGGCGTGGTGGCGTGCGCCTGTAATCCCAGCTACTCAGAAGGCTGAGGCAGAGGAATCACTTGAACCCGGGAGGCAGAGGTTGCAGTGAGCCAAGATCGCGCCACTGCACTCTAGCCTGGGCAACAGAGTGAGACTCCGTCTCAGAAAAAAAAAAAAAAATGGGGGGCCTGTAAGCTCCTTTTCTCAGAGAGTTCCTCAGTCAAACACAGAAGCTCCAGCTCTTCTACCTTTGCCCAAAGTGCAGCTGAAGTGCGCACTGTGACAAGTGCAGACCACAAATGAAACCGGCATGTGGAACAAGATGGCGGTCAGTACCCTCCTGCTGCATCTGAACTTCAGTTCCTGCAGAAGTCATTCATTCCAGGATAGAAACCAATTTGAGGAGAAACAGAATTAAGTAAGTTACTAGGGGCCTAGTTAGGTGCAAGCCATTTTATTTTATACTTAAAATGATTTTTTTTTTCTTTTTACACCTTCACTGCTGGAAAAACTTGGTTTTTTAAACATAATAAAATGACTGCCAGAGGCAAATATTGCATTATTTTTGTTTCTGAATTTTCTCCCCAAAATATTAAGAAACTCAAATGTTTCTCTTTTGTTAAATTTTTTCATTTGCTATTCTTGATTTTAAAATATATACAGCTAAAATGTTAATATTAGGGTTTTCTTTAATATAGCAGAAAACTAGATTACTGCTAGATAAATAATTTCAACCTAAATGTAGGTAGCTTTTTAAGCAGGTTATCATTTTCCCAATACCCAAGAGTCAATGAGGAGACTGATGTTTTGATTTAAAGGATATACTCTCGTAATTCAAAAAATAACTCTCCTAGAAATCTGAATATTTGGCAAATGCATTTAAACATAATTCTCTTTCCATAATGACATTGCACTTTTTAAAGCTGAGGAGGAAGCTATGAATGTATTGTGGGCAGAATATACACAAATTTGAAACAAGTACCTGCCTGATCTGCTTGGCAAGTGACTAATCCCTCAACATGTGACGATCCACGCACTCTATGTGAATAAAATATTAGCTAAAAGAGCCCATACAGGCTGGGTGTGCTGGCTTACCCCTATAATCCCAGTACTTTGAGAGGCCAAGGTGGGAGGATTGCTTGAGGCCAGAGTTTGAGATGAGCCTAAGCAACACAGTGAGACATCAATTTCTGAAAATAAATAAATAAATAATTTTTCAATGTAAAAAGAGTCCATACAGTCATGAAGAGTTTATTTCAGACACAAAGTTTTTTTTTTAAATCCCTCATCAAAAGAATCAAAGAGATTATTTATCAAAGTTGTACTTACAAATTCATCTGAACTTGAACCCTGTCTGGATTCAAAGCCCAGCTCCATTGCTTACCAGCTATCAACATGGGCAAACAAATTATTTGTGCCTTAGTTATATCATCTGTTACACAGAAATAATAGTATCCACTTCATATAGTATTATCAAATAGTCAAAATGAAACTCACAGAAGCAGAGAATACAATGATGGTTACCAAGGGCTGTAGGAAGAAGGTATTGGAGAGATATTGGTCAAAAGATACAAAATTTCTGTTAAGAGGAATAAGTTCAAGAGATCTATAATCAACATGGTGACCATAGCTAATAACATGTATTGCATACTTCTAAGTGTTCTTACCAAAAAAAAAAGAGTATGTGAGATAATGCCTATATGTTAATTAGCTTGATTAACCCAAGCCACAATATATAAATATCATGTTGGTGGGGCACAGTGGCTCACACCTGGAATCCTAGCATTTTGGGAGGCCAAAACGGGCAGATGCTTGAGCCCAGGAGTTTGAAACCAGCCTGGGCAACACAGTAAAACCCTGTCTCTATTAAAAATATAAAAATTAGCCTGGCATGGTGGCATGTGCCTATAGTCCAGGCTACTAGCGAGGCTGAGGTGGGAGGATCACTTGAGCCATTGAACTCCAGCCTGGGCAACAGCCAGATCCTGTCTAAAAAAATAATAATAAAATAAAATAGTTGTTTCCCATAAATACATGCAACTTTAATTTTCCTATTTATTTTGTCAAAATAAATTAAAACTTTTTAAATCCCTCAGTAGAATCACAAAATGCCAAAATTGGAAAGGCCAGTAGAGATTATTTTTGTCAAGGTCTCTGTTTACAGATAAGAAAACTAAGGCCTTGAGGTGTTGAATAAATTGCTCAAAATCTGTGTTAGAAAATGGCAGAGGTGAAGCCAAGCTCAGGTCTCCCAATTCCTAATCCAATGAGCTTTCTAGACGATTGCAGTGCTTCTCAATTTGCCTGGCCAAAGGACAGCATGGCATTGTTAAACATACTGGAGACTCTGGCTCAACAGGGCTTTGGAAGGGTCTGGGAATCTCTAATTTTAACAAAAGTTCCAAGCAGTTCTTAAAGTTAGTCAAGTATAGGAATCACCTCGCCTCCTTAACCTGATGGTGCAATCTGACCACTCAGCTACTGTCAGTTTCTCTTAATAAATTGAGGGACTGGGATTAGAGGGGGGTACGGGCCACACAGCCACCAACATCCTCTCTAGCATGTGGTATGTGTCAATGAAAGCAAATCTTATGCCAATTTCGCCAAACATTTATGAGTAGTTAGGCACAAAAACAGCCATACAACCTATTCTTATGCAGTCAGTCAGGCACGGTGGCTCACACCAGTAATCCCAGCTCTTTTGGGAGGCCAAGGAGGGAGGATCGCTTGAGCCCAGGAGTTCCAGACCAGCCTGCACAACGTATGGAAACCTCATCTCTTTTTAAATTAAAAAAAAAAGAAGAAGAAGTGCAGTGAACACTCTGTCTTTAGAACTCTGACAAGTGCCTTGCATTCTGAGGAAGAAGCAAAGATATTCTGACATCAGGACCAGCCACCCTCTGGTTAGGTGAGGGGACAGTCTGTTGTGAGGTATGAGAATGCATCTCAACACCTAAAATACTCCTCAGAACCATGAGCCTACTGTGTCTGCCAAATTCTCAGTCCTGTTTATGCAAAGACTGTATTTGCAAATGTACAATGATAAATATGTACAATTATTATGTATCAATTAAAAAGTAATAAATGTGGATAATATAACCTGGCCTTCCCTCCTATCTCACAAGGTTTTTAATCAAGTAATAAATATGAATGATACTTTTTCAATCATAAAATAGTCTTAATTATAAAAAGAAACAAATTATGAACTTCGAAAAGTTCACTGTGCTAAGTAAAAAAAGCCAGGCACATGATTCCATCTGTATGAAATGTCCAGAAAAGTCAAATCTATAGAGGCAGAAACTAGATCAGTGGTTGCCTAGGAATGGGAGGGTTGACAGGAAATGGGGAATAACTAGTTATGAGTATGGGGTTTCTTTTGGGGTGATAAAAATGTTCTAAAATTGTGGTAATGGTTGCACAACTCTGTGAATACACTAAAAACCCCTAAATTGTACACTTTTTTTTTTTTGGACACAGAGTCCTGCTCTATCTCCCAGGCTGGGGTGCAGTGGCGCCATCTCGGGTCACTGCAATATCCACCTCCTGGGTTCAAGTCATTCTCATGCCTCAGCCTCCCAAGTAACTGAGATTACAGGCATGTGCCCCTATGCCCAGCTAATTTTTGTATTTTTAGTAGAGACAGAGTTTCGCCATGTTGGCCAGGCTGGTCTCGAACTCCTGGCCTCAAGTGATCGGCCCACCTTGGCCTCCCAAAGTACTGTAATTACAGGTGTGAGCCACTCCACCCGGCCAAACAGTATGCTTTAAGTGGGTGAATTGTATGGTGTGTAAATTTTATTTCAACAAAACTATTTTTAAAGAGAAAGAAAACCCAATCACACAGGGCTTAAAAATAAAAACAGGGGCCAGGCGCAGTGGCTCACGCCTGTAATCTCAGCACTTTGGGAGGCCGAGGCGGGTGGATCACGAGGTCAGGAGTTCAAGACCAGCCTGGTCAAGATGGTGAAACCCCATCTCTACTAAAAATACAAAAATTAGCCAGGCATGGTGGTGGGCATCTGTAATCCCAGCTACTCAGGAGGATAAGGCAGGGAATTGCTTGAACCCGGGAGGCAGAGGTTGCAGTGAGCTGAGATCGCGCCACTGCACTCCATCCCGGGTGACAGAGTAAGGCTCCATCTCAAAAAAATTAAAATAAAAATAAAAAAATAAAAACAGACTATTTGATCGAGTGTCTATTGATTTCTGCTTAGCAAAGTCTGTTTTGATGTTTACAGAGCCAAGATGTAACTATTCACATTGCTGGCTGTTGTCACTATTTTCCATGAGAACTTACTGTGTCAGCAAAATTAATGAAGTCTGACTTTTACAGACAGGAGCAGAGATTGGTGGTTAAGCACTAAACATTAAAGGCAGAAAGTTTACATTTTTATTTTTGTAAAGTAATTGTCTTGATCACTTACATTGGTAGCAGTATTGTATTTTTAGTATTGTATTTTTGTACTTGTACTTAGTATTGTATTTAGTACTGTATTTTTAGTAGGGACGGGGTTTCGACATATTGGCCAGGCTAGTCTTGAGCTCCTGGCCTCAACTGATCCACCTGCCTCAAAAGATCCATCCTCCTTCCTCCCTAAGGTTTTTATAGTTATTCTTCCTGACAGTAAGCACTAAGTCACTAAGTATTAATTCAATTCAAACATCTATTGAGCTATCACATCCAGGCATTGTTCTAAACTCTAGAAAAACAAAGACTCGGCCATCCTGGACCTCAAAGGTCCTGCTGTCTGGCAGAGGGGTGCAGAAGTCCCCTTGGTAAATGTGGTGATCGAGGTGAACCAATGCCATGGGAACAGCCCCTCAACCTGGGGGTGTCAGGGAAAGAAAGTAGGAGTCTTCAATGAACAGAATAATAACATGCATTCTCCCCAAGGCATGACAAAAAATTATTTTGGATAACTTTCTACCCATGAGATTTTGAGGAATGGCAAACTTGATGAAATACCTCTCAGGATCATTGAGGCCAGCAGGGCCAGCCCACAGGACTAAAATACTGTCTCTGTATTGCAAAGAGTGTTTATACATTTTTTTAAATTGTTCCACTGACATTCTCACATCCTTTCTTATGGTAGAAAGCTATTATTGGTCACTGAAATATGCTGTCCCCAACTGCTAGAGGCTTTTGGTAAACTGCTGGATTCTGTTAATTGCTCCTGGGGAGACTCATTAAATGGTTTATCTGACAAGAAGAGTGGAATTAACGGTCACAGTTATCCTTAGGACTGTTTAAGGAACAGATCTAAACTTTGCTCCCCATTTCCACACCTTTTTTTTTTTTTTTTTTTTTGAGACAGTCTCGCTAATTTTTGTATTTTTGGTAGAGACGGGGTTTCGCCATATTGGCCAGGCTGATCTTGAACTCCTAGCCTCAAATGATCCGCCCACCTTGGTCTCCCAAAGTGCTGGGATTACAGGCATGAGCCACTGTGCCTGGCTCCACACTCTTCTAAAGGGAAGGAACACAGGCAGTGGGACGACAGGCGAAACAATCAGAAGGTTTGGGCTTCAGGCCCGGATGTGTCATTACCCACAGCCTAACCTGGGGTGAATTAACTGCAATGCTGTTGGACTGGATTTCCTCTCTGGGTAAGAGTTTACGAAATGGATGGCCTTTATGGTCAATTCCAAGTCTAAAAGTCTAGCCATCCATACTAATGGAGTATGATATTCTGAAGACCTGCCTAAAATGGCAGAACAACTTCAAACTGTAGTTTTTACACAGGAACAAGGTTTGAGGCATTGTTTTAAAAGAATCCTAACAGATGGTAATGCATAGGCATTTCACTGCTTTTAAGCATATAAAAAAGCAAAGTGTGTGAAGGTGAAAGAAACCACAAAAATTAATGTCTTGATAGTCAGCTTTCTTCTCTACATGTACATTTATATTCAGGCATAATTATATTCAATAAAAAGCCTTCTTGCATGATTATTAAAAAAAAAAAATGGGGCCACGTGTGGTAGCTCACGCCTGTAATCCCAGCACTTTGGGAGGTCAAGGCAGGTGGATCACCTGAGGTTGGGAGTTAAAGACCAGCCTGACAAACATGGCGAAACCCCCACTAAAAATACAAAAATTAGCCGGGCGTGGTGGCGGGCGCCTGTAATCCCAGGTACTCTAGAAGCTGAGGCAGGAGGATTGCTTGAACCCAGGAGGCGGAGGGTGCAGTGAGCTGAGATTGCACCACAGCACTCCAGCCTGGAAGACAGGTATGAAATCACAACCACTTAAGATTCAAACAAACTTGTGAAAAGTTTTGAAAAGAGTTATTTCAGTTGCTGTAATTAGAACAACCTTAGTTAATATGGAGAATTTGGGGGATTTCTGGCTATGGACAGTAGCCTATTGGGGCATATGTACTAAAGAACAGAGAAAAGTGATACATTTAAATGTAAGACCAAACTAGTAAAGGAAGGAGTTCTTGACCTTCAGGGAGTTTCCTCTTGTTTTTTAATTCCCACAATAGATCAGTTCACCTATCAATCAGATCTCCCTCATCACATTCTTTGTCAAGGGTAAAATTCTGGTTCTCCCACGTACCTACACCCTAGACAGAAAACGCATAGAAGCAACTCGTGATTGCCGCGTAGACCATGACATCCTACTAGGACAGTGTATCCTACCATATGCATGAAGTCATCACTCACATTAAGTAGATATATTCTGATTATGTCAACAACCTTATGAGATCACTTTCATTCCTCCCCACTGATTTTTTTTTCTTGGAGGGGGAGGCTCTCCCAGGTTGGGAACTGTCCACAATTCATATGAATGTGTTGACGGCACAATCAAAGAGATGAACGCAAAAATGTAAAACTGCCACGAATTAATTATACAACTTGGAGAAAGATGTATTATAGCAAGCAATCTCACTGAAATTAAATAATTGAAAATTTTGAACTCTTAGGCTGTAAGGTAGTTAAAATATAGCTAAGTTTTTCTAGCTAGCTGGAAAACGAGCTATTCGAGATCGCATATGAAGTGATTCTAGGAGAAAAAACTATTTCATCCAGAGCTGCTGAAATCTAGGCGTGTGTTACACCAACATCTCCCCTCCCACCCAGCAACCCATCAACCATCTCCAATTTATTCTTTACACTTAGGATTATGACCAAGTTCACGTACTTAAAAGGGAGAAACCACAGAGACATCACACTGAAAGTTTCTCTGCTTTGGGCCAGCAGGAAATTCCAGTTGCTTCATTCACCGGAGCCAGTTAAGCTGCTGAAATGAAATGGATCATCGGAGAGATCACTATATCAGGACATAGACTTGACTTTCAGGGTTGGAGGAAGCCAGACAAAGATGAATGGGATTCAGAGCCTGAACTCAAGGTCAAGGTCTTCTGAATCACAAAGAGCTGGTGGGTCAGTCTGGGAGAAGAAAGAAAATTCTGCGCCAAATGGGAAAACCCTTAAAGTCTGCATAGTTTTGCTTGTCGGTAAGAACGCAGGTAGGCGGCGGGAAGAGAGGTGGCAAGCAGCCCCAACGCTCGCCGAGATCCCCAGGGTTTTACAAACGGATCGTCCTGAAGTCTCCAAAACTGTAACTACTATATGCCCAAATTTATATTCTCCCCTGGCTTTTCCAACAGGCTACCTGCCTGTGACCATTTTCCCACGACCTTGGCTCCTCCTCTGTCTACAGCGCCCCGGGGTCTCCCAAACAGACAGACACAGACAGACAGAAGGAGCAGACAAGGGGACTGTCCAATTCCCACCCTCCGCGCCCACTCTCTCGAGGTAGCCAAGACCCTCCAGGAGTCCGAGAGTCACAGAGCGCTCTGCGCCTCTGCCACCTGCCCAGCCTCCCGCTGGGGTCCGGCAGTCCCCACTGGAGACCCCGACATCGCGGGGCTCCGCGGCCCCCGCGCCGACCCAGGGCCGCCAGGGGGCGGGCGGGAGCAGCTCTCCGGGTGCCTCCCCCGCCGGTTCCCCTCCCCCGGCCCGCCGGCCACTCACGGATTTTCACTCGGCGGTGGTCCAGGCGCGCAGCGGCGGCTTGCAGGGCGTCGAGGCGGCGGTGCAGCGCGGCGGTGCGGTGGCCCAGCGCGGCCGCCTGGCCCTCGAGCTCGCCGAAGATGTCCCCGGCGCAGCGCGACAGGTCGGCCAGCTGCGCCAGCAGGCAGCCCAGGGCATGCGAGCTGACCTGCTCCAGCGAGCGGAAGAGCGGCGCGCCCGCAGCCCCGGCCCCCGCCGCCTCGGGCCGGCGCAGCCGCGCGGGCTCCAGGGTCCTCTGGTGGAAGGGCATGGCGGGGGCGGGCCGGCGGCGCGGGATCCCTCAGTCCGCCCCCCGTCGGCGCGGGGCGCCAGCCTGCATCCAACACAAAGGAAGTCCCGGGCAGCGGCGGGGCGCCGAGGGAAGCCTGGCGGCCCCTGCCCGCAGGGGAGAGGCCGGGCGGGCAGGAAGGACGGACGGACGGACGGGCGCGCGGGCGAGCGGGCACCCGGGCGGCGCGGGGCAGGACTGGGGTCCGAGCCGCGGCTGCCTGGCGCCCGGCGGCGTTCCTCCACCCGCAGGGCTTCGCGGGCCGCGCGGCGAGAGGAAGTTCCAGGGGCAGCTCTGGGCGGCGGCGGCCGCGGCGGCGAGGGGAGCCGCGAGTCCCGCTGAAGTTTGCAGGCGGGCAGGAAAGCGCCGGCTGCTCCTTCCCTCCCTCCGGATTGGAGAGGGAGGAGGAAGCGAGGGAAGTGCCGCCGACACCGGGCGAGAGGGAGGGGAGGCGAAAGAAAGGAAAGGGGGAGGAGAAAAGGGCCGGCCCGGGAACCACCTGCGGCTCCCGCGGCCGCCGCGCCCAGCGCCCGCAGCCAGTGGCGGCCCCGGCGCCTCAGCGCACCCTGCCGGGGCGGGCGCGGGCGCACAGTCCCGGGACGCCCACGTCGCCGCCCCGACTCCCCTTGGCAGCCCCCAGGTGGTGGGGCAGAGCCCTCGCCCGCCCCCCGGGCCGGGGTGGAGCGCAGTGCGGGCGCCGGGAAGGCGGAGGCGCCAGGACGACCGCGGCCAGCTCCGCTCGCTCTGCTCACCTGCGCCCCTGCCCACGGCGCTCCGCAGTCAGGAGCGCCCCGCCCCGCGGGGAACGCCCCGGGCCCCTCGGGGTCCCCCTGGTCTCTCCTACTTCCCTTCTGGAAGGTGGCCAACACTTCTGGGCCGCCCGGGTGGACCTCAAAGAGAACGTCTTTAAATGTCCAGTGGCCAAGGGTTCTGTAGCCGACTAGGAGTCAGCGTCCGAATCGGAACAACTCAAGACCTCTTTTCAGGGGGCGTCCAGTGAGTTTTTTTCAGCAAGGTGACTCCCCCTGTGGCTGCCTGCTACTACAGCTGGAAAGGTCCAAGCTGAAATGTGACTAATCTGAGTTTCTTCCACCAAGCATGTTAGTTAGGGGTGGAGGACTAGAACCTAGAACCCTGAATTCGAGCCTGGAAGATATGTAAGCCACATGCTATTGAGATCGTGGTCATGGGACACCCGCTAACACAAACCTTCTGGTAGGAAGTTTTTGAGAAGACTGGGTCCAATATCCCCAAGCTAAAATCCCACTGGCCCATCGCTGTGTTTGCTCAGAAAAGGAATCTGGGTTCTTTGGTTTCTGCTTTCCAGTTGACCCTGGTTGCTCCTCTGTTTTACGGCATTTTGGGAGTCAGTCTCCCAGAGCAGCGCTGATTGTAATGAGAAGCGCGTTCCCTCTCTGGGGGACAGGAGCAGTGGGAGAAAAATGGGCCTGGGAAAGAGCTCCTCCAAATAAAACTTATTCGACAGATACGGGTTATGGTGGTGATGGTGGTGGTGGTGGTGGTGGTGGTGGTGGTGGTGGTGGTGTTTTGGTCTTTATCCTGTTGTACAGCGCCTCATTTTTTACAATGTGGGCCAGTAACTATTTCGTATCACCTACTCTGACCACCTTCAGGGTTGTTATGAGGCTCAAAGGAACTGCTGCTGTGAAAAAACATGCTTTGCAATTTATGAAGCACTGGATAAACATCAGGAACGGTATAAAAGCATGCTGCTTACTCAAGAAATACTAGTTGAGTGCCTGTGTGTTGGGCACTGGCTAGAGATAAGGTAATGTGCAAAGCTGGCTCTGTCCCTGCCATCATGAGACTCTCGTGTAGTGGACCATGCATAACATTTTTAAATTATATACAATATGGCCGAGCGCCGTGGCTCACGCCTGTAATCCCAGCACTTTGGGAGGGCGAGGAGGGCGGATCGTCTGAGGTCAGGAGCTTGAGACCAGCCTGGCCAACATGGTGAAACCCCGTCTCTACTAAAAATACAAAAATTGGCCGGGCGTGGTGGTGGGGGCCTGTAATCCCAGCTACTCTGGAGGCTGAGGCAGGAGAATCGCTTGAACCCGGGAGGCAGAGGTTGCAGTGAGCCGAGATCGTGCCGTTGCACTCCAGCCTGGGCAACAGAGCCAGACTCTGTCTCAAAAAAAAAAAAAAAATTACGTACAATATAATTTGCCTATTTAAAGTGTATAACTCAGTGCTTTTTAGTATATTTACAATGTTGTGCAAACATCACCATAATCACTTTCAGAACATTTTAATCACACCAGTCTCAAAAAAACAGTTCTCTTTAGTACTCAGTTCCCTCCCTCCCAAACCATCACTAGCCAATTGCAACCACTCATGTGTCTATGGATTTGCCCATTGTAGAGGTTTCATATCAATGAAATCATACATATGTGATTGTTTGTGACTGGCTTCTTTCACTTAGTGTGATGTTTTCAAAGTTTATCCATGGAGTAGCATGGATCAGTTTTGATTCTTTTTTTAAGGCTGCATAATATCCCATTGTTTGGATATGCCACATTTTGTTTATCCATTCATCAGTTAATGGACATTTGGGGGTCCACTTTTTGGCTCTCATGATTAATGCTGCTGTGAACATGTGTGTACAAGTTTTTGTGTGGACGTGTGTTTTCATTTCTCTTGGGTACATACCGAGGAGTGGAATTGATGAGTCATGGTGCCAATCTGTTTTCCGAAGTGACTGCACCATTTTACCTCCCAACCAGCAATGTATGAGGGTTCCAGTTTCTTCACATCCTCGGCAACACTAATTTTTATGTCTTTTTTATTACAGCCATTCTAGTGGGTATAATACCTCATTGTGGATTCGATTTGCATTTTCCTGATAGCTAGTGATAATGAGCATCTTTTCATGACTTTATCAGCTACCTATCTTCTTTGGAAAAAGATAACATTGTAGAAATGTCTGTTCAGATTCTTGGCCATTATTAAATCAAATTTTTGTCCATTTCTTATCAAGATGTAATAGATCCTTGAATATTCTAGATACAAGTCCCTTAGGTGTAACATTTACTTCCTGATTGCTTTAACAGTCTATTGTGGGTTTTTTGTTTTTTGTTTTGAGATGCAGTCTCGCTCTGTCACCCAGGCTGGAGTGCAATGGCAGGATCTTGGCTCACTGTAACCTCTGTCTCCTGGGTTCAAGCGATTCTCCTGCCTCAGCCTCCCATGTAGCTGGGATTACAGGTGCCTGCCACCACGCCCAGCTAATTTTGTATTTTTAGTAGAGATGGATTTCACCATGTTGGCCCGGCTGGTCTTGAACTCCTGACCTCAGGTGATCCACCCACCTCAGCTTCTCAAAGTGCTGGGATTACAAGCGTGAGCCACAGCACCCGGCCCAGCATTGTTCTTTAGTTTATTCCCTCTTCTGTTCCCTTGAGACTTTCCCATTGGTTTGAAAAGAATTATGATTTAGCCACATAAACTAATAAAAAGAGAGCAAGCATATTTTTGTAAATTTGTAATCCTGGGGCAATATCAATAGAATTTTTTTTATAAAATGAATGATTTCACTACTCCAGAAGCGGAATGTAAACTCTATACATAACCAGAACATGGAATTAACAGGACTCATGGGTGTATCCATAAAAGCAACTGAATTTTTAGTCTTCTGCTGTCCCGTTAATAATCTGTTCCATGAGGGTAGTTCTTCCTCTTCCACAGAATGAAACTCAGGCAGTCCCATAACTTTTTTATTCTCTCAGGTAATAGAAAATCCTGTTACTTTAAGAGGAAAAACCCTGCTCTTAATTCAGTAATTCAAATCTTGTCCCCTTCCCCAACAGGGTCTCCTATGGACAGAAGTGCGGGCAAGGAGCTTTGTTCCTCCCCGATGTCACCCTCCCACAGCCCACTTGCTAGCAGGCGAGAGAGGGGTGGAGGCCGGCAGTAAGGCATGTACTGAACTGGACCTCTGGTGGAATGGCATCACCCACGCTGGGCTTGGTGGGTATTTGAAAGTGACTCTTCCGTGAACACTGTTGTGAGCCCTCACTGGGAATGTTTGGCCATGCTTCCTGACGCTGGCAATGAATTTTCTCTAGCTGCTTATTCTACCCCAACCTTGGTTTTCCTTCTGTCCCCTCCATGCAGACTCTTACCATCAGGGTCCTGCCAACCCTTCAGTGAGACTTTTTCCAAAGAATCCCTTTTAAAATGACCTCAAGCTGACCTTCCTGCTGCAGATTCCACATATGGTATCTGAGACTCACACAGTGTGGTTGGAAGATAGTACAGTGACCTCCCAGGCACAGCCCGCTGCCAGCCCTCCACTGGCTGCCCTAGGATGCTGGCCTTCCTCCGATGGGAGTCGGGCCCAGTCTGCTGTCAGCCAGGAGAAGCCAGCAAGCTCCCTGCGAGGCCTGGAGGAGCCCTTCTCACTCAGCTTGGTGTTCGATGCCAGTGCCCCCGCCCATTGTGGGGTGAGGGTGGGACTCTCAGCACAGCCCTGTCCAAATAAATCCTCTAAAGCCCTCTTCCATCTGCAGTCACTTGAGTCTTTTGTAGCCTGTGTGATTGAGCATCTAAGCAGTCCTCAGCTATTTACTTTGAAATTTCGTAAGTGATTTTGGTATCTGTCATTTCTTGATGCATCAGTCACAACTCCCCATCTAACATCCCATTAAATAATATATAAAACAGAACAAAAACGTTGTGCCAACTTCTTCCAAGAAGAATTTAATGTCACTTCCTAAGTTAAGCAGTTGGGCCCTGTCCCATGACTGTTCATCTCTGCTCAATAGTCATCAAGAGCCGAGAAAGAAGAAAGGAGCCCTGGGGGCCTAAGCTGTGTGTGTGTGTGTGTGTGTGTGTGTGTGTGTGTGTGTGTGTGATTATGAGAAACACTCTCCATTCTGTTTTTCATTAATATCTAAAGGGAAATTCTATTAAATCAATTCCAAGACCAAAAATTGTGGACATTTGTGTGTTTTTTAAAGACACTAAAAACAAGTGGAATGTACAGATAGACTATATTATTTCCCAACTTTTTGATATATAGTACAAATTGTTCCTGAATTAAAAGTCTAATGATTGATACATTTTTTGTATTATCTTACCTGCTAGGGAAAAAAAAAATTGCCATGATGCGAAAAAGATGCAACAGGCACCGTGGGGTATAGCGTGTAGCAGTCTTCTGTCCATGAAATACTGTGGTTTATATGCAGGATTAGCCAAGTGGTAGAAACCTCAGTCCAGCCAGTCTGGAGACTAGTAAACCAAAAAGAGACTTTTCTGCTTCTAACGGACATAGGCAAGTGGTAATTTCTCACCAAATTAAAAATAACACTGGTCTTTGATTAGCTAGAGAGATCTTCTTAAAATGCTTATCTGATTGTGTCCCCCTCCCTCAGCTCAAAAATCTGTAAAGCTTTTCCATTACTTTTTGGATTAACAAAAATGAGGTCCACAAAGCCCAGAGAGTGTTGTCCCTACCTTTCTCTCTAGCCGATTTCCTGTCTCCCTCCTCCTGTACTGCCTCCCCCACCTTGAATCCAGGCCATATGGATTCAATGCCTCCTCCATTCTCCCTTCTCTCTCTCCTTTGTTCAGTCAGCTTTTCAGATTTTGGTTCAGATGTCACTTCCTTGGCCAAACTTGCCCTCCCCTCCCAGGCCAGATCAAGTCTCCCTATTCTAGACTACTAAACTTTTTGAACATTTAAGTGTTTCTATTTATATAATTTATTATTATCTATATTAGGGCCCTGAAAAGAAACAAATCAACTCAGAGGGTTCAACTAAGAGAACTTAATGAAGAAACAAAAACCAGAGGTGCTGCGGCACTCAGGAACTAGCAAGAGCAGGAAACCTTCATGAATCCTTGGTTCAAAGGGGTGGAAGGGAACACCACCTCGATTCCCCACCCCAGGAATGGAGTACTCATCTACTAGCAGTTGGAAGTGCCAGGACCAAAAGGTCTCAACTAAATTCTTCTCTGGGACCTGTCCTTGCCTAAGGGGAACTTCCTCACCCAAAAGCATGCCCCCTTTCCCTGGGGCAGCCTCATGCAATGACTGGTCTGTGCAGAGGTGTGAAGATCCAGTTCACATGCCCCAAATTGGGACAACTAACTACAGGGCCATCCTAGCCCACTCTGCCCAATCCTGATCCTCTCACTCCCCCACCCCAAGTGGTCATCCCATGAACGCTCCCCAGCTAACCTCCTACGGGCACAGTATCAGGGGCTGCTTCGCACAGAACCTACCTAGAGAAAGGCCAAGGTAAAGAAAGTGTCACCCAAGCCCTATAAGGGCTTCCACTTTGGGCAAGCAGTGAGTAGGGAAAACAGATCTCCGCCTCTCCCACTTCTCTATTTCCTGCCTGGACCTTCTATTGGTGGAAGCCATTGGGTGACATAACCCACAGAAATCAGCCTTCTGGGGTAAAACACAGCAGAAGATAGATAATAGTGGGGAGAAGAGGGCAGAGACAAAATTTCCCCTTGGTAATCTGGTAGTACATACAGTGGCAAAAGAAGCCCCAAATAACTAAGAGTCTTAGCTTCCAATTTAATAGAACTATGGCTATTGATATAGTTTGGATGTGTGTCCCTGCCCAAATCTCTTGTTGACATGTAATCCCCAATGTTGGAGGTTGGACTTGGTGGGAAGTGGTTGGATCATGAGGGCAGATATCTCATGAATAGTTCAGTATCATTCCTTTGGTACTATCCTGACAACAGTGAGTGAATTCTCACAAGATCTGGTTGTTTAAACGTGTGTGGCACCTCACGCCCTAACTCTTGCTCCTGCTCTGGCCTTGTGATGTGCCTGCTGCTCCCTTCACCTTCCACCATGATTGTAAGCTTCCTGGGGCCTCCCCAGGAGCTGAGCCCAGCATCATGCTTCCTATACAACTTGCAGAACCATGAGCCAGTTAAACCTCTTTCTTTATAAATTATCTAGCCTCAGGTATTTACAGCCATATGAGAACATCCTAACACAGCTATGTTCTCTAGTAGAAGGCTCGTTCCTTCTTTGTTAACAAGGACTTCCAATCAAAAGCCAGCTGGCAAGGGAACCTGAGGAATGCTGCGTAACTCAGCCTTTTCAGACATGAAGTATGGAGGAAGAGGAGGAAGACAGCATGTATTAGGTTGGTGCAAAGGTAGTTGCAGTTTTTGCATTGTTGAAATTTGCTATTTGATATTGGAATACATTCTTAAATGTGGTTATGTTATACATCATTTTAATGCACATTTCACACTTTGTGGGTTTTTTTTTTTGCTAATGACTTATTATTTGCTGTTTATTTTATATTTATTTGAGACTATGGAAATGACAGTTAGACAAAAAGCAAATTCAAGCGGTTTTCTTATTCGAGAAAGCAACAGAGACAACTTGCAACATCAACAATGCATTTGGCCCAGGAACTGCTAACGAACATTCAGTGCAGTCATGGTACAAGACATTTTGCAAAGGAGATGAGAGCTTTGAAGATGAGGAGCATAGTGGCCGGCCATCAGAAGTTGACATTGACCAATTGAGAGCAATCATCCAAGCTGATCCTCTTACAACTTGCCAAAGAACTCAACATCGGCCATTCTACAGGCATTTGGCATTTGAAGCAAATTGGAAAGGTGAAAAGGCTCGATAAGTGGGTGCCTCATGAGCTAAGCAAAAATTTTTAAAAATCGTCATTTTGAAGTGTGATCTCCTGTTCTATGCACAATGAACCATTTCTTCATTGGATTGTGACGTGCGATGAAAAGTGGATTTTATAGACAACGGTGACAACCAGCTCAGTGGATGGACTGAGAAGCAGCTCCAAAGCACTTTGCAAAGCCAAACTTGAACCAAAAAAAGGTCATGGTCCCTGTTTGGTGGTCTGCTGCCGGTCTGATCCACTACAGCTTTCTGAATCCTGGCGAAACCATTACATCTGAAAAGTATGCTCAGCAAATCGATGAGATGCACAAAAATCTGCAGCACCTGCAGCCAGCATTGGTCAACAGAAAGGGCCCAATTCTTCTCCACAACAACTCCCCACTGCACATCACACAACCAACGCTTCAAAAGTCGAACGAATTAGGCTACAGAGTTTTGCCTCATCCACCATATTCACGTGACCCTTCGCCAACCGACTACCACTTCTTCAAGCATCTTGACAACTTTTTGTGGGGAAAATGCTTCCACAATGAGCAGGATGCAGAAAATGCTTTCCAAGAGTTCATCAAATCCCGAAGCACACTTTTTTTTTTTTTTTTTGGTGACAGAGTCTCACTCTGTCGTCAGGCTGGAGTGCAGTGGTGTGACCTTGGCCCACTGCAATCTCCACCTCCCAGGTTCAAGGGATTCTCCTGCCTCAGCCTCCCGAGTAGCTGGGACTACAGGCGCATGCCACCACACCCAGCTAATTTTTTGTATTTTTAGTAGAGACAAGGTTTCACCATGTTGGACAGGATGGTCTTGATCTCTTGACCTTGTAATCCGCCCGCCTCAGCCTCCCAAAGTGCTGGGATTACAGGCGTGAGCCACTGTTCCCGGCCCCAAAGCAGATTTTTATTCTACAGGAATAAAGAAATTTATTTCTTGTTGGCAAAAATGTGTTGACTATAATGGTTCCTATTTTGATTAATAAAGATGTGTTTGAGCCTAGTAATAATGATTTAAAATTCACAGTCTAAAACCGCAATTACTTTTGCACCAACCTAATAGAAAATAACCAGCACCCTACTGTGTTATTGTATTAGTCCATTCTCATGCTGCTGTGAAGAAATACCCAAGACTGGGTGATTTATAAAGGAAAGGGCTGTGAGACTGACCCTACACCAATTCGTTAGCTTGTCTGGGCCTCCATTTCCTCTTGATGAAAAGCATAAAGTTTTCTCCTCTACCTATACATTAATTTCTGTTTTTTTTTCTTTTAGCTGTCAGAAGCATGGGCATTCTACCTATACATTTAGCTGTGCTCATACATTCATCATTACCTCCTTCCTCCATCCTAAAGCAGAACGCAATTCTATTCAAGATGTTCTCAGCACCTGGGCTTAGGAGTCCATCTGTTCCTGCACCCTCCACAACCTTTCACCAAGTATTACCCTTTTTTTTTTTTTTTTTTTTTTTGCATCTTCACCTTTTCTTTCTCCATTTGCCACTCAATATTTAAAATACACTCAAGCCTCTCTCACTGAAAGATTAAAACCCTTCTCTTCATTTCAGTTCTCTAAGTAGCTAGCCACAACCCTTTCTCCCTCCCCTTCATGGTCAAGCTTCTAGAATACCCTGCATTGAAAATTTTCAGGTGCACAACCATCCACTGCCATCTGCTTTCTCACCCATCCTTGCTTTGAAATGGTTCTGCTGCTGTCTCTGGCACCTTCCTGCTTGCTTTGGTCCTTGGATGTCAGCTGCATTCCCACTTTCTTGAAACTTCGTTCCCAGGTGTCTGCCATGCTCTTATTATTACCCATTCTATATCACACTTTCCAAGCTTTAGGGACTGAAGGCTATGAACACAGTCTCCCAAAATGTGGCCTTTATTTTTTCTGTACCTCTAAAGTCAACACATGAGTCCTCTAGGAATTGATGTACCTCAGTTCATCCACACAACCTGAGCAACTCAGCCATGCCTATGACTTCAGCAATCACTTACTTACTGATAATGGCCAAAAATCCCTATCTTCAAGCAGGGTTCATATCTCAGTTCTTACCACCTACCAGTTGCGTGGGCTTGGGAAAAGTAGTTCACCACTCATATTTCAGTTCATCCGTGAAATGGAGATTGTAATGAGATAACCCTGACATGGTTGCCAGGGTCTCATTAGTTACAACATGTAAAGTGCTTAGATATCACTTGTTACATAATTGGTTTATATTTAATAAATGTTTGTTATATCACTAGATACCTTCCTCTTCCCCTTTCTCTCCCCCTTCCCTCTTACCCCTTCTCTGTCTCTTTCTCTCTGTCCCCAAATCAATATATTCAACTAATAAAGGAAATTTCAACCTGAACCTCCGACATATATGCCCAAAATTGAGCTCTGTCTACTCCACTACCCTTCCTTCTGCATTTCTTATACCTGAACTAATCCTCACAGCATGCCAGAGTCCTCCATGCAGAATGACGGCCTACAGCCTTGGGATAGAGTTATTGAGTTGGTTACAAATCAGCCGCCCAAATTATATTCCTCTATCTTATCTATAAAAGTATTGGGAGTCTATTAACCTTATTGAAACCATGTGGCCATTCTTCTGTTCTACAAGTTACCATCTCAAAAAGAAACTAAGGTTCTGTGATCCAAAGAGAGAAAATAGCTATAGAAAATGAAATGCAGACTGGGCATGGTGGCTTACGCTGTAATTCCAACACTTTGAGAGGCCAAAGTCAAAGTGGGAGAATCCCCTGAGCTCAGGAGTTCAAGACCAGCCTGGGCAACATGGCAAAACCCCATCTCTACAAAAAATGCAAAACATCAGCTGGGTGTGGTGGCACACGCCTGTGGTCCCAGCTACCCAGGAGGCTGAGGTGGGAGGATCACCTGAGCCCAGGAGGAGGTCAAGGCTGCAGTGAACCAAGGTAGTGCCACTGCACTCCAGCCTGGATGACAGAATGAGACCCTGTCTTAAAAAAATAAATAAAATGCAGCAAATAAATATCCTTTAAAATCTCAACAAGAGCAATTAGAAACAAATTTTCTACAGTTATTCAACTATAATACATAATGTTTATAAAGAACATGGACAAAAAGAAAAGAAAACCTGAATCAGAACCAGGACAGAAGCGTTTCTCTTAGCCAATTTTACCAACACCATATTGAGAAGGAATCAGAAGTATCAGAATTATAGTAGGTGTTCTTTTTAGTTTGTTGTTTTCGTATGTATGCTTGGGTGAACTGTTTAGGAAACTGTATCTAGTTATGGATTACTCCCTGAAGAGCTGCTTTCACCCAGTAGCCTTTTGAAAACTCAGCTGGTCTTTGTCAACTGACAATACAAGAAACAGTTTATAAATCTATTATTTTGTTTGCTATGAATATTTACTTGAGAAATTCCTTTTAAAAGCAATAATAGGAATAGCATTTCTTCCTAGAAGAAACAAGTTTTTTTCTCTCTCTCATGATTAATCAAAGTTTTAAACTAACCCTAGTTCTCTTATCACTGGTTTTGATGACAAATTTGGTTTCTGAGTCAAATTCATTGTATTTTAGTGTCCGGGCAGGCCCTTCTGGATGGGATGTTTGTGTTCTATTTGCCCAGTACCCAATACCACCACCATGATTACTAACCTACTATTCCATTTTCTATCGCCACACTCTTTAAAATTTTTATTTACTTTTTGACAAGTGTATCTGGTGAGCTGCCTCAAATTCTTGGTGAAGAAGATGAAATGTGCATTAAATTTAGTTTATTGGTGAGTCAATTATTTAATATGGGTACCATTATTCCCTATTAACCCCTCATGTTGTTTTTGATGTTCTAAGGTTGCAAACATTGTTTATGCATTATCAACAGGAGGCAGCTGAACTGATTAAGCCCACCTGACGCACCCTACTGCCCAGACTGGACAGGCCAAGCAAGTCCCTGATTGATGCCTGACCATCTTATCCAAACAGTAGGCCTCTCTCTTCCAGAGTCCATACTCCAAAGATAGTTTGAGAAGATGATAGGGAGGACAGATGTATTAGTTCTCTAGAAGGACGGGACTAATAGGATAAATGTATACATGAAAGGGAGTTATTAAGGAGCATTGACTCACACGATCACAAAGTGAAGTCCCACAATAGGCCATGTGCAGGCTGAGGAGCAGGGAAGCCATTCTGAGTCCCAAAACCTCAAAAGTAGGGAAGCCAACAGTGCAGTCTTGAGTCTGTGGCTGAAGGCCTGAGAGCCACTGGCAAACCACTGGTGTAAGTCCAAGAGTCCAAAAGCTGAAGAACTTGGAGTCTGATGTTCGAGGGCAGGAAGCATCCAGCACAGGAGAAAAATGAAAGCCAGAAGACTCAGGCAGTCTGTTCTTTCCATTCTTGCTTTTATGGTGGCAGCTGATTGGATGGTGCTCACCCAGATTGAGGGTGGGTCGGCCTGTCCCAGTCTACTGACTCGAATGTTAATCTCCTTTGACAACACCCTCACAGACACACCCAGGAACAATACTTTGCATCCTTTAATCCAATCAAGTTGACACTCAGTATTAACCATCACACCAGACAAATTTATTATTCCACAAATTCATATTATCTTTATTTTCCAACTTCTCTTGAGAATCCTCATTCTGTACCTCTCCTCCATCCCTCTTTTGGCCATTTAATTATTTCATTCTTTATCCTCAGAAGGAAGTGAGGAAAATATGGCCAAATATTAGACTGTTAAAATGTGTACTTGAGAAGGGAAAAAAATTAAAGACCAATGCTCTGTAGTAAAAGCAGAAAACTAAGGAAATTATTTTTTTGATTTGTGACGTCCTGAAAAAAAAGTTTCTTCTAGAATTATCTACAGAGACTGTATTTCCTACCTACAGCAATTATCTAAATTGTCCACTTCTTACCTACCATGGAGATCTAAGCAAGACATGAAAGATGGCTTTTTCCCAGTTTTGTAGAAGTTATTCTAATGAGTTTAGGCTCCTTGCTTTACTATTTTCTTTCCTCATTTTCAACCACCAATTAAATCTAATATTTGTATGTAATTTTCTTGGAGAAAGTATGCAAACACAAGCAAGATACAATTTTCTTACTTATTAAGTCTCCAGGAGAAAATTTTATACTGAGAAAAACAATGCTTTTGGATAAGTATAATCCTTTGTTTCCATTTCTCACACCCCGTGAAAGTGGCTAATCATAATTTGGGCTCTTTTTTTTTTTTTGAATAATGCAAAATGCTGGAATTTTTGAATGATCATAGTTCAACAAATAAAACTTGAAAAGGGAACCCTGTCAGTAACAGAATAATCCATCATCTTGGGCAGGCAACTGATTATTTGTAATATTACCCATCTCCAAGTATCAAAACTGAAGAGCTTTTTCATTAATTCGAGAAACTGAGCATTCTAAGAAAACTCCACAATAATTTATCTTGTCCAGAAGTGGGTTTACCGCGATGATGATGAAGGTGAAGCCTCAGAGCCCTTCATTTTTTTTTCTTAGGCCCTGGAGGCCCTATCAATGTAAGGGTCACATTTTTTTTTATATACTTTAAGTTCTAGGGTACATGTGCATAACGTGCAGGTTTGTCACGTAAGTATACATGTGCCATGCTGGTTTGCTGCACCCATGAACTCATCATTTACATTATGTATTTCTCCTAATGCTATCCCTCTGCCAGCCCCCCCACCCCATGACAGGCCCCCGTGTGTGATGTTCCCCGCCCTGTGTCCAAGTGTTCTCATTGTTCAATTCCCACCTATGAGTGAGAATATGTGGTGTTTGGTTTTCTGTCCTTGTGATAGTTTGCTGAGAATGATGGTTTCCAGATTCATCCATGTCCCTGCAAAGGACATGAACTCATCCTTTTTTATGGCTGCATACTATTCCATGGTACATATGTGCCACATTTTCTTAATCCAGTCTATCATTGATGGACATTTGGGTTGGTTCCAAGTCTTTGCTATTGTGAATAGTGCCGCAATAAACATATGTATCCATGTGTCTTTATGGTAGCATGATTTATAATCCTTTGGGTATATACCCAGTAATGAGATCACTGGGTCAAATGGTAATTCTAGTTCTAGATCCTTGAGGAATCACCACACTGTCTTCCACAATGGTTGAACTAATTAACACTCCCACCAACAGTGTAAAAGCATTCCTATTTCTCCACATCCTCTCCAGTATCTGTTGTTTCCTGACTTTTTAATGATTGCCATTCTAACTGGTATGAGATGGTATCTCATTTTGGTTTTGACTTGCATTTCTCTGATGACCAATGATGATGAGCATTTTTTCATGTGTCTGTTGACTGCATAGATGTCTTCTTTTGAGAAGTGTCTGTTCATATCTTTTGCCCACTTTTTGATGGGGTTGTTTTTTTTCTTGTAAATTTGTTTGAGTTCTTTGTAGATTCTAGATATTAGCCCTTTGTCAGATAGGTAGATAGCAGAAATTTTCTCCCATTCTGTAGTTTGCCGGTTCACTCTGATGGCCACGTGGAAGCTGTTTAGTTTAATTAGATCCCATTTGTCAATTTTGGCTTTTGTTGCCATTGCTTTTGGTGTTTTAGTCATGAAGTCCTTGCCCATGCCTATGTCCTGAATGGTATTGCCTAGGTTTTCTTCTAGGGTTTTTATGGTTTTAGGTCTAACATTTCAGTCTTTAATCCATCTTGAATTAATTTTTGTATAAGGTGTAAGGAAGGGATCCAGTTTCAGCTTTCTACATATGGCTAGCCAGTTTTCCCAGCACCATTTATTAAATAGGGAATCATTTCCCCATTTCTTGTTTTTGTCAGGTTTGTCAAAGATCAGATGGTTGTAGATGTGTGGTGTTATTTCTGAGGTCTCAGTTCTGTTCCATTTGTCTCTATATCTGTTTTGGTACCAGTACCATGCTGTTTTGGTAACTGTAGCCTTGTAGTATAGTTTGAAGTCAGGTAGCATGATGCCTCCAGCTTTGTTCTTTTTGCTTAGGATTGTCTTGGCAATGCGGGCTCTTTTTTGGTTCTATATGAACTTTAAAGTAGCTTTTTCCAATTCTGTGAAGAAAGTCATTGGTAGCTTGATGGGGATGGCATTGAATCTATAAATTACTTTGGGCAGTATGGCCATTTTCAAGATATTGGTTCTTCCTATCCATGAGCATGGAATATTCTTCCATTTGTTTGCATCCTCTTTTATTTTGTTGAGCAGTGGTTTGTAGTTCTCCTTGAAGAGTTCCTTCACATCCCTTGTAAGTTGGATTCCTAGGTATTGTATTCTCTTTGTAGCAATTGCGAATGGGAGTTCACTCATGATTTGGCTCTCTGTTTGTCTGTTAATGGTGTATAGGATTGCTTGTGATTTTTGCACATTGATTTTATATCCTGAGACTTTGCTGAAGTTGCTTATCAGCTTAAGAAGATTTTGGCCTGAGATGATGGGGTTTTCTAAATATACAATCATGTACCTGCAAACAGGGACAATTTGACTTCCTCTTTTCCTAACTGAATACCCTTTCTTTCTTTCTCCTGCCTGATTGCCCTGGCCAGAACTTCCAACACTATGTTGAATAGAAGTGGTGAGAGAGGGCATCTTGTGCCAGTTTCCAAAAGGAATGCTTCCAGTTTTTGCCCATTCAGTATGATACTGGCTGTGGGTTTGTCATAAATAGCTCTTATTATTTTGAGATATGTTCCATCAATACCTAGTTTATTGAGAGTTTTTACCACGAAGGGCTGTTGAATTTTGTCGAAGGCCTTTTCTGCATCTATAGAGATAATCATGTGGTTTTTGTCATTGGTTCTGTTTATGTGATGGATTACATGTACTGATTTGCATATGTTGAACCAGCCTTGCATCCCAGGTATGAAGCCGACTTGATCGTGGTGAATAAACTTTTTGATGTGCTGCTGGATTCGGTTTGCCAGTATTTTATTGAGGATTTTTGCATCAATGTTCATCAGGGATATTGCTCTAAAATTCTCTTTTTTTGTTGTGTCTCTGCCAGTCTTTGGTATCACGATGATGTTGGCCTCATAAAATGAGTTAGGGAGGATTCCCTCTTTTTCTATTGATTGGAATAGTTTCAGAAGGAATGGTACCAGCTCCTCTTTGTACCTCTGCTAGAATTCGGCTGTGAATCCGTCTGGTCCTGGACGTTTTTGGTTGGTAGACTATTAATTATTGCCTCAATTTCAGAGCCTGTTACTGGTCTAGTCAGGGATTCAACTTCTTCCTGGTTTAGTCTTCGGTGGGTGTATGTGTCCAGGAATTTATCCATTTCTTCTAGATTCTCTAGTTTATTTGCATAGAGGTGTTTATAGTATTCTCTGATGGTAGTTTGTATTTCTGTGGAATTGGTGGTGATATCCCGTTTATTGTTTCTTATTGCATCTATTTGATTCTCTCTTTTCTTCTTTATTAGTCTTGCTAGTGGTCTATCAATTTTGTTGATCTTTTCAAAAAAACAGCTCCTGGATTCACTGATTTTTTTGAAGGGTTTTTTGTGTCTCTATCTCTTTCAGTTCTGCTCTGATCTTAGTTATTTCTTGCCTTCTGCTAGCTTTTGAACTTGTTTGCTCTTGCTTCTCTAGTTCTTTTAATTGTGATGTTAAGGTGTCAATTTTAGATCTTTCCTGCTTTCTCTTGTGGGCATTTAGTGCTGTTAATTTCCCTCTACACACTGCTTTAAATGTGTTCCAGAGATTCTGGTGCGTTGTGTCTTTGTTTTCATTGGTTTCAAAGAACATCTTTATTTCTGCCTTCATCTTGTTATTTACCCAGTAGTCTCAGGAGGAGGTTGTTCAGTTTCCATGTAGTTGTGTGTTTTTGAGTGAGTTTCTTAATCCTGAGTTCTAATTTGATTGCACTGTGGTCTGAGAGACAGTCTGTTGTGATTTCTGTTCTTTTACATTTGCTAAGGAGTGCTTTACTTCCACTTATGTGGTCAATTTTAGAATAAGTGTGATGTGGTGCTGAGAAGAATGTATATTCTGTTGATTTGGGGTGGAGAGTTCTGTAGATGTCTATTAGGTCTGCTTGCTGCAGAGCTGAGTTCAGGTCCTGGATATCCTTGTTAACCCTATGTCTCGTTGATCTGTCTAATATTGACAGTGGGGTGTTAAATTCTCCCATTATTCTTGTGTGGAAGTCTAAGTCTCTTTGTAGGTCTCTAAGGACTTGCTTTATGAATCTGGGTGCTTCTGTATTGGGTGCATATATTTTTAGGATAGTTAGCTCTTCTTGTTGCATTGATCCCTTTACCATTATGTAATGGCTTTCTTTGTCTCGTTTGATCTTTGTTGGTTTAAAGTCTGTTTTATCAGAGACTAGGATTGCAACCCCTGCTTTTTTTTTGCTTTCCATTTGCTTAGTAGATCTTCCTCCATCCATTTATTTTGAGCCTATGTGTGTCTTTGCACGTGAGATGGGTCTCCTGAATACAGCACACTGATGGATCTTGACTCTTTATCCAATTTGCCAGTCTGTGTCTTTTAATTGGGGCATTTAGCCTATTTACATTTAAGGTTAATATTGTTATGTGTGAATTTGATCCTGCCATTGTGATGTTAGCTGGTTATTTTGCCCATTAATAGATTTCTTTATAGCATCAGTGGTTTTTACAATTTGGCATGTTTTTGCAGTGGCTGGTACCGGTTTTTTCGTTCCATGGTTAGTGCTTCCTTCAGGAGCTCTTGTAAGGCAAGCCTGGTGGTGACAAAATCTCTCAGCATTTGCTTGTCTGTAAAGGATTTTATTTCTCCTTCACTTATGCAGCTTAGTTTGGCTGGATATGAAATGCTGGGTTGAAAATTCTCTTCTTTAAGATTGTTGAATATTGGCCCACACTCTCTTCTGGCTTGTAGGGTTTCTGCCAAGAGATCTGCTGTTAGTCTGATGGGCTTCCCTTTGTGGGTAACTCGACCTTTCTCTCTGGCTGCCCTTAAACTTTTTCCTTCATTTCAACCTTGGTGAATCTGACAATTATGTGTCTTGGGGTTGCTCTTCTCGAGGAGTATCTTTGTGTGTTCTCTGTATTTCCTGAATTTGAATGTTGGCCTGCCTTGCTAGGTTGGGGAAGTTCTCCTGGATAATATCCTGAAGAGTGTTTTCCAAATTGGTTCCATTCTCCCCATCACTTTCAGGTACACCAATCAAATGTAGATTTGGTCTTTTCACATAGTCCCATATTTCTTGGAGGCTTTGTGCATTCCTTTTTACTCTTTTTCCTCTAACCTTGTCTTCTCACTTTATTTCATTCAATTGATCTTCAATCACTGATACTCTTTCTTCCACTTGATCAAATCAGCTATTGAAGCTTGTGCAGGTATCACAAACTTCTTGTGCCATGGTTTTCAGCTCCATCAGGTCATTTAACGTTTTCTCTACACTTTTTATTCTAGTTAGCCATTCATCTAATCTTTTTTCAAGGTTTTTAGCTTCCTTGTGATGGTTTGAACATCCTCCTTTCGCTCGTAGAAGTTTGTTATTACCAACCTTCTGAAGCCTACTTCTGTCAACTCGTCAAAGTCATTCTCCGTCCAGCTTTGTTCCCTTGCTGGTGAGGAGCTGTGATCCTTTGGAGGAGAAGAGGCACTCGATTTTTAGAATTTTCAGCTCTTCTGCTCCGGTTTCTCCCCATCTTTGTGATTTTATCTACCTTTGGTCTTTGATGTTGGTGACCTACAGATGGGATTTTGGTGTAGCTGAGCTTTTTGTTGATGTTGATGCTATTCCTTTCTGTTTGTTAGTTTTCCTTCTAACAGTCATGTCCCTCAGCTGCAGGTCTGTTGGAGTTTGCTGGAGTTCCACTCCAGACCCTGTTTGCCTGAGTATCACCAGTGGAGTCTGCAGAATAGCAAATATTACAGAACAGCAAATATTGCTGCCTGATCCTTCCTCTGGAAGCTTCGTCCCAGAGGGGCAGCCACTTATATGAGGTGTCTGTCGGCCCCTACTGGGAGGTGTCTCCCAGTTAGGCTACACAGGGGTTGGGGACCCACTTGAGGAGGCAGTCTGTCCATTCTCAGAGCTCAAACGCCATGCAAAGAGAACCACTGTTCTCTTCAGAGCTGTCAGACAGGGACGTTTAAGTCGCAGAAGTTGTCTATTGCCTTTTGTTTAGCTATGCCCTGCCCACAGAGGTGCAGTCTAGAGGCAGTAGGCCTTGTTGAGCTGCAGTGGGCACCCAGTTCAAGCTTCCTGGCTGCTTTGTTTACCTACTCAAGCCTCAGCAATGGCCAACACCCCTCCCCCAGCCAGGCTGCTACCTCGCAGATCGATCTCAGACTGCTGCGCTAGCAGTGAGCAAGGCTCCATGGGTGTGGGACCCACCAAGCCAGGCACGGGAGAGAATCACCTTGTCTGCCATTTGCGAAGACCTTGGGAAAAGCACAGTATTTGGGCGTGAGTGCCCCGTTTTACCAGGTAGTCTGTCATGGCTTCCCTTGACTAGGAAAGGGAAATCCCCTGACCCTTTGTGCTTCCCGGGTGAGGCAAGGCCCTGCCCTGCTTGAACTTGCCCTCCATGGGCTGCACCCACTGTCCAACCAGTCCCAATGAGATGAACCAGGTACCTCAGTTGGAAATGTAGAAATCACCCGTCTTCTGCATCAATCATGCTGGGAACTGCAGACCAGAGCTGGTCCTATTCGGCCATCTTCAAAATTTCCCCTACTTTTCTCTGTTTTTTTTAGAGACGGAGTC
Organism: Pan paniscus; assembly: GCF_029289425.2. Taxonomy (NCBI): domain Eukaryota; kingdom Metazoa; phylum Chordata; class Mammalia; order Primates; family Hominidae; genus Pan; species Pan paniscus. The sequence continues at coordinate 158,678,796 of NC_073254.2, forward strand.
TCACTATTTTGGCCAGGTGGGTCTTGAACTCTTGGCCTCAAGCAATTCTCCCACCTCAGTGTGCTAGGATTACAGGCGTGAACCACCATGCCTGACTTTTTTCTTTTCTTTTTGTTTGTTTTTTTGGTGTTTTTTTTTTTGGCATGTGTGACAAGGTCTTGCCATGTCACTCAGGCTGGAGTGCAGTGGCTCAAACACAGCTCACTGCAGCCTCCACTTCCTGGGCTCAAGCAATCCTCTCACATCAGCCTATCAAGTAGCTGGGACTACAGGCATGTGCCACCACATCTGGCTAATTTTTGTGTTTTTTGTAGAGATGGAGTTTTGCCATGTTGCCTAGGCTGGTCTCCAACTCCTGAGCTCAAGTGATCTGCCTGCCTCAGCCTCTCAAAGTGCTGGGATTACAAGCGTGAGCCACTACACTTAGCCTGGTATTCTTTTTACTTGAAGAGGGACTCCAAAATTGCATATGTTTCAGGATACCTAAAACCTAGATTTATGCCTCATCTCAATGAAAAGCAATTCAGCAGTGTATTTTGTCCAAAGTAAGATTGTAACTACAGCAAGCCAGCTCTCATCTATAAAATACCATTTTAATTGCTTACAACTGAAGAAAAATATGCATCTATTTGGTTCATCAAGCAATTCTCCTACTTCAGCCTCCCAAGTAGCTGGGACTACAGGTGCGCACCACCATGTCTGGCTAATTTTTTGTATTTTTAAATAGAGACAGGGTTTTGCCATGTTGCCCAGGCTGGTCTAAAACTCTTGAGCTCAAAGGATCTGCCTGCCTCAGCCTCCCACAGTGCTGGGATTATAGGTGTGAGCCACTATGCCCAGCCAGGATTTTTATTTTTTATTTTTATTTTTTTGAGATGGAGTCTCACTCTGTTGCCCAGGCTGGAATGCAGTGGCGCAATCTCAGCTCACTGCAACCTCCACCTCCCAGGTTCAAGCAATTCTCCTGTCTCAGCATCCTGAGTAGCGATGACTACAGGTACCTGCCACCATGCCCAGCTAATTTTTGTATTTTTAGTAGAGACAGTGTTTCGCTGTGTTGGTCAGGCTGGTCTCGAACTCCTGACCTCAGGTGATCTGCCCGCCTCGACTTCCCAAAGTGCTGAGATTACAGGCATGAGCCACCATGCCCCAGCCACGATTTTTAAATATTCAAATAAGCCCCATTGTAATTTCAATAATTATCTTTTAACTGGTATTAATAATTTATCCATAATTCACATTGCCTTGTAAACTAGGGGAACTTGGCTATAATTCAAATATACAACTGATCTGGTAATAGATATGATTGGACTTGTAAAAATTTGTGCCTCTAAAGATTTGAGAACAAGTATACTTTCAGAACAAAGTATACTTTAAAAATAACCAATGTAGTAAGAACATAAAAAGTTACATGTCCATTATGACCTGTTGGTAAGGACATTAAAGTTTTATCAAACTAGAACATTTATGAAATATGAGAATCTTTCATCAAAGAACATTCTTTCTGTAGTTTAAATGCAGCAATTATAATCCCAACCATGCTTGCTAATCTTAGCTACCGGGAAGTTAGAAAGAGAGAAAGGTAATTCATAAGACAGCTTGGTACCCAAAACCACCTAGGTTTTTGTGGTCTATAGTCAACACCTCAAATTATATCGAGAAACAAACAGGCAGCCAAAGGGAAATGTAGACTACAATTCTAGCAACCTATAATTTTATTCCTTGTAGTTTGTGCCTCTCCACTGCAAAGTGGCTCTAGTCTGCCTGGTCCACAGCTTCCAGTTGGCCTCTTAGAGTGTGTGGCAGACATCCAGCCAAAAGCTCACTATGACCATCTAGAATAGTGCTCCCAGAAGCTGTCATGGAGTTTTACCCATAATGGGTGCTCACCCCTAAATATCTGTTGGTAATGATACCACGACAATTATGGCAAGCCAAGACTGACTCTGGATGATCTGGCTCACAATCCCACCCAGATCAACTTGCACAGTCACTTATACATGAGTCATGGTCCTGATTCTATTATTGAAATAAAAGGTTTGGTGAAGTGCTTTTACACTTTGAGAGTGAAGAGATTAAGTCAAGGCCAAGTGTCTCAAACTTGAGGGTAAGAATGGAGAGTAGAAAGCTGACCATAACAGAAAGGGCCCATATTTTTGAGTTACGACACTGATTTCCTGCCTTAAAAATGACTGACATTTTCAAGGCACCTACCATTTACTGGGGATTATGCCAAGGGCTTTTTATGCCTCATCTCATTTTATATCTACAAACAGGCGATTTTATTAGTCCTGTTATTTTGCAGGTAAGGAAACAGATTCAGAGGGGAAGCATAGCAGCAAACGGCTAGTACCTGAGGGAAAGACCCTGGATTTAAACTTAGCCTGCTGGCCTCAAGAACTTGGACTCAAGAGCTGGGAAACATCATGCCAATGTTTCCCAAAGTTTGAAACAGAATCTCTGGCAGTCTGTGACAGGATTTTATTTGGTGCACAGATGCTTCATTAAATTTTGAGAAAGTTATTTTCTTTGAAGTTCTTTCAATTTTTCTTTTAAATCTAAGTTTCCATTTCAGGTCATCTCTTTGCTCATGCGTATGAGTATATACTGTTAGAAGCAACCAGGCCACATCTTGAATGCTTTGCTACTTAGAAATTTCTTCTGCCAGATACTCTAAGTCATCTCTCTCAAGTTCAAAGTTCCAAAGATCCCTAGAGCTGCCAGTCTCTTTGCTAAAGCATAGCAAGAGCAACCTTTACTTCAGATCCCAATAAGTTCTACATCTCTGTCTGAGACCACCTCAGCCTGGACTTCACTGTTTATATTACTATCAGCATTTGTTCACAACAATTTAACAAGTCTCTAGGAAGTTCCAAACTTCCCCTCATCTTCCTGTCTTCTTCTGAGCTCTCCAAATTGTTCCAACCTCTGCCCATTACCCAGTTCCAATGATGCTTCCACATTTTCAGGTATCTTTACAGCAATGCCCCACTTCCCGGTACCAATTTTCTGTATCAGTTCATTCTCTTATTGCTATAAGGAACTACCTGAGACTGGATAATTTATGAAGAAAAGAGGTTTAATTGACTCACAATTCTGCAGGCTGTACAGGAAGCATGGCTGGGGAGGCCTCAGGAAACTTACAATCATGGTGGAAGGTGAAGGGGAAGCAGGCACATCTTCACATGACAGAGCTTGTGAAGAAAGAGGGAAGGGGGAAATGCTACATACTTTTAAACAAGCAGATCTCGTGAGAACTCACTATCATGAGAACAGCAAGGAGGAAGTCCACCCCCATGATCCAATTACCTCCCACCAGGCCCCTCCTCCAACACTAGGGATTACAACTCAATATGAGATTTAGGCGGGGACACAGACCCAAACCATATCAAGACCTGAATGGCCAAAACAACTTTGAAAAAGCAAAACAAAGTTGGAGAGCTAACTCTACCTGATTTCAATGCTTCCTATAAAGATATAGTGTTCAAGACAGTGTGAGATAGAAGTAAAGGTAGACAAATAAATCAGTGAAACAGAAAAGAGAGTGGAGAAACATGCCCACACATAAATGGAAAACTGATTTTCAACAAAGGTGCAAAGGCAATTCAGTGGAGAAGGGATCATCTTTTCAAAAAATGGTGCTGGAATAATAAAACATCCATATGCAATAATAATAACCTTTTATCCATGTCATGCACCATATACAAAAATTAGCCCCAAATTGATCATTGACCTAAATGTAAAACCTAAAGCTAAAAATCTTCTAGATGCTAACATAGGAGAAAATCTTTGTGGCCATGGGTTAGGCAATAATTTCTTAGATACAACACCAAAATGATGATCCATTTTTTAAAAACTAATATATTGGACTTAATCAAAATTTTAAAATGCTCTTTGATGGATACTGTTAAGAGAAATAGAAGACAGACCATAGATTGGGAGAAAATACTTGCAAAGCACATATCTAATAAAGGACTTGTATTAGAATACAAAGAACTCTTAAAATAAAGAAGTTGCCCTGCAGTAAAAGAGTGAAATTGAGAAGCAAAATGAGTCCTGGCAGCATTGCCTAAATGTTGCTAGACTGGGGCTAGATGTAGCTAGACTGGGGCTTTCCCACAGTTTGATTACATGAGCCCATGAATTACCCTTTCTGTCTGGTTCACGTAAGGTTTCTATTACTTGTCACCAAAAATACATCCTCATTTAGAGGAATGGAAGTATGAGAGAGAGGATCCAAAAGATGGAACATAAAAATGATTTTTCTATAAGAGTAACTGTTGAGAAACAAAAGATTTAGTGTGATCACAAGGAACTGGTGGCTAACTTGATCATACACTTGGCTATGAGTTTAGTTTGTTTTGTTTGTTTGTTTGCTTGCTTGTTTGTTTTTGAGACAGAGTCTCTATCACCCAGGCTGGAGTGCAGTGGCATGATCTTAGCTCACTGTAACCTCCACCTCCCAGGTTCAAGTGATTCTCCTGCCTCAGTCTCCTGAGTAGCTTGGATTACAGGCATGTGTCACCCACACCCGGCTAACTTTTGTTTTTTCAGTAGAGACGGGGTTTCGCCATGTTGACCAGGCTGGTCTCAAACTCCTGACCTCAAGTGATCCACCCGCCTCGGCCTCCCAGAGTGCTGGGATTACAGGCATGAGCCACTGTGCCCGGCCAGGTTCATTTTTTTACTGAGTATGTATTATATTTTTAAAAAATAATTTCAACTTTTATTTTAGATTTGGGGGTACATGTGCAGGTCTGCCACATGGAAACGCTGTATGACGCTAAGGTTTGGGGTATGGATGATCCCATTACCCAGGCAGTGAGCACAACACCCAACAGGCAGTCCCTCAGCCCTCAGCCCCCTCCCTTCCTCCTCCCTAAAATTTTTAAAGCACACATATTTCAATCCAAAAAAAATTAACTGCTGGATATTTACCCTAGATAAACCTGTGCACCAAGAGAAATGTGTAAAGATATTTGCTACAGCTTCATTGTAATAATAACACAATTACAAACAACTGAGTTGTCCATCAAAAAAAGACCAGTTATGCAATCCATTGTAGATTCACATCGTAGCTGGGCTAGGTGGCTCATGCCTGTAATCCCAGCACTTCCGGAGGCCAATGCAGGAGGATTGCTTGAGGCCAGGAGTTCAAGACCAGCCTGGACAACATAATACCCCTATCTCTACAAAAAAAAAAAAAAAAAAACTACACACACCAGTAGTCCCAGCTACTCAAGAGGCTGAGGTGGAGCTTGAGCGCAGGAGTTCGAGGCTGCAGTGAGCCATGATTGTGCCACTTGCACTCCAGCCTGGATGACAGAGCAGGACTCTGTCTCATAAATACATACATACATACATAAAGATTCATATCATGCAATGCCTGGCAATAGTTAAAAAGAATGAGATGGATCTGTTTGCACTGACATGGAAAGAACTACAAGACATTGCTATGTAAAATAAGCAAAGCAAATCAAATCATTAGCATATTTAGTGTTTAAAATAAAATACACCAAAACCCCTCTATATTTCTATATGGGAACATGCACATGTAGGTAAATGTATACAAAAGAACTGGAAGTTTCCACCTCCAACTGTTAATTGGGTTTACCTCTGCGGGGATGGGGATTGGAAGCAGTTAAAAGGAGCCCTTCACTACATCTGTTTTGTTTGAATTGTTTGCACATAAATAAATTCACTAGAACTTGTTTAACTAAAACAAATGAAAGAGTATTAATAATTTTACTGAGTGCAAATGGTGTACTAGCTATTATGTAAAATAGATAAGGTCTCTGCCGAATGGAAATGGCTACATGTACACAGTTTTAGAGTCAATATATTAGGGACTTATGCTCATAACTTCCAATAATAAAGTGATCAAGTGTACTAAAAAAAGAGACTTTTTTTAGAAGGTCAATTAGGATAGGATATAAGGAACAGACAATGTTTTATATTTATGAATAGAATATCTGACTAACGAATGGTTTTTCAGAAGCTCATCTATAGGTTCCTTGTTGGAAACTCAATGCATTTTCCCACAGAAAGGATGTTTAGGTTTCCAAGTCACAAAATCTGTTGTATCAGTATTCTGTAATAGGACACATCAGAAACACTCCAGAAATTAAGGCAAAAATTTGTTGAATGCTACAGAGGAGCTCACAGAATCTAGGGATACACGAAATTTCAGCCCTTAGGAAGAACAAGGACCAACGTAACTCTCAGATATAGGCTGCTAATGGACAGATGGGTTATCAGTCTTTTCTGAAAATCAGAATCTTCAATCAAGTGATATAAGAAAAATATTGGTAAACCCTTGTATCTGTCTACTTCAGCTTCCTAGATTCTTGAAACTGGCAGGTCCTCAAAATGTTGAAGTTTTGAAGACTTTCTAAGTTCACATCCAGCTGTGCTACTTGCCATGTGACTTTGAACAAATTACTTAATTGTAACTATCTTCATCTGTAAATATGGGGACAAAACCATACCTAGCTCCTAGACTTTTTGAGAGGATTAAGTTAAATGTTAAATTATTGGCATAGAATATATATTCAATTAATAATAACTCTGATTATTTTCTTTTCATAAACAAAAATACATCAAAATGTTAAGTATTCATAATAGAGCATGTATAAAAGGATAGTCTCTCATCATTTACAATAAGATTCTCTAATAAGAGCATTTTATTCTAATTGTAAAGAGAAATATTTTTAAAGGTCTGAGTTGCAATAATCTGATGACTAGAATTACAGTACGATCTGCTACTCAAATTAGACATTTTTATGATCAGTCAACAATGTTCAGATGTCTTTAGTAGAGTTTAAGAACTACAACTAAGGAAATTTTACCCTTTTAAGTTAATACAATTTTTGCTTCCAAAGAAAAAGATAATAGAGTTCTTTAATTGGAACTGACTTAGTTCAACAGATCCAAGTGAGTTTCAAAAATGTATATTTCATGCTGTGGTTCTTTTTTTGTATATTCATTATTCATGATGGTTCTGTCTTGGTCTTGAACAAATAAACACCAGAATATTTCAAAATACTGAACTGTCTGTCCTGGCAAGAAATAGATCCCAAATGACTAAAACCAAAAAGGTCACAAGATGTTTCCCTTCATTTTGTCATTTGATCTTAGATAGGCTGCTCTCAAAACACAAGCTACAATAAGTAGCTATTTCAAGACAAGACAGCCCAAATCTATCATTTAAAAGAGGAAATAAGTGGTGAGGACATTGCATTCCTAAACTAGAACTTCTGAACTGAAAACTTTTTGTTTGTTTAAAGTAATTCCACATGACAAGAAATCAGTAAGAGAAGAATCCCACATTAGTGATGGCATATTAAGAGCTGGCTTTCTGACCACCCACTTCACTGCCTTTCAACCAGCCTCCTCTACACATATGCAGGTTGCAAAGTGAGACACTTGCTTTCCTACACTCCATGTGATGGAGGTAGAATAGCCATATGGCCCAGTTCTGCCCAATGAAGTATAAACAGAAGTCTCTGCTTGAGGCTTCTTAGCAATGCTATTTTAAAGGCTGGGCAGGCTGGGCCCCGTGGCTCACACGTGTAATCTCAGCACTTTGAGAGGCCGAGGCAGGAGGATCACATGAACACAGGAGTTTAAGACCAGCCTAGGCAACATAGGGAGAACCCATCTCTACAAAAACATTTAAAAGTTAGCCGGGCATGCTGGTGCAAGCCTATGGTCCCAGCTACTTGAAAGGCTGAGGTGAGAGGATTGTGAGAGCCTGGGAGGTCAAGGCTGCAGTGAGCCATGACAGCACCACTGCACTCCAGCCTGAGTGACAGAACAAGACCCTGTCTTCAAAACAAAACAAAACAAAACAAAACAAAACAAAACATCAAATAAAGGTTGGGCTGGCAACTTCTACCACACTTTGCACCTGCTTCTTCCTCTTTCTTCCCACTTGGGACACTGACAAGATGCCTGAAGTGAAACTATTTTTCACACAAATGAGAGCCACATGAAGACATGGTTGAGCCACCATCTCAGGCCTGGAAACTTGTCTCTAGATATCTTTGTCACTTGAGGCAAATAAACTCCTTACTTATTTAAACCTACCTTTCTGGCCAGGCGCAGTAGCTCAAGCCTGTAATTCCAGCACTTTGGGAGGCCGAGGTGGGTGGATCACCTGAGGTCAGGAGTTTGAGACCAGCCTGGCCAACATGATGAAACCCCATCTCTACTAAAAATACAAAAATTAGCTGGGCGTGGTGGCAGGCACCCATAATCCCAGCTACTCGGGAGGCTGAGGCAGGAGAATCACTTGAACCTGGGAGGCGGAGGTTGCAGTGAGCCGAGGTTGCAGTGAGCCAAGATTGCACCATTGCACTCCAGCCTGGGTGACAAGAGCAAGACTCCATCTCAGAAAATAAAATAAAATAAAATAAAAATAAATAAACCTACCTTTCTTGGGTCTTCAGTTGCTTGCAGGCAAACACATTTATAACTGATAAAAGTAGGCTGGGCACAGTGGCTCATACCTGCAAATCCCAGAGCTTTGGAAGGCCGAGGTTGGAGGATCACTTGAAGACAGGAGACTAAGCCTGGGCAACATAATGGCAACTTGTCTCTAAAAAAAAAAAATTAGTCGGTGTGGTGGCATGAGCCTAGCTACTCAGGAGGCTGAGGCAGTGGGATCACTTGAGCCCAGGAAGTCAAGACTGCAGTAAGCTATGATTGCACCACTGCACTCCCAGCCTGGGTGACAGAGCAATAACCTGTCACTAAAAAAAGTAGCAATTTATTTTTCCAGAGACTATAAAGCACCTTAAAGAAAGATGTTTTCATCAGATTGCACTAGGAATGCCTGAGAAACTTGATTTACATGGTGTGAAATGTGAATTTTTCTTTCCTGTACTTATTACCAAAATCAACTCTCCTGAAAAAACAAAGCTAACAGTTTGGAAATTTTTTATTGACATGTAGAATGAATACAGTCATCCTTCAGTACCTGTGGAAGATTTGTCCTAGGACCCCCCCACTGATATCTAAATTCAGGGATGCTCAAGACCCTAATATAAAATGGCATAGTATTATCTGCAAATAACCTACACACATCCTCCCCATGTACTTTAAATCATCTTATAATACCATAACTTATAATACCTAATACAATGGAAATTCTATGTAAATAGTCATTATACTGAACTGTTTAGGGAATAATGACAAGGAAAAAAGTCTGTTATATGTTCAGTACAGAGGTAATTTTAAAAGTTTTTTTATCTGCAGTTGATTGAATCCACGGGTGTAGAACTCATGAATACAGAAGGCTGATGTATATAATTTTAAGAGAATATCAATGAAATTGTAATGTGGATACATAATATCTTTTCAGTTTTCTTTTCCTAAAGAAGGTAAAAAACATTCTTCACTACTAAGTTGAAATATCACAGCATAACAATTACATAATGTTTTTCTTTTTGTTTGTTTTTTTTTTTTGAGACAGTTTGACTCTGTTGCCCAGGCTGGAGTGCAATAACACGATCTTGGCTCACTGCAACCTCTGCGACCAGGGTTCAAGTGATTCTCCTGCCTCAGCCTCCCGAGTAGCTGGGATTACTGGTGTGCACCACCATGCCCAGCTAATATTTGTATTTTTTGTAGAGATGGGGTTTCACCATGTTGGCCAGGTTGGTCTTGAACTCCTAACCTCAAGTTATCCACCCGCCTCAGCCTCCCAAAGTGCTGGATTACAGGCGTGAGCCACCGTGCTTGGCCCTACAATTACACAATGTTTTTCACACTGGGGGTGCGGTAGATGAAGTAAATAAATATGTGCATCTCTTAGAACCAAATATGGGGATTTTCCAAGCTCTACCACTCCCTGCCCCACCCCTTTCCTCCTGAATTTACAACGTACATTTTGGAGACAGTTCTAGATTATTTCTAATTTTTGTAATTAAAATTACTTAATGGTATTATAAACTACAGAAAAGTTACTACTATCTTTATTCAACTGATTTCCTCAAAATAGAAGAGACTTTTGAACTACAGGCAGGGTTTACCTGCCATGAAAGGGCCCAATATCCATCTGTGGGTATTTTAAGGCCTCTGTACACCTGCCAGATCAAAGTTCTCATGCCCCTGGGATTAAGTTAGTAGTTGGTCATCACACGTAGAATTGCATAATTTAGGGCATAGGGTGGGGTCACCCAGGGGCTAACTCAGGGGAAAAAAAACCCCACAGATATGGAAGGAAAAAAGACCTCATAGAGCCATCATGCAGTTATATTTAAGGGACTTTGGAGTAAGATTTCACTGCAGCAAGTTTATACTGATTTTCTTTTAAAAATTAATAACTGGATTAAGATACATCCTACTGCCAGTTATAAATGCAAATATATGACTTGGGAGGGGCAACACATTTATTCAGCAACATCCCCATACACTTTAAAGTTTACTTGGATTAGTAAATTAGAACAGTGGAGCAAACGAACTATTCATTTGACTTTCAGGTTGCTAATTCTTTAATTGCATTAATTAAAAACTAGTACAACCATGAACTTACATTCACTTCCCCAAAAGTATTTAATCAATCAGTCACGTAATAGTTTCATAAATGTGGGCAAATTAACTCATCTAGTTTGTAAAAATAAAGTTACTACCTCACCAGGTGATTGTTCACATGAACATGTGTGAACCACGTAGCAACACAGAAAGTCTCAGATCCCAGGTATCCTGAGCACCAAGGTCTGCTAACTTATTCTAGGGCAGTAGAACAATAATCTGGTATTTTTCCAAATTCTGCTATTAGCTCTGTTGAAGGCCTCTGGGGTTCTCTCAACTCTCACGGCTATACTGACTGCAACCATCTCGGAGACATGTAACAGGTCTGTTGACTTCAAACCCCAAGCCCTTAGTCATTTACCATTGCTATACTGTCTTGGCATAGCATAAAAGTCTCTAGAGAGATATGACGCAGAGCCCTTTCCAGGGAAAGGCACATTTATTATTCCTAGGACCAAAGTTTCTGCCAGATATTCATCTACTCTGTGAGCTGGGCTAGACAAGGTAGAAACCACAAGTATGTCTTCCCTTTAGGCTCAGAGCAAAGTCAGGGCATCTTTTCTCATAAGCTTGGGGCTTAGAGAGTAAAGTCACAGTCCAAAGAAAAAACAAACCCTCTTAAAGCTCTGCAGGGAACTTTATGAGAGGGAAGATGACTCAGCACAAGAGAAAGAGTGTGTTGATGCCTTTGTTCCTCCAGAATGATGGCCTCATTGTGTTCCTGTGTTCCTGACATCTTTGATGTGTCCTTTAATGCTGGCCAGTGCAAGATGTTAGATTATGGGGACACGGTGGTGGGGAGGGTGCTGTGGTCAACATATGCTTTCAAGGCTCCATCTACTTTCAACTTCCTCAGTACATGTTCATCTTTCCCTCCTATGAAGTCTTTTTTTTTTTTTTTTTTTTTGAGACAGAGTCTTGCTTTGTTGCTCAGGCTAGAATGCAGTGGCACGATCTTGGCTTATTGCAACCTCCACCTCCCGGGTTCAAGCGATTCTCCTGTCTCAGCCTTCCGAGTAGCTGGGATTACAGGTGCCCGCCACCATGCCTGGCTAATTTTTATATTTTTAGTAGAGATGGGGTTTCACCATGTTGGCCAGGCTGCTGTGACCTCAGGTGATCCACCTGCCTCAGCCTCCCAAAGTGTTGGAATTACAGGTGTGAGCCACCGCGCCTGGCCCCTCCTGTGAAGTCTTGTAACACAACTTATTCTTATGTTCAGATCTCATTATTTTTATGGGAATAGCTTTTCTCCTTAGGTCGATTATAAATTATTTGAGGACAGGATGCACAGATTAGAAGTAGACTGTGAAGGCAACAAATACTTGCTAAATGTTTGTCATTGATAAGATAAGGGAAAAGTGTATTTGATAAAAGAGGTAACTCCTACCTGGTGTAGGAGTTTGGAAGCATTCTTACAAATCAAGAAATGTTGAAGAAAAATGTCTAGAGGTGTCACTAGACTAGGAAAGTGGGTCAGGAAGCATGAGAAAAACAAGATATTCACTAGAAGAGGAAGTGGATTTTGAGGCCAGGAATAAGGTCAGTGCTGCAGACACTGCAGGAATAACCACAAGAGAAATTCCAGCCAGGAGGGGCCGCCCATGCCTGGGGAGCATTTAGCGGGTAGATCCACATTTGAACTGCTCCTCAGGGCCTCTTCTGTGGCATTGGAGAATATCACTGTAGGACTTTGGACTATTGTGATTTGTCTATTGCAAAACATATGCATAGAGTCGTTTGTTTATCTCTAAACAAAGCTTGATTTTACTACACTGCAATTATTGAACTTGCAAGGGGAGTTCATACCAGTTTACTACACTATCCCATGGACAGTTTTCTCAGGTTTTGGCTTATGCCAAAGCACATGATTTTGGAGTAAAAAAAGACTCTGTCATTTCAACTTTCTACGCCTAGTTTTCGCTCTTCCAAAATGGGAATATTTCTCATCTCAACAAGGTGTTGCTTTTAACACCTTACCAGAGATACATAATAGACCCTTCATGAGTATTAGTTTCCTTCCTGTCTTTATGCCATAAATATATCTGGCAAGATGATTATAACTTGAAACATTAGTGCATATTTAAGCCATAATAAATGTTTCCTAGAAGAAAGCAAAGGAAATAGCCTGAAACTTCAGAATCATTGAAGGAAGCCCAAGAAGGCATTTAGTTACTTTAGTATTGCTCTTCTAAACAGATGACCTATGACACAAAGCAAACTATCTTTCAATTAAGTTATTTTTGTTTTATGATGCATTCAGTTTTCATAAAATCAACTCTAGGAATTAGTTTATTTCCTTCCATGAAGAAAACAATTTTTTGATTTCTATAAAAAAATTATATCTTTTATATCTATATCATAAATAATTTTAATTTTAAATGCTGTTTAAAAGTAATTTTAACTGGCATTTTCATTGGCTGATACTTACAATCTTGAAAATTTGATTTTGCTTATATTGACACATATTTCTAACTATCCATTTAGATATTCTCCTAAGGTCTCTTACCACATCAAAAGGATATATAAACAAGTATTGTTTTAAAACAAAACTGAGAATATAGTAATCATGTTACTATCTATGTGTATCTCATAACATGATGTTGATGTTGTAAAACTCAAATACACACAGTAAAATTTATTTTTAAAAAAACCAAAACTGAGAAAACAGCAACCAATAATTTTTTCTTGGTCCTAAAAAGAGCAAACACAAACATATCATTTTTCTATGCATGCATAATAAACACCTTTACTTTTTTCGACGTGGTTAACAGTCACTAATAAAGTCAGAGGATATTGATGATATATATATGCACATATATATAATTATATTAAAAAAGGAAATGTCTATTTCAGGCCCAAATTATTATCTGTTAATAATAATCATTAGTAAATAAGAAAAGGTACTTCAATCAACAAATACTTACTGAGCTTCTATTATATACCCAGCACATAGCGCTGGCTTCTATAAATCTGGGTGTGAATGAGACCCCTTATTTCTTACTAGTTATATTGTATATTTACAAATGATTGAATCATATATGCTTTATTTTTTACTGCATTAAAACACATGTACTTCTTAAAGCTTAATATTTAAAAACATGAATTTTATCAGAAAAATAAATCAACGAAGAAGCCAGAGGGTTGGGTCAAAATGTTTCTCAGCTGTAAGAGCTCCTAGATTGATAGCCAATAAGCTATCTGGAAGTCATTCTCTTCCTTTAAAATTCAGCCTAGTTATAGAAAGCCCTCTCGCTCCCACAGGGCATATTAGCAATAGCAGTTGAGATCAGAGGGTTGGAGGAGTAGAGATAGGGTTCATACAAATTGAAGCCATATGTACTAGACGAGATTATTGTCCAAAATTCTTCCCTCCATCCCTCAGTCATGTAAACCTAAGGCTCACTGAAGTGGGTGGGGTGTATTTCTCCCCTCTATTCATGATCCACCCATGTAGCTGGCTCTGGACATGGAATGTCACTGAACATGACACACGCAAAAGACTTAAATGTGCTTGCGTCCTTCAGCTCCGCCTCTCGCACCCCTGTGATTGCCATGAAGACAGCATGCACCAGCTAGCTGCTATCCCTTCAGTCTGGGCCCCAGAATGAGACACACAGTCTTATGTTTAACCTGAAGTCTGCCAAGCCAAGATGACCCACAGCCTGAAGCAGAGTTATCCCAGCTCACCCACAGACCTGTAAGCAAAAAAAAAAAGCTTCATGTTGTAAACTACTGAGTGTTTTTGAGATTTGGGAGATAAGGAGATAAATAGCTAACTAAAACACCACTGCTGGTTAAAATAAACAGCACATTTTTTCACTTGTTCACATTGGTACGTCCAGATTGTAACATTCTAATAGTATGAAGACTATGTATTTTACATAAAGAGACTCTAACGAGTTGCACAATTAGTTTAAGATCCCTATGAGAAGTAATAAACCATACCAATGTAGAGAATTATGAAACACAGGTGGGAGTCAGTAGAAAGTGAAGAAACACCGCCACAAATGAGTAAAGCAGGTCTAGTAGGCTTGTCTGTTGAGTTACTGAGTACTGGCATGTCCCAATGGCATTGACACAACCATCACACTTGAATTCTTTTCCTGTTAATAACACAAAGCTTCTCTTTTCCATTCATAATTGAAACATACTTTCATAGGTCAAAGACTTTGGCTTCAGAAATTTAATAAAATGAGACTTTAATTTGATATCAAATCTAATTTGAAAGGCAAGCACAGTGAGTGATGGTCTTCTTTGTTTAAGTTACTGAGGAAAGTACAGAGGCGACTATTATGTAAATTACACACTTGTACCAAGACAAGGTTGAATGCTGTCACAGTGAGCTCTGTGAATGGAGGTGAGGCAACCATGCAAGCTGAGAAAAATAATGAAGAAACGATTCATTACACAGCACACATCCTATATGTAGGACACAAAGGCAAGCAGAATCAACATGCAACATGTTGGCCAACACCATACTCACATTGGGAGGAGAAATGTAGTTTCAATAAAACATTATCCATAACTTGTTGATTTGAACTTTTCTGCTTGGTAGTTGTGTTGAAATCTAATTTTAGATGTTGTTTCTGTTTTATGGGTGTAACATGTGTAAGAGGTAGGAAGTGTTGCCTCAGTTAGTATCCAGTTGTTGTGAGTGATACAGAAGCCAGCACAAACCCACTTTAACGGGAAAGAAAAAGTACTTATTCATGTAGCGGAAAAGCCTCAGTGTCATGAACTGCTTGACCCAGGAACTCCAAAAATGTAATCAAAATTTGTTTTCTTTCAGTTCCTTGGCACTGCCTTTTGCTGTGTCAGCTTCATTTTTAACATTCATGTGGTAGCTTCTGTATCTCCAGGCTCACATCTTCCTTATCACCACAGGTTCCTGTGGAAAAAGAAAAACGAGGCAGGGTGTGTGGTGGCTCAGCCTGTCATCTCAGCACTTTGGGAGGGCAAGGCAGTTGGATCGCTTAAGCCCAGGAATTTGAGACGAGCCTGGGCAACCTAGAGAGACCTTATCTCTACCCAAAATTTTAAAAATTAGCCATGTATGGTGGCATGTGTCTGTGGTCCCAGCTGCTCGGGAGGCTGAGGTGGGAGGATTGCTTGAGCTTTGGAGGTCGAGGCTACAGTGAGCTATGATCTCACCACTGCACTCCAGCCCGGGTGACAGAGAAAGACGCTGTCTCAAAAAAGAAAAAGTAGACCCCATGCAACTGTAATATTCACTCAGATGGAACCAATCACTGTAGCCAGGGCCTCATGCTTCTGTGGCGTTACTGGAAGTGTGCATACTGATCATTTTCAATGACAGGTGGGGCTAGGAGAAAGGTTCCCAGAAGGAAATCAGGGTCCTCTCAGGAAAATAAGATTTATTTTTGGTGAACAAGCATCAGCAACTCTCTTCTACAGCAGGAGTTGGCAAACTATGGCCCACGGGCCAAACTTATCCTACTGCCTGTTCTTATACAACCCACTATTTTCAGGCTCAAATTACTATCTGTTAATCAGTAATAATAATTACTAAAGAAGAAAATAATGTATGTCAATCAATAAATATTTATTGTAATAAATTAAATTATTTATTGTAAGGAAGCCAGTTGGTTAGCAGAAAGAGATGCAATAAAGATTGGGTTTTAGGCTGGGTGCAGTGGCTCACACCTATAATCCCAGCACATTGGGAGGCCGAAGCAGGAGGACTGCTTGAGCCCAGGAGTTCAAGACCAGCCTGGGCAACATAGTGAGATTCCATCTCTACAAAAAAATACAAAAATAAGCCGGGTGTCATGGCATGTGCCTATAGTCCCAGCTACTCGGGAGGCTGAGGTGGGAGGATTGCCTGAGCCCAGAAGGTCGAGGCTGCAGTGAGCCGTGATCTCGCCATTGCATTCCAGCCTGGGTGACAGAGTGAGACTGTCTCAAAACAAACAAACAAAACAAAACAAAAAATCCCCACATTATTTCAAATAAGGTCACATTCTGAGGTTCCCAGTGGACATGAATATTGGAGGGAGAGACATTTAACCCACTAGAGCTGGGTTCAATAAAATCATACTCTCAGGAATTTGAAATGGGGTAACTAATAGTGGGAGTTGAAGTTTAAAAGATATCCTAGAAGAAGGGAAGGGGCAGGAGGAGCCTGGAGCAAACCAAACTTATGAGCAAGATAAAAGTACAAAAAATCATAAATCGTAGTTACAGCAGAAGCTTTGAGGAAGGGAAATGGTGTGGAATAAACCACAAGGAAGTCAGCTGGTAGCAGAAAGGGAAGCAAAAGGACACTAAGAGGAGCAGAGATCAAGAGTATCAGAGTCATGTTAATAATACCACAGCACTCAAATGACAAGGATAATGCACTGTCCCTTAGCTGCCGTGGAATCAATACAGATTCTGAAGATATCTGTTGGTCTTTAGTTTCTTTGAGATTCTGTGTCTCTTTTTGCCAAATATATATTTATAATAATCACCATTGCTACATCTTGCTGAAGGATGTCTCTTTTACTTACAATCTGAAGAGCTTAACAGCTTGACTATATATATGGGTGTGTGTGTGTTTGAGATGGAGTTTCACTCTCGTTGCCCAGGCTAGAGTGCAATGGTGTGATCTCAGCTCACCGCAACCTCTATGTCCTGGGTTCAAACAGTTCTCCTGCCTCAGCCTCCTGAGTAGCTGGGATGCACCACCACACCTGGCTAATTTTGTATTTTTAGTAGAGATGGGGTTTCTCCATGTTGGTCAGGCTGATCTCAAACTCCAGACCTCAGATCTGCCTGCCTCGGCCTCCCAAAGTGCTGGGATTACAGGCGTGAGCCACCGCGCCTGGCCAGCTTGACTATATTTAAGATAACTGTTGAGTAAAATTTATGTGCTGTATGCCCATTGAGGTCTCAGTTATTCTAATTAATCTTTTCTTGCCATATTTATAAAAAGTATTGAGTTAAAGAACTGTGTTGGGTTATTATAAAAGATAGCTATGTCAGCCAGATTGAGCCAAATGATAATGGCAGTCAAAATGTGACTGTCAACAGTGAGCATGCCAGGTGTCCTCATCAGCCTTTACTAGGAAGGCTGCAGTAACAACCCCCAAATCACCATGGTTTAAAACAATGAAGGATTATATCTCATTCATGTTGCTCATTAGCCATGGGTTGATGGCAATTCTTCTGCTCCATGTGTCTTCTTCAATATCTGAGATGTGAAATTCTCAGGGCACAGGGAAAAGAGGATAGAGTTGGCAAAAACACACAAGAATGATCAACACTTTTACTTCAATATAATGTAAGTCACATCCACTCATCTGCCATTGGCCAAAACAAGCCACATGTCGAAGACCAACATCAATGGAGCAGGAATGTGTACTTTTTCCATAGAAGGTTGTATTAGCCCCTTTTCACGCTGCTGATAAAGACCCCCCGACCATGATTCCAATTATCTCCCACCGGGTCCCTCCCACAACATGTGGGAATTATGGGAGTACAATTCAAGATGAGATTTGGGTGGGGACACAGCCAAACCATATCATTCCACCCCTGGCCCCTCCAAATCTCATGTTCTCACATTTCAAAACCAATCATACCTTCCCAACAGTCCGTCAAAGTCTTAACTCATTTCAGCATTAACCCAAAAGTCCACAGTCCAAAGTCTCATCAGAGACAAGGCAAGTCCCTTTCGCCTATGAGCCTGTAAAATCAAAAGCAAGCTAGTTACTTTCTAGATACAATGGGTGTACTGGTATTGGGTAAATACAGCCATTCCAAATGGGAGAAATTGGACAAAACAAAGGGGTTACAGGGCCCGTGCAAATCCGAAATCCAGTGGCAGTCAAATTTTAAAGTTCCAAAATGATCTCCTTTGACTCCAGGTCTCACATCCAAATCACGCTGATGCAAGACGTGGGTTCCCATGGTCTTGGGCAGCTCCACCCCTGTGGCTTTGCAGGGTACAGCCTCCCTTCCTCCAGTTGCTTTCACAGGCTGGTATTGAGTGTCTGTGGCTTTTCCAGGCGCACAGTGCAAGCTGATGGATCTACCATTCTGGGGTCTAGAGGACGGTGGCCCTCTTCTCAAGGCTCCACTAGGTGGTGCCCCAGTAGGGACTCTATGTGGGGGCTCTGACCCCACATTTCCCTTCTGCACTGTCCTAGCAGAGGTTCTCCATGAGGGCAACGCCCCTGCAGCAAACTTCTGCCTGGGCATCCAGGTGTTTCCATACATTTTCTGAAATCGACACGGAGGTTCCCAAACCCCAATTCTTGACTTGCAGACTCAACACCACATGGAAGCTGCCAAGGCTTGGGGCTTGCACCCTCTGAAGCCACGGCCCAAACTCTATGTTGGCCCCTTTCAGCCACAGCTGGAGCAGCTGGGACACAGGGCACCAAGTCCCTGGGCTACACACAGCACAGGGACCCGGGCCTGGTCAACAAAACCATTTTCTCCTAGGCCTCTAGGCCTGTGATAGGAGGGGATGCCGTGAAGACCTCCAACATGCCCTGGAGACATTTTCTCCATTGTCTTGGGGCTTAACATTCAGTTCCTCCTTACTTGTGCAAATTTCTGCAGCCAGCTTGAATTTCTCCTCAGAAAATGGGTTTTTCTTTTCTATCACATTGTCAGGCTGCAAATTTTCCAAACGTTTATGCTCTGCTTCCCTTATAAAACTGAATGCCTTTAACAGCACTCAAGTCACCTCTTGAATAATGCTTTGCTGCTTAGAAATTTCTTCCTCCGCCAGTGTGGTGGCTCATGCCTGTAATACCAGCACTTTGGGAGGCTGAGGCAGGAGGATCACCTGATGTCAGGGGCTCGAGACCAGCCTGGCCAACATGGTGAAACCCCATCTCTATTAAAAATACAAAAATTAGCTGGGTGTGATGGCACACACCCGTAATCCCAGCTACTCTGGAGGCTGAGGTAGGAGAATTGCTTAAACCCGGCAGGCGGAGGTTGCAGTGAGCTGAGATCGCGCCACTGCACTCCAGCCTCAGTGACAGAGCAAGACTCCATCTCGGAAAAAAAAAAAAAGAAAGAAATTTCTTCCTCCAGATACCCTAAATCATCTCTCTCAAGTTTAAAGTTCCTCAAATCTCTAAGGCAGGGGCAAAATGCCACCAGTCTCTTTGCTAAAACATAACAAGAGTCATCTTTACTCCAGTTCCCAACAAATTCCTCATCTCCATCTGAGACCACCTCAGCCTGGACCTTATTGTCCACACTGCTTCAGGCTTTCGGTCAAAGCCATTCAACAAGTCTCTAGGAAGTTCCAAACTTTCCCACATTTTCCTGTCTTCTTCTGAGCCCTCCAAACTGTTCCAACCTCTGCCTGTTACCCAGTTCCAAAGTTGCTTCCACATTTTCAGGTATCTTTTCAGCAATGCCCCACTCTACTGGTACCAATTTACTGTATTAGTCCTTTTTCATGCTGCTGATAAAGACATGCCTGAGATTGGGAAGAAAAAGAGGTTTAATTGGACTTACAGTTTGGCTGGGGAGGCCTCAGAGTCATGGCAGAAGGTGAAAGGCACTTCTTACATGGCGATGGCAAGAGAAAATGAGGAAGATGCAAAAGCATCAGAAACCCCTGATAAAACCATCAGATCTCATGAGACTTATTCACTACCACGAGAACAGCATGGGGGAAGCCACCCCCATGATTCAAATTATCTCCCACCTGGTCCCTCCCACAACACATGGGAATTATGGGAGTACAATTCAAGATGAGATTTGGGTGGGGACACAGCCAGACCATATCAAAGGCACTGTGAGTTATTATGGGCAGAGATATGTGTAATCCTCTCTCAGGAAGGGAAATTACTTAAAACAATAATAAAAGATAACTGGTTACCATGGAAACTATCATACAGAAACATGTATCAATATATTGATATAAATCTTTTCCTGATGATATGCAATTTATGAAAGCTATAAAGTAATATATATCTTAAATTTAATCATGTGTATATATTCTTATATATAAACTGTAATTGTTATCATTATCTAGTATGCATAAGAAACTGCTAGATTATATGTATGTATGTATGTGTGTGTGTGTGTGTGTGTGTGTGTGTAATCAGTTGTTCCTCTAAAGGAATTGTTTTTATTTTTTTAAGACAGGATCTTGCTTTGTCACCCAGGCTGGAGTGCAGTGGCATGATCATAGCTCACTGCAGCCTTGACTTCCCAGGCTCAAGCAAGCAGCTGGGACTACAGGTGTGCCACCACGCCCAACTAAGTTTTGTATTTTTTATAAAGACAAGGTTTCGCCATGTTGCCCAGGCTGGTCTCGAACTCCTGAGCTCAAGGGATCCTCCTGCCTCAATTTCCCAAAGTGCTGGGATTACAGGTGTGAGCCTCAGTGTCCGGCCCTCTAAAGAAATTTAAAACCAGTGGGAGTTATTTGTTTTCAAGCTAGTTATGAAGCATTACATATATATTTAAAACAGTAATGAACCAAGCAAGGAAAAGATCAGAAGCAGTACTACATACACACTGCCATGTGCATGCATGTGTGTATACGTATATATATATATATAAGAATTTGGTATATTAAAAAATTTGGGATTTTAAATCAGTGGGAAGAGAATGAATTACTAAATAATCGGTGGTGAGATAACTAATCATATTTTCAAAAGCTGGGTCCTTATTGCATAATTTGTACCTAAATAGATTCCAGGTGGATTAAATATTTAAATTTTAAAAATCATAAAAATATTAGAAGGCTGGGCACAGTGGCTCATGCCTGTAATCCCAACACTTTGGGAGGGTGATGCATGAGGATGACTTGAGACTAGCCTGGGCAACATAGCAAGACCCTGTCTCTACAAAAAACGATTTAAAAAAATAGCCTGGTGTGGTGGTGGGTGCCTGAAATCCTAGCTACTCAGGAGGCAGAAGCAGGAAGATCACTTGAGCCTAGGAGCTTGAGGTTGCAGTGAGCCATGATCATCCCACTGCACTCCAGCCTGGGCGACAGAGCAAGATGCTGTCTCAAAAAAAAAATTAATTAATTAAATAAACATATATATGAAGAAAATGTAAAAGGAATGTTTATACAATCATGGGGTAGAGTAAGACTTTCTCAGCATTACACCAAAGATAGAAATAATAAGATTTTGATGAGCTTGGTTAATGTAGTAGATACCTTAAAAGGCAAATCCCCTCCAAAACGGAGTTAGCTCAGGAGACAAAAACTCTGCCCTATACCCAATCCATAGAACTGGATTCTTAGCAACTGTGTTAGAACGACATGATTCTACTCCACTAGCCCTTGATACTGGACCCAACCTGAAGCAATCAGATTTCCTTTACAGGGTATTTGGACTTGGAACAAAGAGCTCTGGTTCAGTCCAGCTGCTCTATTCAGTAGGAAACAGGTAAACACAAAAGAGATGAAATGGTCGTTTTCCACCCATCTTGTACCTGTGAAGCAAAGAAAGCTGTATTGTCGAGAGATAAAAGTGAAGCAGATGCACAGAGAAATGCAGATGTGGAGAGAGCACATTATGGCATTTCAGGTACTTGACTTCAGTACCTGGCTGCATTGTTGTCCTTGGGTGTAAGGAGCTACATGTATCAATACATGCATTGGAAAGCTTTTGCGCGCCTCTCCTTTCTCACATCTGGTTGTGATGCAAATGATTCCACATAGACTTTTACTCTTTTTCTCTCTCGGTATCTCACCTCAGGAGTGGGCAGGCCGGGCGCGTTGGCTCACGCCTGTAATCCCAGCACTTTGGGAGACCGAGGCGGGCAGATCACCTGGGGTCAGGAGTTCCACACCAGCCTGGTCAACATGGCGAAACCCCATCTCTACTAAAAACACAAAAACTAGCCAGGCTTGGTGGTGGGTGCCTGTAGTCTCAGTTACTCAGGAGGCCGAGGCACGAGAATCGCCTGAATCCAGGAATCCAGAGGCAGAGACTGCAGTGAACCAAGATTGCGCCATTGCACTCCAAATTGGGTGACACAGCACGACTGAATCTCAAAAAAAAAAAAAAGAGAGAGAGAGTGGGTCACACTCTCTTGATTCCTGCCCATGGTCTTTAGTGGTGCCTTGGTGTAGGACAACGCAGGAGCCCACTGGGACTGACTGAGGCACCCAGAAGTGTTCACCACCAGTGGAGAGAATGCTTTCTCTTTTGTCCCTCAGATAGAGATCTGCAGGTGTCAGCAGAAATAAACACCAATCTCCTGCAACAGGGCCAACCCAATAATGCAGTCTAGCATTGCCTTTTTCTCCTTCCTGACTTCACTTTCCTTGGCCCCTCACTCCTGCTCCCTGGAATCGCATACCAAATCAAGCACCTGCATGCAGCCCTAGGCCCAGGCTCTGCTTTGGGGGAAACCCAGAAGAAGCAAGTGTGGCCACAGAAGTGGCCATAGAAAGAATGCCCTCGAGACAGGATTCTAAACCTGGATTACCCACTGGTCAGGCAGCAAAAAGAAATCCATCACTGGTAACAGGTGAGAGGGCTATACTCTCTGGTAGCTTCACAAAATGGCTTCCCTGATTGCCACTGTCTACATTTGATTGGAACGTGGTGGAGGCAGAAGGCAAAGAATACGTGGTATTCTAGCACTGGAAGAGGTTGCAACAGTCATCATAAAAATTATTTTTAAAATGAATTATAGAATGGCTTGGCTTTGGTTAGCTGCTTTTAAACTCTTGATAAAAGAAATCAACATACTCAGCCGGGTGCGGTGGCTCACGCCTATAATCCTAGCACTTTGGGAGGCCGAGGCAGGTGGATCACGAAGTCAGGAAATCAAGACTAGCCTGGCCAACATGGTGAAACCCCATCTCTACTAAAAATACAAAAATTAGCTGGAGATGGTGGTGCGCACCTGTAGTCCCAGCTACTCAGGAGGCTAAGGCAGGAGAATAGCTTGAACCCGGGAGGCAGAGGTTGCAGTGAGCCAAGATTGTGCCACTGCTGCACTCCAGCATGGGGACAGAGTGAGACTCTGTCTCAAAAAAAAAAAAAAAAAAAAAAAAAAAGAAATCAACATACTCATGTTATGTAGCTTCCCACTATAAAAATAAGAGTCCTCCATGGCAGTGGATACTCCGAGGCCTGGCATAGTGGTTCACACAGCACTTTGGGAGGCCAAGGCAGGCAGATCACCTGAGGTAAGGAGTTCGAGACCATCCTGGCCAACATGGCAAAACCCCATCTCTACTGAAAATACAAAAATTAGCCGGGCATGGTGGTGCTTGCCTGTAGTCACAGCTACTCGGGAGGTTGAGGCAGGAGAATCGCTTGAACCTGGGAGGCAGAGGTTGCAGTGAGCCGAGATCATGCCACTGTACTCCAGTCTGGGTGAAAAAACGAGACTCCATCTCAAATAATAATAATAATAATAATAATAAAAGACACTTCCAAATAAAAGACAGTCTTTTTGATAATTGGTGCTGGATAGCCATGTGAAAAAAACAAGCTTTGACCTCTACTTCACACGACACCCCCAAATTAATTCTAGATGGATCATGGACATAAATGTAGAGGGTAAAAAAATTAAGCTTCTAGGAGAAAACACAGATCCTATTTATGACCTTGGGATTAAATGGA
The DNA here is from genome assembly GCF_029289425.2 of Pan paniscus. NCBI lineage: Eukaryota > Metazoa > Chordata > Mammalia > Primates > Hominidae > Pan > Pan paniscus. Next base: position 158,702,906 of record NC_073254.2, read on the forward strand.
ACAGAGGGCACTAGCTGTAAGAGAAGGTTAAGTTGGACTTCATTAGGAACTTCTGTTCCTCAAAAGACACTACTGGGAGAGTTAAAAAGCAAGCCAAAAACTTGGAACATAGTTCAACACAATACTTAGATCTACAGTATAAAAAAATTCCTACAAATCACTAAGAAAAAAACCCCACATTGCCCAATTTTAAAAAACTGTACCCAAAACTCTTTTCACAATGAAGATAAACGAAGGGCAAAATGCATAGGAAAAGGCAATTAAGTCATTATTCATCAAGGAAACGCACAAACTATAATCTGATACTATTACACTCCCATGAGAATGACTTAAATTCAAAGGACTGTCAACACAAAGTAAGTACTCGATGATGTGGAGCATCTGGAACATTTTATGTTGTGGTGGGGGAGTTTAAGTCAGTACAACCAGTTTGGAAAACCGGCAGTTTTTATCTAAAATTATATGCACATGACTCAGCAAATTCTACTCCTGAAAAATTCTACTCCCAGAACAAATGAGCATTTATATACACCAGAAGTTGTATATAAGAATTTTCACCAACCTGGGCAACACGGTGAAACCCTGTCTCTACTAAAAAGTACAAAAAGTAGCCGAGTGTGGTGGCGAGCACCTGTAGTCCCGGTTACTCAGGAGGCTGAAGTGAGATAATTGCTTGAACCTGGGAGGCAGACGTTGCGATGAGCCGAGATCACGCCACTGCACTCTAGCCTGGTCGATAGAGTGAGACCCTGTCTCAGAAAAAGAAAAAAGAAGAATTTTCATAGTCGTTTTATCATAATAGCACAAACTGAAAATAGCCCAAATACCCATCGATAGGAGAAGAAATAAATAAGTCGTAATATACTGTGTAATGCTAAACAGCAACTAACGAGTACTGCTGCTTTGGGCCAGGCATAGTGGCTCATGCCTCTAATCCCAGCTCTTTGGGAGGCCGAGGTGAGTGGATCACTTGAGATCAGGAGTTCGAGACTAGCCTGGTCAACATGGTGAAACCCCGTCTCTACTAAAAATACAAAAATTAGCCGGGTATGGTGGCGCATGCCTGTCGTCCCAGCTACTCAGGAGCCTGATGCAGGAGAATCACTTGAACCCAGGAGGCGAAGGTTGCAGTGGGCCGAGATCGCACCACTGCACTCCAGCCTGAGTGACAAAGTGAGACTCTGTCTCAGAAAAAAAAAAAAGAACTACTGCTTTGCACAACATGCACGTATCTCCCAGACATCATGATCACAAGCCATGAATCCATTTAGGTAAGGTTAAATAGGGAAAATGAATTTCTGGTGAAAGAAGTAAAATAGTGATACCATTGTGGGGGAAATGCTGATTGTGGGAAGGCATGAAGAAGCCTTCTGAAATGCTAGAAATGGTCTGCAACTTGATTGAGCAGTAGTTACAAGGGTGTATAAGTATGTCATAAACATATATCAAGCTCTACGTTTAGATGTGTTTACTTTGCTGCATGTGAGTTATACTTTGGGGGAAAAACTAAATAAACAAAAAAAGCGGGGTAAATGAAAAGAAAACAATCCTCATTTCCTGTAGCTGTAGAGAAATATATGCTGAAAAATCAGGCCCAGGATTCAACGGTAAGAGCAGCAAAACTGCAAAGGAGACTGAAAGCACAGCCTCAAAAAGTCTATGCCGGGCTGGGCACGGTGGCTCATGCCTGTAATCTCAGCACTTTGGGAAGCCACGGCAGGCGGATCATGAGGTCAGGAGATCAAGACTATCCTGGCTAACACGGTGAAACCCCATCTCTAGTAAAAATACAAAAAAATTAGCCAGGTGTGGTGGCACGCACCTGTAGCCCCAGCTACTCAGGAGGCTGAGGCAGGAGAATTGCTTGAACTCGGGAGGCAGAGGTTGCAGTGAGCCAAGATCGTGCCACTGCACTCCAGCCTGGGTGAAAGAGCGAGACTCCATCTAAAAAAAAAAAAAAATTCTATGCCAAAGCTGAGGACTTGATAGGAAAAGTGATTTCCTGAAAGCTGGCATAGTGACATTTGGGTAGATAACCTCAGCATCTGGAACCCACAAATTCCCCCGAATCTTCTGCCAGAAGAAGCCGTACTCTCCTTCTTGCTAGAGAGGAAAATTCCACAATCCCTGGAAGCTTTGCAGAAACCTCACCTGAGTCAGGTGTCTTGGAGGACAATGCTTTTTTTCTGTCCAAGATCTGCCACCACATCCTTCACTGCCTTAGGAATAGCAAGGGTCTAGAGGGAAAATGCATTTCCTACTCTAGAAGGAAATGGCTTACACAATCAAAACAATTACAGGACCAAAATAAGAAGTACTAGCAAGAATGGATGAACATGTATGAGAGTGAATCTCAAGGGTATTGAACCAGGAGAGTGATGAGGGGATAAAATATAAATCTGTGCAGTGGCCAGGTGTGGTGGCTCACACCTGTAATCCAGCATTTTGGGAGGCTGAGGCAGGAGGATCATTTGATGTGAGGAGTTCGAGACTGGTCTGGTCAACATGGTGAAATTCTGTCTCTACTAAAAATACAAAAAAGAAAAAAATGAGCTGGGTGTGGTGGTGGGCACCTGTAATCCCAGCTCCTCAGGATGCTGAGGCATGAGAATCACTTGAACCTGGGAGGCAGAGGTTGTAGTGAGCTGAGATTGTGTTACTGCACTCCAGCCTAGCGACAGAGTGAGATTCCATCTCAAAAAAAAAAAAAAAAAAAAAACAGTGAAAAGCTTGTTGACACTGGAGCACTCTCCTATGACTTGGGGTTTAGCCTCCTGGAAAAAAAATATGGAGTCATACTTTTTTATTTTTCTTTTTATTTTTTTGAGACAGGGTCTCACCCTGTCACCCAGGCTGGAGTGCAGAGGCGTGATCATGGCTCACTTCAACCTCCATCTCCTGGGCTCAAGCCACCCTCCTGCCTCAGCCCCCCAAGTAGCTGGGACCACAGGAGTGTACCACCATACCCAGCTAAACATTTTCTTATTTTTTGTGGAGACGGGATCTTGCCATGTTGCACAAGCTGGTCTTGAACTCCTGGACTCAAGCAATCCTCCTGGAATTATAGGTGTGAGCCACTGCATCCCACCAGAGTTACTCTAATATGCTGCTCTTGATGCTTGGCCATGTTGATGTCCTATGTAAATGAGGTGGAGAAGCCAGAACTACTTTGGCAGAATATTGAGGAGGGAGTAATAAGGCACATGGCAGTGAAAATGTTAAAACAAAAACATATGTATTACACTTATTAAATATGATCAGAAAACCCACTATCTGATTATATTTCCCAGGAATCCCTGAAAGATATTTGCTTCACTAAAGCAGTAAGAAATGCACCAAGGAAGTTTGTACTGGGATCTTTCAGAAACTCAATGACACATTTCTTCTATACGTTGAAGAGATGCAGTCTTGAAACTGGCCTTCTAGTATCAATGGACATAATAAGATTCTGGAATGGCAGAGGCCAGGGAGTGGCACCTAACAGAGGCAATACGGACATCACTGCTATAATAGATAGCAAGGCTGGAATGGCGATCAGAGTGGCTTGACCTACAGACATCTGTGGTGATGGTTAATAGATCATGCTGTTCCTAGGAGCAAGACAGATGGATACCCAATCAATCAGGATGTTACTTATTCACCTTATAAAATAAAACACAAAACAATTGAAGAGAAGACTGACATCGGCTGCAAAGTGGAAAAATATTGTGGTCTCTCACCCAGTTTTTAGCCAGTTCATAGGTGACAGCCTGTGATCAAAGAGGAGTATATGTCTCCTTGAGGAAGGACCATCTAAAACCTGCTCAAGTATGTACGATAAACATTCCCCCAATTATTCCCCAAAAGCTCTTGCAGCCATTTACTAAAAAAACTGTACACTGGGGAAAGGCATTTTCCAGGCATTTTGAGGACTATTACATAACAGGGTCTGAACTGCCACCAAAACAAGCAAACATAAAATGCCATCATAGACCACTGGGTAGAGAAAGGACGTATGGAGGCCAGGTAATAAATGCAGTTCTGGCCCTAGTCCTCGTTACCGTGCGTATTAGTCCGTTTTCACGCTGCTGCTGAAGATGTACCCAAGACTGGGCAATTTACAAAAGAAAGAGATTTAATGACTTACAGTTCCACATGGCTGGGGAGGCCTCCCAATCATGGCGGAAGGCAAGAAGGAGCAAGTCACATTCCCCGTGGATGGCGGCAGGCAGAGAGAGAGACTGGGCAGGGAAACTCCCCCTTATAATACCGAAGAATCTCATGAGACTTATTCGCTATCACGAGAACAGCATGGGAAAGACCTGCCCCCGTGATTCAATTACCTCCCACCGAGTCCCTCCCACAACACGTGGGAATTCAAGATGAGATTTGGGTGGGGACACAGAGAAGCCATATCACTGTGAGTCCAAAAATTCTACAAAATAGAATCCTGAAGAATAGGAAATAACCTATTCTGTGGCTATATCCCCAGTTCTCATATGTGAAGTTTGAATGGACACACTTAACAGCTGGCCAAATTTTTACAGCCCCTGACCTATTGTCAAAAGTTATTGACCTATTACCAAAAGTTATTATGGTAAGAGTAGCTAGAAAATAACCCTGAAAAACGCCTCCTGCCACCAAAGTGCCAAGATAGCAAATCAGAAACACATCCCAAGAGGAATTCTGGGAATAAGCACAACTCAGATATTTAAAGGATGCAGACGTGTTGGTTTCCATCACATCCCTGTTTAATTTACCTATATGACTCCTGCAAATACCAGATAGATCATGATGGCTAATAGTGACATATTTTTTTCATTTTCATTTTAGCCACCCTCAGTCCCCCAACCAGGGTCCCCATCTTCCCTCCCCATCCCTGCTTAACCTCACTCAGAGCAGCCAAGCCCTCAGTCCCCAGCCCCAACTCTCAGCTTTCCTCCCTCATGACTTTGGGATCTGCATGGCTGTCCTTTCACACATCCCAGCAGCTTTTGATGCCAAGAACTCCATCACTGCTCCTTGATGCTTCTCCCTTTTCCACCGCTAGGACACCACCCTTACCTGGTTCACCTCCTACTTGGGCATCCAGAGTATTTGTCACTTTCTTGTGTTCTCTGCCATCTTTGAGATGTTAGGAGCCCCAGGGCTCAGTCTCAGGCCTTGTTCTCCACTGTGTTCTGGGAAGACGTCATCCTCTCTCCCAGCTTCAGTGCCTCCATCCCCCACCACACACTGATGCTTCCTGGACCATCTTTGTCTTTAGCCCATAAGATGCTTCTAGGTCCCTGCCCCCAGGGTCCAGCCCCCTCAGAGTGAACATGTCCCAAACCTCCCTTTGTACCTTCCCTGTGTATCTGCTCCTCCTAGTTGCCTAGACTTGAGCCCCATTCTCTACGGCCTGGACCATGCCCATCCTCCTTCGAGGCCTCCCCACCCTCAGTCTTCCCCTCTGGTCCAGCCCTCTCGCCAGCCCCTAAGGAATATTCCAGATACACAGATCTGTCTGACACCCTCCTTACTGGCACTTGGAGGTCTTCACAGTCCCACATTTTCCTTTCCCTAATCTCACCCATGCATGGGAGGCTTCGTGGGACACAGCACAGTTTTGCAAGGTTCAGCTCTAAGACCATCTCCTCCAAGGAGCCTTCCCTTTCTCCTCCCAGGTGAGTACCCCTCCCCACTTCCTCATTCCACCAGGTCCTGACCATACCCTCCTGGCAGTGTCTGTACCCCGCTCTGTCACTCCCACACCTCCTCTGATGCTTGGCCAGCCGTGTGGAACAGGTGGTAGGGACAGATGAATGAATGAATGAATGAATGAATGGAGTGAATGATGGAAAGTGGTCCGGAGGCAGGGGCTCAGAGCAAGGAGAGGGATAGACCAGTCTTCAGAGGAGCTCCCCTAGCCCTTGAAGTCCCTGCCGCCACCTGAAGTAATGGTGATATATTAAATTTAACCACCTGGTAGCTTCAACTGCAGTTGAGGGGCTGAATGTAGCATCTTGAATAAAAAAAATCAACACAAGCTCTAGCACATGGTGTATAGCTCTTGATCTTACAAACATGTTCTTTTCAATATCTCACTATAAAGATCAAAAAACTTTACTTTTACATGAGAAAGTCAGAAGTACATTTTACTATCTTGACCCAGGGTCAATAAACTCTTCGGCTTTCTTCATAATATGGTCCACAAAATTCTTGATGATCTCAATATTTTCTAGGAAATCAAGCGGGTCCACTATGATATCATACTACATTGACTTGGTGAATAAAAAGGGACAAGTTAGCCGGGCATGGTTGTGTGCACCTGTAATCTCAGCTACTTGGGAGGCTGAGGTGAGAGGTCACTTGAGCCTGGGAGACTGAGGCTGCAGTGAGCCACGATCGTGCTACAGCACTGCAGCCTGGGAGACAGAGCAAGACCCTGTCTCAAAAAAAAAAAAAAAAAAAAAGAAAGTGACAAGTACTCTGGATGCCCAAGTAGAACCCATGTATGCCAGAGGATGGCAGATAAATACTATAAAGGTTTTGGAGGTCCAATATTCTGAGAAGTCATGGATAGTCCTAAGGAACAGGAAAACTTGTTGCACCTTACACATCTACCACTAAGAAAGAGTCACAGAGCTTGGCAGGCCTGTTTAGATTTCGGCATATACTGAATTTGGGAATATTGTTCCAACCCATTTATTAAGTGATTCAGAAGGCTGCCAGCTTTGAGTGGGTCCAAAAGGAAGAGAAGACACATCAGCAGTTTTAGGCCACTTGGGTCATATGCTAACTGTGAATCGATGTTAGAGGCATCCTTGATATTTAATAATTTAAGCATATTGTAGGTTGCTGGCAAACTTTAATAGAAGAGTTACAATCCAGATTCTGACAGAATGTGATCCTTCCGGGGGCAGAGAAGGTGATGTTTGTCATTTGGAAAGCAACTTCAGCGTGCTACTAGGCCCTAAGAGAGACTAAGCTTCTGACATGGGACACCAAATGACTGTGTGACCAGAGCTACCCATCATGGATATAACAGCCATTAAACTATATATTCAGATGAGTGAAGCAGCAATTCCTTATAAAATGTAAATGGTGCACACAAAATAAAGTCCAGCACGTCCATGGACCACAAGCAAATTACATAAGCAGGTGACCCAAGCTCCATTGTCTCTTATTTCTTTTTCTTTTCTTTTTTTTTTTTTTTTTTAAACTGAGTTTCACTCTGTTGCCCAGGCCAGATCATGCAATGGTGCAATCTCGGCTCACTGCAACCTCTGCCTCCTGGGTTCAGGCGATTCTTCTGCCTCAGCCTCCTAAGTAGCTGGGATTATGGGAGCCCACCACCATGCCCAGCTAATTTTTGTATTTTTATTAGAGATGGGGTTTCACCATGTTGGCCAGGCTGGTCTCGAACTCCTGACCTCAGGTGATCCACCCGCCCCAGCCTCCCAAAGTGCTAGGATTACAGGCATGAGCCACCGCGCCCAGGCCCATGTCTCCTATTTCTACTGCAACAATGCCTCACTTTGCACCTATGACCAACTGATGGGGGAAGATATGACTTAGGCTTGGTTGTCAGATGGGTTCACTCAGGATATTGTTGTGAGCCACGAACGGACTGCTGGAACACACAACTCTACCCAAGAATGGTGCAAAAGGAGAGCAGTAAGGGAAAAATCCTTCCAGAGGCACAGCTATGTGTGCTAATGAAATTTAGCATTTTCTTTAATTATATAGGTAGACAATAAACCACAGTAATACTGACATTGTGATGAACAGAAATCATAAATATTTTCATTTTACATTATTACTTATGGCTATCACTATTTTGAAACTGTCATAGTGATGATATCTTGTTATTTAATTCATTAATAAGGTAAACATTTACTGTATATTAATATAAGTTGTTTCTTTTATAATTCTATATATTTTATCTTATGCCTTTAAGAATGTTATTTTGAGAGAGTTTTACTAAATAGTTATATTTAACAGAAAAGATCAATACAAGCTCTGGCACACAATGTATAACTTGATCTTCCAAACATTCTTTTTGGCCAGGCGTGGTGGCTCATGCCTGTTATCCCAGCACTTTGGGAGGCCGAGGCAGGTGGATCACCTGAGGTCGGGAGTTCAAGACCAGCCTGACCAACACGGTGAAACCCTGTCTCTACTAAAAAGAAAATACAAAGTTAGCCAGGAGTGGTGGTGTATGCCTGTAATCCCAGCTACTCAGGAGGCTAAGGCAGGAGAATCACTTGAACCTGGGAGGCGGAGGTTACAGTGAGCCAAGATCAAGCCACTGCACTCCAGCCTGAGCAACAAGAGTGAAACTGCATCTCAAAGAAACAAAAAACAAAAACAAAACCATGTTCTTTTTGATATCAATTATAAAGAGGGTTCACTAAGTGGTTAAGTTTAATATATCACCATTAGCCATCAAGATCCATCTGGTTTTTGCAGACTGCTAAAGGAGTCATAGCACAAACATAGTTGAGAACCCTGTCCCAAAGAAACTCACACAGAGGTGCCTAGGCATATGCAGGGATGTTTAGGCCAATGTTGTCTATCACTGACGGGAGTTGGTGGTAAACTATGTGTTCATCATTAGAATGAATAAGTTAAATGCTGAAGTTTATCCCACATTATGAAATACTATACATGTACATCTAAAACGTGAATTCATCTTAAAATGATACCATCGACTAAAAACAAAAAGAATACAGCAAGATCTATAGCACGGTGTACTTCATGACTATGTAAAACTTGCACATATAAAACACTATCTACATATATTTTATATGTATATATTTAAAAAATATATACATGTTCAAGGATATGTTATTAATGGCATCGCATTCTAGAGCAGGAGCCCAAGACTGGGAGTAGGTATAGGACAACAGAACTGGAAGAGGATATTGGAAAATACAAAAAAAAAAAAAAAATTATAACATATCAGCAGCGCCTTAAATGAAACAGTGATAATAGTGTGTCACAAACCAAGAAGTATGTGTAGTCCAACTCTCTGATCCAAGGCCAAACAAATAAACCAAAAAACTCTACCATGAACAGAATGCAAAGGCAATTCTTTTTTTTTTTTGAGACGGGGTCTCACTCCATTGCCCAGGCTAGAGTGCAGTGGCGAGATCACAGCTCACTGCAGCCTCAACCTTCTGGGGTTCAAGCGATCCTCCTGCCTCAGCCTCCCTCCCAAGTAGCTGGGATCACAGGTGCACACCACCACCTCCAGCTATTTTTTTTGTTTTTATTTAGTAGAGATGAGGACGCATTATGTTGCCCAGACTAATCTCAAACTCCTGGACTCAAGTGATCCTCCTGCCTCAGCCTCCCAAACTGCTTGGATTACAGGCATGAGCCACCACACCTGGCCACAAAGGCAAATTTAAAACTATGGAAAATATTTAAAAAACAAAAACAAAACAAACGGGCCAGGCCCGGTGGCTCAGACCTATAATTCCAGCACTTTGGGAAGCCGAGGCAGACAGATGGCTTGAGTTCACAAGTTTGAGACAAGCCTGGATGACGTAGGGAAACCTTGTCTCTACTAAAAATACAAAAATTAGCCAGGCGTGGTGGCACACACCTTTAGTCCCAGCTACTTGGGAGGCTGAAGCAGGAGGATCATTTGAGCCCAGGAGATTGAGGTTGCAGTAAGCTGAGATCACACCACTGCACTCCAGCCTGGATGACAGAGAGAAACCCTGTCTCAAAAAAAAAAAAAAGTGTCGGGGGGGACTATTATCTTTAATATACAAGATTTTATCAATTAATAAGAAAAATAAATATTTTAAAGTAAAAAACTCAAAGCAGGTAATTAATAAGACATGAATACCTGATAAGAAAATGTTTAGATGCACAGGTAAAAATAAAATATCAGGTATTATCAAGGGAGAGGAAAATCTAACCTCTTAAACACTGCTAGTGGGAAAAAAATGTGGTACAAACTTTCTGGAAGAGAATTTAGCATACATTAAAAATGCCATAAAAATCTGCTCTAAAAACCTACAAATCTTTGGCACAGCATTTTCAGGTCTAGAAATAGATCTTAAGGAAATTTTAAAAGTACACAGATATTTAGTTACAAGGATGTTATGGTGAAATTGTTTCTCACAACTTAAATGTGGGGCAAAAGTGATTAGATATTGGCAAAGGAAATTGTGACATATTCGTATAAAACAGGATAGTATCACTGAAGTAGTATAATAAGATGGGAATGTGTTTAAAATATAGCAAAGTGGGCCAGGCATGATGGCTCACGCCTGTAATCCTAGCACTTTGGGAGGCCAAGGTGGGCGGATCACAAGGTCAGGAGACTGAGACCATCCTGGCTAACATGGTGAAACCCTGTCTCTACTAAAAATACAAAAAAGTAGCCGGGTGTGGTGGCGGGCACCTGTAGTCCCAGCTACTCAGGAGGCTGAGGCAGAATAGTGTGAACCCAGGAGGCGGAGCTTGCAGTGAGCTGAGATAGCACCACTGCACTCCAGCCTGGGCGACAGGGTGAGACTCTGCCTCAAAAAAAAAATAAATAAATAAATAATAAAAAATAAAAATAAAAAATATAGCAAAGTGGAAAACAAAATTTACAAAGTATGACTCATTTTGTGATTTAACACTTTAATAGCATTTTTCTTTTCTTTTCTTTTTCTTTTTTGAGACTGAGCCTCGCTTTGTTGCCTAGGCTGGAGTCCAGTGACGCGACCACAGCTAACAGCAGCCTCCACCTCCCTGGTTCAAGCAATCCTACCACTTCAGCTTCCTGAGTAGCTGGGACTACAGGTGCATACCACCACACCCGGATAATTTTTGTATTTTTTGTAGAGAAGAGGTTTCCTTATGTTGCCCAGGCTGGTCTCAAATTCCTGGGCTCAAGCGATCCATCCACCTTGGTCTCCCAAAGTACTGGGATTACAGGTGTGAGCCAGTGAGCCACCATTCCCAGCCCTTTCCTAGCATTTTTAATCATAAAAGTTTCACATTCATTTAAAAAATCTGGATAAGAAAGGTCAAAGAACACAAAAGTCACCCACAATTTCACCAACCAGATAAATAATGTATTTTATATAAATGAGAATCTAATGTTAACAAATGGAATAAAACATACTCTTTGGGAACCCAAATGTCAAATTTAATTTCTAATCCAAATGTTCACAAAGGAGTAGTTTTTGAAAAGAGCAAATTATGCAGAAAAGCATAGAGATGTAAGGTGGGTAAATTTTCCAAATTCTGATCAGGAAACAAATCTGACTAGAAAGAGGTGGGAACAAGAGCCACCTATGCTGAACATTTGTTGACCTTTTACTAAACACTACAAGGCCTGAGGCATAAAATTTTGATAACATTTATGATAAACTGCTAGGAGAGCACAAGTTAAAATTCAAAGCTGGGGTTCTGAAGACAGGCTGCCTGGGGATGAATCACTGCTCCACTACTCACAAGCTCTATGTGACTGGGCAATTTAATCTGTCTCTCAGGTTCCTCAGAATGGGGATGATACAACCCTACCTTTTGGGATGTAATGCACATCAAGCACTCTGAACCATACTTGGTTCTTAATAAGCATGCAGTAAATGTTAGATATGGGCCTTGCAAACATCAGTGCAGCAATGGCACCACATCCTTAAAGAGCAATCTGAAGCCCTGCACATCAATGTGGATTGAATAAAGGACAGAATGAAGCTGCACACATGCCACATGCCTTTCCTTCAGCTTTGGTTCAGCAGTCTTGTGTAATACAAGTACAAATCCTTATGGCTACTATTAGAACCATTAGAACTGAGAATGACTGCCCTCCTGGGTAGCTTGTGTGTGCAGACATAACATTTAAAAATCAGTATACAATCAAACTCTTAAGGGGTTAACACTCACCTCTCCTTCCGGATTCTTAGAATCAGATTGCAACATTTGTTATGCTCAGTACACTGTTAGGATATTGGCCTATAAAGATATGTAAGGCTTGGTATCCATCTTCTCAGAATTTAAAATCACTTAAGAGGATAATGTCAAAATACCTAAGATAACTAGGTGATTCTAGTATATTAGTTTTCTATTGCTTCTGTTAACAAAATAACCACAAATTTAGTGACTTAAACAAAATACACTTATTATCTTATAGTTTGGGAGGTTAGGAGTCTGAAATGAAACTCACTGGGTAAAAATCAAGGAAGCAGCAGGGCTGAATATGTTCTGGAGGCTTGGAAGGTATCTGTTTCCTTGCCTCTTTTTTTTTTTTTTTTTTTTTTGAGATGGAGTTTCACTCTTGGCACCCAGGCTGGAGTGCAATGGCACGATCTCAGCTCACTGCAACCCCTGCCTCCAAGGTTCAAGTGATTCTCCTGCCTCAGCCTCCAAAGTAGCTGAGATTACAGGCACATGCCACCATGCCCAGTGAATTTTTGTATTTTTAGTAGAGATGGGGTTTCACCACATTGGCCAGGCTGGTCTTGAACTCCTGACCTCAGGCGATCCTGCCCGCCTCTGCCTCCCGAAGTGCTGGGATTACAGGCGTGAGCCACCGCGCCCAGCCTTTCCTTGCCTTTTGCAGCTTCTACAGGCCACCCACATTCCTTGGCTTGTGGCCCCCTTCAAAGCCAGCAATGTTGTGCTGAGTGCCCCCCATGCTGCATCTTTCTGATTCTGTCTTCTGCCTCCCTCTTAAGTTTTAAGAACTCTTGTGACTACATTAGGGAGCTTGGATAATTCAGGATAATCTCCCTACCTTAAGATCAGCTGATTAGCAACTCTGGCTTGATCTGCAACCTTAATTTCTCTTTACCATGTAAGCTAACATATGCACAGGTTCTGGGAAACAGGAGGTGGACATCTTTGGGGACTGCTATAGACTGAATGTTTCTATCCCCCAAAATCCATATATTTATCAAAACCTAACCCCCCAATGTGATGGTATTAGGAGGTGGAGCCTTTGGGAGGTGATTAGGTCATGAGGGCAAAGCTCTCATGAATGGGATAAAAAGGGAGCCAGAGAGCTCCCTTGTTCCTTCTGTCATATGAGGACACAGTAAGAAGATGCCTATGAAACAGAAGGTGTGCACTCATCACTGGCTGAATCTGCCAGTGCCTTGATGTTGGACTTCCCAGCTTCCAGAACCGCAAGAAAGAAATTTCTGTTTACAATCCACTCAGTCTATACTATTTTTGTTATGACAGCCCAAATAAACTATGATCAGCCATCACTCTGCATACCTCACCTAGTAAATTACAAAGACCAAGTAAGATAAATAAACGGTACACGAAGATTCCACGGAGTTTAATGTCACTGCAGCTGAGGATGGTCAGGAAAGGCTGAAAGAAAAAGGTAGATTTACTCTGGCCGTTAAAGGAGAGATTCAGTTTTAAAAGTTGAACACGGGGGGAGAAGGAGTATTCGGGTGAGAGAAGGGGTAAGGACAACGCCTGGAAAATGTAAGGCGTGCAGTGGGGACAAAGAGTAGAATATTTTGGCTGAAGAATAGGTTCACAAAAGAAGGAAGAAGTGTGAACGGGAGCCAGAATAAGAAGGGCTGGGGAGTTTGATCTCTATTCTTTTTCAAAACTAACTGACCCCAGAATGGTTTGAAACTTTATAATGTATTTATTGGAAGACCATTAGAAATTAAAAGCTTTGGCCGGGTGTGGTGGCTCACGCCTGTAATCCCAGCACTTTGAGAGGCTGAGGCGGGTGGATCACGAGGTCAGGAGATTGAGACCATCCTGGCTAACACAGTGAAACCCCATCTCTACTAAAAATACAAAAATTACCTGGGCATGGTGGTGCGCGCCTGTCGTCCCAGCTACTCAGGAGGTTGAAGCAGGAGAATCGCTTAAATCCGGGAGGCAGAGGTTGCAGTGAGCTGAGATTGCACCACTGCACTCCAGCCTGGGTGACAGAGTGAGATTCCATCTCAGAAAAAAAAAAAAAAGGAAATTAAAAGCTTTTGAATATAACATCTTGATGAAACACCATCAGAAGATCAATAGATACGGTGCCTGCCTGGATTAAAGCAAGCAGCCAAAAATGTCCCCTCAGATAAATGATCAAAATTTGTTTTTTCTCCAGTTTTAACACACCTAACCCACAGAAAAATCAAAACACTTTAGTAAGAACAAATTAAAGATAATGCTAAATCTCACCCATTTCACACTTTTATTATACAAAACAACATGCAAAAACATTTTTATATGAGGAGGGGATCTCTTTCCCCATAATGTGACCACCTGATATTAACAGTAATGTTGAGGGTCAGGTTCTTATATCAGGCACTACCTCAGGTCTACTCCTTCATTTTGCTTTCACTACTGTATAGTATAAAAATTGCATTTCACAAGGTTCATTGTAGCAAAGGGAAAAAGCAAAAAGCATATTTTGCAATATTTAAGTACTTTTGAAATAGGCTGTTCCAAAAATTACTGTAATATTTTCAATAGCTCATTTCCAGAATGTTAATTTGAGTTTATATTACTTTTTTTTAAAAAAATGTATTGTGTATAATAGTAAACAAAACAGACAAACAAAAAACCCTAAATGTCTAATTGTACAAAAAGGAAAAGCGTAAACAGCAAGTTTCCCTTTCTCCTACCCCTGAGCTATAATATCTTAGTTCACCTCCCCAGAGACCTGCTGCTCTCTGTGTCTCAGGTGTCCTTGCAGAGAGACTATCTTTACACTCAAATGGGAGCACACACCATAAACACCACTCTGGGCCTTGTTTCTGTCACTTTCTTCCCAGCTCTTTATAAACTACTGGTGCCATTGTTCAGCTTCACTTTAAAGTATTCAGAGCTCTGCATTTGGATTCAGGCACAATGTAAGAAACCCAAGAAGGATTTTCTTTGAAAATTGGCTTCTTTCAGCCACAAATTCATGGGGAATGAGTGTGGCTACAAAAGTTTAATTTATAATAGAAATAGAATAACATCATAAACGTGTGGTAGAAGGAAGAGGAAAACACTACTGCCACCAAATCAGGAAAAAAGAACTAGTGAGTTAAAACAATCTAATCAAGTTTGAAGCTTATGCCCAGATAACAGATTCCACAGAAGGAGGTGCTTAAAAGGAGGGGTACAAACAAGCCATCTTAACATTCTTCTATGAAGAACAGTGAAAGTATTCAGCAGGGACTCTCTTTCTGTAACGGCCTAAGTCTTTTTTTTTTTTTTTTTTTTTTCTGAGACGGAGTCTCACTCTGTCACCCAGGCTGGAGTGCAGTGGCGTGATCTCGGCTCATTGCAGCCTCCACCTCCCAGGTTCAAGCAATTCTCCCGCCTCAGCCTCCTGAGTAGCTGGGATTACAGGTGCCTGCCACCACACCTGGCTAATTTTTGTATTTTTAGTAGAGATGGAGTTTGACCATGTTGGCCAGGATGGTCTTGATCTCCTGACCTCATGATCTGCCCGCTTCAGCCTCCCAAAGTGCTGGGATTACAGGCGTGAGCCACTGTGCCCGGCCAACGGCCTAAGTTAATTTGCCTTCTCTTTTGACGCTCAAGAGAAAGTCTGATGTGGTGAAATTCCTTTGTGAAATTGCTCCAGCTCTTCATCAAGGAAATTTGCATAGGCCTGTACAGCCTGCTGGGCTAGTGTTGGAGAGATGGAAAACATAAGGAGGCCAGGGAAAAGAAGGACTGTCCCCCCTCATCTATTCCAAGATTCCCAAGAAGAAGGTGCTATGGTTTGACTGTCGCCTATAAAATTCTTGTTGACGTTTCACCGCCATTGTGATGGTGTCAAGAAGTGATTAGGGGATGAATGGATTCATGCTGTCAGCACCAGAGTGGGCTCCTAATAAAAAGCTAGTTCATCCCCCTCTGCTCTTGCTCTGTTGCGCACTCTTGCTCTTCTACTTCCCACCATGGGGGGAGACAGCACAAAGGCTTTCACCAGATGCTGGCACCAGGCTGCTAGATTTCCCAGCCTCCAGAACTACGAGCCAAATAAATTTCTGTACATCATAAATTACCAAGACTGTGGTAATGTGTTGTAGCAACATAAGACAGACTAAGACAGAAGGGTACCCAAACAGTGGAGAGGGCCAGTAGGTGACCCCAGGCATAGCCTGGAATGGTAGGAAAGACAAACGGCATAGGGGGAACACTCCAGAGAGAACAAATGCAAGAGGCAGCTCCCCAGTAACTAACAGATTTGCCTATAGAGTCAGTTGCATTTGAATCAGCACACCACGGTATACTGATCTGGAATGAGTTACTCTCTCTGTGACTCAGTTTCCTCATCTATGATATGAGGCTAAATACTGCCTCCCTAAGAAGACTATAAGCATTAAATGAAAAAATATGGGCCAGGTGCAGTGGCTCATGGCTGTAATCCCAGTACTTTGGGAGGCTGAGGGGAGCAGATCACCTGAGGTCACAAGTTCAAGACCAGCCTAGCCAACCTGGTGAAACCCCATCTCTACTAAAAACACAAAAATCAGCTGGGCATGGTGACACATGCCTGTAGTCCCAGCTACTCGGGAGGCTGAAGCAGGAGAATCGCTTGAATCTGGGAGGCAAAGGCTGCAGTGAAAAAAAAAAAAAAGAAAAGAAAAAATATGTATTAAGAAAAAGCTTAGAATGGTGCCTGGCATATTGTGAGTACTCAATAAATGTTTGCCCCATGGATTACAGCAGCGGTCTTCAAAATGGGCTAAGGCCTACCTGGCTCTAGGCACCTGCCCCCTTGCTTTTTCTCAACCATGCCAGGAATCCTCCTGCCTCAAATTCTTTGTATGTGCAGCTTCCTAGGTCCCAAATGCTCTTCCCGTTATCTGCATGGCTGGCTCCCTCACCACTCCAGGTCCTGCTCAGATGTCACCTTCATAGTGGGATCTTCCATTACCACCGAGAAGTACTCTCTCTTCCTCCTTCTGTTTTTTCTTTCTCCATACCACGTCACCATTTTATAAGTCATATTTTTCTTTTTTTGAGACAGGGTCTGGCTCTGTCACCCAGGCTGGAGTGCAGTGGCAAGATCTCAACTCATTGTGGCCTTAACCTCCCAGGTTCCAGTGATTCTCCTACCTCAGCCTCCCAAATAGCTGGGACTACAGGTGCATACCACCACACCTGGCTAATTTTTGTATGTTTTTGGTAGAGATGGGGTCTTGCCATATTGCCCAGGCTGGTCTCCAACTCCTGAGCTCAAGCAATCTACCTGCCTTGGCCTCCCAAAGTGCTAGGATTACAGGCATGAGCCACCGTGGCCAGCCTTAAATTGTCTACCCACCCATCACTCTCTCTTCCCTATCAATAACACATAAGCTCTGCGAGGGCAGGTATTTTATTTACTGATATATTTCTAATACTCAGAGAGCACTAGCATACTGCAGGTGCTCAATAAATATTCATTGAATCAACAAATGACTATTTCACAATATAGCCATTTTCCTGTTTAGGTACATTTAGACATGTATATTGCTTCCAATTTTGGCTGTTACAAACAATGATGTGATGGACATTTTTGTATATATGTCCTTGTGCACATGTGCGTTTATCTAGAAGTGGAACTACTGTATCATGGATTAGGCACATCTTTAATTTACTAGTTATTACCAATCCACTCTCCAAAGTGGTACTTATTTATATTCCCACCTGCAAGGTATGTGACTCCTGTTTCACCTTGACATTACTTAACATTATCAGATTTAATTTTTTGCCAGTGTAAGACATGGTATTTCATTTTAGTTTTAATTTGCATTGACCTAGTTACTAGTGAGTTTGGACATCTTTTGTGTGTTTATTGGTCATTTTGACTTCTTCCCTGTGAATTGCCTGCTCATATTTTTTTGCCAGCATTTTTAATATATTCTGGATATCAATATTTTATCAGTTTTATGTGCAGCACGTATCTTCTACAGTGTTTATCATTGTTTCTTATAACTTTTTTTTTTTGAGATGGAGTCTCACTCTGTCGCCCAGGCTGGGGTGCAGTGGCATGATCTCGGCTCACTGCAACCTCTGCCTCCCGGGCTCAAGCGATTCTCCTGCCTCAGCCTCCCGAGTAGCTGGGATTACAGGCGCGTGCCACTACGCTCAGCTAATTTTTGTATTTTTAGTAGAGACAAGGTTTCACCACGTTGGCCAGGCTGGTCTCAAACTCCTGACCTCAGGTGATCCACCTGCCTTGGCCTCCCAAAGTGCTGGGATTACAGGCGTGAGCCACCATGCCTGGCCAATTGTCTCTTATAACTTTTTAAAAGTGGTTTTTTGATGCACAGAAGTTAGTTTCATTTCTTAAAGACAAATTATCCCATGTTAATTACATCTTAAAGGTGCTTAGAATTTTTCTTACATATATAGATTTAAAAATATATTTTGGAAAAACTACACAGGCATTTATTTTTCAGCAAGATCTGTTACTATCTTATAGAATACATGTCTTCCATGCACAGATTTGGGGACTTCCTTCTCTAAAAAAGAGGGATGGACAGGAGAGTTTTTAGGGTGTTTTTTTGTTTGCTTAAAGTTTATTTTTAGAGACAAGGTCTCACTATATTACCCAGGCTGGCCTCGAACTCCTGGCTCAGGCAATTCTCCCACCTCATCCTCCCAGGTAGGTGGGAGTCCAGGCATATGGCACCACACTGTGGCTCAGGACAGGAGGTTTCTGAGCAGAGTACAGACATGATGGAAGCAGAGTATAGGAGCAGAGAATACTTCTTATTGTTCTCTTAATGTTTTATGTGGGGGATTTTGCCTCCACCATCTTGAGCTTATATAGTTGTTTAAAAAATCTTGACTGATTTACACAACAGTGGAACTTATTCCATTTGAAGGTTTCGTTTTATCCAAACATTAGAGGAGGCTGAAGTCATTCTGCATACTACTCCACCAAGAGCCTAGGAAATCCCTCTACTGAAATACATTACTTCGTATATGAAAGGCTTAATGTTGTTGTAATGTTCTGGTTATTACAAAAGATTTAAGATCTGAAATGAAGTAATGGGATCCAGGCAGATATGTTCATTTTTGTTTACCTAAATGCCTGATGATTGTCAATGGATTATTAAACGCCTAAACTTTAGCATGACATAGTAGGCCATGAGCCCACAGTTCCTTCCCTCAGATTGTCAAGGAAACACTCTAGATTCCTTATCAAGTTTGATCCTTTAAAGATAGGAAAATTAAGAGGCTGCTTCTTGAAACTCAATTCTGATCCTCTTTTTTCCTTCTCAATTACAGTCTCAGGTGGACACGTTGATAATTTAAATGATGTTTAATTTCTTCTCTGATTCCAACCTTTTATTTCTTTTGACTTCTACTTATCTCAACACAATTCTACATCCTAGATTGCTAGAGTTAATAGTAAGGTTGTCTGGGCATTGTTAGCCAAGTAACATAACTTATTCAGATCAACAAAAAATGTGCTATGAGAACATAAACTAATTTAACTTCAATAAAGAATATTACCTTTTCAAATATCATATTATTAATAATGTTTTAATGAAAGAAAGTACTGAATAATTTATAAGTAATCAAACTAAGACAATATGAGAAATTACTCTAATTACTGATATTACTCTAATTACTCTAAATTACTACAAACTAAGGCAATATGAGAGAAAACTAAAGACAATTTTAAAGCATTCTACATAAATGTCTATAATTCCACATGTGTATAAAGGAAAAATAATTTTATGATAAATTACCTGATGAACAATCAGGAACAATGGTTTGTTTCACTAAGAAATGCTTGCTTTAATTTTATCACCGTCCTATAAATGCTCTATTTTATGTAATAAGGTAGCATCAATTATTTCCGTCTGCTAATAGATTTAGCTATTAAGAGATTCATTATAGCCTGGACGCAGTAATTCCAGCACTTTGGAAGGCCAAAGCAGGAGCATTGCTTGAGGCCAGGAGTTCGAGACCAGCCTGTGCAACATAGTGAGACCCTGTCTCTACAAAGAATTAAAAAATTAGCCAGACATGGTGGCAGCACCTATGGTCCCAGCTACTCAGGAGGCTGAAGTGACAGGATCACTTGAGCCTAGGAGGTTGAAGCTGCACTGAGCCGTGATCATGCCACTGCACTCCAGCCTGAACCACTAGCGAGACCTGTCTCTTAAAATAAAAAAAAAGAAAACAAACCAAAGAGTAAGAGTGATGGCCCTAGTGAATAAATACTATGTGTCTTTTTTCACCATATCTAATAATACATCTTTCTAAAACTTGATTGAGACTACTCACCAGAAATTATAAATTGTAAACTTCACTACTGACAGTTGGCAAAGGATACATGGAAGAATTCAATTCTTTTAGCTGCAAAACAAAGAAACAAATTTATTTTTAATTTGTATAAAATAAATATAAATCGACGGTGATCTCACCACTGCACTACAGCCTGGGAGACAGAGTGTGACCCCATCTCAAAAAATATATAAATAGGCCAGGCACGGTGGCTCATGCCTGCAATCCCAGCACTTTGGGAGGCCGAGGCAGGTGGATCATGAGGTCAGGAGTTCGAGACCAGCCTGGCTAAGATGGTGAAACCCATCTCTACTAAAAAATACAAAAATTAGCTGGGCATGGTGGTGGGTGCCTGTAATCCCAGCTACTTGGGAGGCTGAGGCAGGAGAATCACTTGAACCCGGGAGGCAGAGGTTGCAGTGAGCCGAGATCACACCACTGCACTCTAGCCTGGACAACAGAGCAAGACTCTGTCTCAAAATAAATAAATAAATAAAAATAAACAAAAAATAAATAGAGAGATTCATTATAGACCATAAAAAGATGGTAAATTAATTTTAACACTGTAGAACTTCTTACTCCAAAAACATGTCTGGCTCTTCGAATTTCTCTTTATCGTGTGCTAGTGTGTAATATGCTCTCTTTTTTTAAATCATTTTGCTAATTTGTGAAAAAATGTTGTTTTATTTAGCAGGAAACAAATTCTGTCTCACAAGTTGGGGCCTAGTCTCTGTTAGGTCAGACTGGAAGAACAGTAAGGGCACTCCCACATTCCAGGGAGAGAGTAAATGATAACTGGCAGGGATGTGGAATCTCTGTAAAGCACATATGGGAATTCTTAGATAGGAAGTGTACTCTAAACAGAGTCCTCTTGAGAAAATCTCCGACGGAAAATGGAAAAATTTAACAATTACTGAATTACCATCAGCATTCCAAGAACATTTTTCTTTTTTCAGACCCTACTAAATGAATCAACCTTGCAAAACTGGAAAATAAAACTAAAATATTTAATATAAAAATACATATTCCTTTCTTTTCTTTTCTTTTCTTTTTTTTTTTTTTAAGACGGAGTTTCACTCTTGTTGCCCAGGCTGGAGTGCAATGGCGTGATCTCAGCCCACTGCAACCTCCACCCCCTGGGTTCATGCGATTCTCCTGCCTCAGCCTCCCAAGTAGCTGGAATTACAGGCACCCACCACCACACCCAGCTAATTTTTTGTATTTTTAGTAGAGATGGGGTTTCACTGTGTTGGCCAGGCTGGTCTCGAACTCCTGACCTCAGGTGATCTGCCCACCTTGGCCTCCCAAAGTGCTGGGATTACAGGTGTGAGCCACCACGCCTGGCCAAAAACACATATTCCTTTTCTATACTGTTTCAATTTATCATTCTTCCAGTGATAAATTGAAAAAGTAACATTTATCACTTTGTTGGTATAGTAAATTTATAAGTGACATCAAGATTTAGGAAGAGCTTCAAAGCATGTAGAAGAAGAGAAAGTCAAGGTTTTATAAGAAAATGTATAAATAAAATATTGGGGAAGTGTGCAGGGAGAAAACAATAAAATTTTTGGCAGCCGTGACTGAAAATACGCAAGGTGACATACATAAGATGGTACTGACAGGAAGAAGGAAAATAGGAAAAGATCTGAAAATCACAAATGTACCTAATTGTTTCAAAAAGCTGTACTAGAGAATACATGAATGACACTACAGCTTAAAGGGAATGTAGGGTGATCCTCCCTTTCAGAATTGGCCAAACAAATCCCTAGTTATTGTTCTTGCTATATGAGGAAAACACTAAGATCCTGTTTACCTTCTTTTGGTCTAGTGTAGATTTCTCTCCTACCTGGTCTGAAGCTCACACTAGTAGTGCCACCCCTTCAGATTACATAATACATATGGGCCATTGGCCCAGAAGGATACAATTGCACCCAGTGATGGTGAAAACCCTTCCTCTCCTTAGCATGAATTATCTTGTCAGATCACACAATTGCTCTTGGATTCAGGCCCTCCCTCTCTCCCTGCTCCCTCTCTCCCTTCTGCTGAGTGCCTATTTCTTTTAGGCAGTAACTTAGACTCTGTGTATCTAAAAATGAATAGAATATAGTCTTTTTCCTTTAGGAGCTCACTATCTGGAAGAAGATACCAATAGGGAAACAATTAAATACAATGCAACACAATACATTTTTCTACTACAATTGGCAAAGGTTGAAATGAAAAATAATATCCAGTATTAGCTAGAATTTGAGGAAACAGAGCACTGAATAGGTAACAATTTTTCTGGAGGAAAATTTAGTACTATGTACCAAAAGCCCTTTAAAAAATAAAGTGAATGCAGTTTGCTTCAGACACTCTACATCACTAAGAATTATCTAATAAAACAATCAGACAATTGTGACCATCATGGGCAATATAGGAAGACCCCATCTCTACGAAACATATTTTGAAAAGTAGCCAGGCATGGTGGGGTGTACCTGTAGGCCCAACTACTTGGGAGGCTGAGGAGGGAGGATTACTTGAGCCCAGCAGTTCAAGGCCACAGTGGGCTTTGATCACACTAGTGCACTCCAGCCAGGGCGACAAAGTGAGAACCAGTGTCTAAACATAATAATAATTATTGGACAAATTTGCAAAGATGTTCGCACAAATATATCTATTGTAGCATTGGTTGTAATAGTGAAAATGCCACAGTGAATCCCTGAGTGTCCAGTAATAGGTGATTATATGCTACATCCATACAACAGAATACAATTATCACCATCAAGAAGGCTACAGATTTATACGTATCAAGGAAAAAATATGCTTTTGACACATATATGAGCAAAAAAAGGTTACAAAACATAAAATAGATGCGATGAAAATGGCACTTTTCCTCTGTGGTCTTTCTCCCCAAAACCTATCACCCCAGTCTAACTATGGGAAAAACATCAGAAAAGTAAATTCCAATAAAGGGGCATCCTACAATATCCCTGACCAGTACTCTTCAAAATTTCCAAGTTCTCTGTAATTAGTCTGTTTTCACACTGCTATAAAGAAATACCTGAGACTGGGTAATTTATAAAGGAAAGAGGTTTAATGGATTCACAATTCCACACGGCTGGGGAGGCCTCAGGAAACTTACAATCACGGCCGAACGGGAAGCAAGGCACCTTCACAAGGCAGCAGGATGGAGTGAGTGTGAGAGCCCAGGAAAAGCTACCATTTATAAAACTGTCAGATCTCCTGAGAATTCACTCATTATCATGAGAACAGCATGGGGGAAACTGACCCCATAATCCAATCACTTCCCTCCCTCAACACACGGGGATTACAATTCGAGATGAGATTTGGAGGGGGACACGGAGCCAAATCATATCAGTCATCAACACAGGAAACCCTAGAAACTGTCACAACCAAGAGGTCTCTAAGGAGATATGACAACAAAAAGTAATGTGGTATCCTGGATGGGATTCTAAAACAGAAAAACAATATGAGGTAAACACTAAGGAAATCACAATAATCTACAGATTTCAGCTAACAATGCATCAATATTGGCTCATTAATCATAACAAATGTATCATACTAATGTAACATGTTAATAATGTGGTGGAATGAATATGGGACCCCCGTACTGTCTTTGCAATTTTCCTATAAGTCTAGAAGTGCTTTAAAAACTAAAGTATATTTAATGAAAAACAATATAGTGTAAACTATTTTTAGAAGATATATATTTACTGGCCGAGTGCAGCGGCTCACGCCTGTAATCCCAGCACTTTGGGAGGCCAAGATGGGCTGAGGTCAGGAGTTCAAGAACAGTCTGGCTAACATGGTAAAACCCCATCTCTACTAAAAATACAAAAATCAGCCAGGTGTGGTGGTGAGTGCCTGTAATCCCAGCTGCTCGGGAGGCTGAGGTATGAGAATCTCTTGAACCCAGGAGGCAGAGGTTGGAGTGAGCTGAGATCACACCACTGCACTCCAGTCTGGGTGACAGAGTGAGACTCCATCTCTACAAAATAAAAAGATATATATGCATAGGAAAAAGTGTGGAAGTGGAAAGATATATGGCAAGGTGTTAATGTTTTTCAGTCAGGTTTATTGAGTTATAATTTATATATAATAAAATGTACTATTTTTAGTGTACAGTGCTATTAATTTTAATAAAACATATACTCATGTAACTACCACCACAATCAACATATAGGACATTCCCATTAGCCCTGATGCTTTTTGTAGCCCAGATCCTGGCAACCACTGTTTCTTTCCCTATAGTTTTGGCCTTTTCTAGGATATCATATAAATGAAATCATACAGGATGTACCCTATTGATTAAATTGGGGTTTTCCCCTTTAGAATGTGAAATTTTGGATAATAATTTCCTTACTCTTGTTATATTGGTTATTTACATTTTCTAACTCTCTATAATAAACTTTACTTTTGCAATTTAGAAAAATAAAAGTAAAAAAATTATGATGGGTATTGTAATAAGAGAGGCAATAAAACTAACAGATTACATATGAGGACAATTTTTGTTTTTGATATTTAAGTTGCAGAATTACTTTACTAAGGAGTTAAATTTTATTTTTATTTTTATTTTTTTGAGATGGAATTTTGCTCTTGTTGCCCAGGCTGGAGTGCAATGGCACAATCTCAGCTCACCGCAACCTCTGCCTCCTGGGTTCAAATGATTCTCCTGCCTCAGTCTCCTGAGTAGCTGGGATTACAGGCATGCGCCACCACGCCCGCCTAATTTTGTATTTTTAGTAGAGATGGGGTTTTTCCATGTTGGTCAGCCTGGTCTCAAACTCCTGACCTCAGGTGATCTGCCCACCTTGGCCTCCCAAAGTGCTGGAATTACAGGTGTGAGCCACTGCGCCCGGCCTTTTTTTTAGACAGATTCTCGCCCTGTCACCCAGGCTGGAGTGCAGTGGTACAATCTCAGCTCACTGCAACCTCCACCTCCCAGGCTCAAGTGATTCTCCTGCCTCAGCCTCCTGAGTAGCAGGGACTATAGGCATGTACCGCCACGCCTGGCTAATTTTTGTATTTTCAGTAGCGACAGGGTTTTGCCATGTTGGCCAGGCTGGTCTCAAACTCCTGACCTCATGTGGTCTGCCTGCCTCAGCCTACCAAAGTGCTGGGATTACAGGCATGCACCACCATGCTCAGCCCAAGGAATTAATTTTGAGAGACAACAGAAGTTAAGAGGTGAGCTCTAGGATTAGCCACAGCTAGGTAAAAATCCTAGCTGTACTACTGGCTGGTTGTGTGACTTACAAAAGGCTAGTTAGTATATTTTACCTTCAATAATCCTCACTTTCAAATTGGGTTAAATACAGTACTTGTCTTCTAAGGTTTTGAAAAGGCTTAGATGGTAGCCGGGCATGGTGGCAGGCACCTGCAATCCCAGCTACTCAGGAGGCTGAGGCAGAAGAATCGCTTGAACCTGGGACGTGGAGGTTGTGGTGAGCTGAGATCACGCCACTGCACTCCAGCCTGGGCAACAAAGGGAAACTCCGTATCAAAAAAAAAAAAAAAGAAGAAAAACCAAAAAGGCATAGATGAGACTGTGCATGTAAATCACGGGTATTTATTAACTTTAAACTGCTGAAATTATTTGTATTGTTTATTTGGCTATTCTTGCACTCTTGATATTTTTGTTATCTCTGTTGAGCTCTGGAGGTGTTTAGATATGGAAGAGCATTCTACGTCAGGGAACAGAATGTGCAAAAACAGAGTCATGGAAGTGCCTCCAAAGACAGAGAATAGCAAGTGGCGGCAGAGTAAGGGGGTGTGGAGATCACAGAGCCCAGGCATAAAGGACCTGGTGAGCCAGTTTAGCTTCATCCTTAGGCCTGAAGACAGGAACGGTTTTGTTTGGCCAAACAGGTGTATGTGTCTATATATACATATGAACACACACACACACACACACACGTTTCATGTCTCTCATTGAACCTTTGTGCCAGGTTAGTCCCCCCTTCCTCCCCTCCCCTCCCCATGCTACCAAAGCATTTTATTCCTGTCTCCATGACTGCACTTTACCACGTGGTGCATTGTGATCGCTTGTTTACAAACCTGACTCTCCCAATAGACTGTGAACTCCTACAGACTGTCTCCTACCTCACAGCTAACCTCTGAGGAAGGTCTCATTATGACTCCAACTTCACAGGAAAGAAATGGGGTTCTGAGAGTTCAAATTATTTGCCCAAAATTACACAGCTAGAACTAGGATTTGAACCCAGGCAGCCCATCTCTGAACCCAGTTTCCTGGCTAACACTAACATTCTATAGTATACATAGTAGATGGTAAATAAATATCTAGATCCTTCCGTTGTTCAACAGTTACTGGTGGTTAAGGGAGAGAGGCCCCTATCGTGGCCACAGATGAGTATGGATCACAGGAAGGGTCACCCTTGCCCCTCCTGACCCCCCAGTCATGCTTTCTATTCAATGCTCTCACATATAGCACCTCACCTGATGCTTACAACAAAACCATGAAGTGGGTAAAATCATCCGTTTTCGCAGCTTAGGAAAGAGGGGCTCAAAGACTTTAACTCACAAAAGGAGAACTAGTTAGGTAGCAGAGTTGGAACTCTGTTCCCCCAACAATAAGTCCAGGACTCTTTCCCCTTCACTCTCATGACCTCATATCTAATGCTCTGGGAGAGGAAAGAGGGTAGAAGAGGTGTCCAAAGACAACTACTTTGAGGTCGAAATTGGACTCTTTCTTAAGGACATAAGACCATCATCTGGAGTAGGGGCCCCTGGTAAGTCCACTATTGCCATGGTTGTGGTACATGAACCACAGTGGGTTGTCATACATCTGAACAAGTTAGAACAAACCATAATACAGGGCAATATCCCTTCCATTTTCCCCTCCCTTTTCATGTAAATAATTATGTAAAGTCAAATTCTTCCCTGTTTTTTCTTTCCAGGTCTCAGCTCAGTTATTTCCACCCCAGCAATCTCTTTCTCACACCCCACAAGCATGTACTTGTTAATCCTCTTCCACCTTTTATTAACCATTATCCAGTTACTCAAGTAAATCTTTCTCTTTCTGACAGCGTTTGTTCCATTTATAAACTCCAAAACAACTCCATTACAGTTGACAAGCACAAAAGTACTATTCATCATATACCTAAATTAAGGGAAAGACCAGCCATTTACCTCGAACCGTTCTAGACTCAGAGACCACCATGTACCATCCTAGATGGTGATCAGATGTCTCCTTCACAATCTTCTCAGATGGTTCAGGTCCTTCTTTATCCTAAGCTAATGAAACTGTAGTGTACAGTGGTTAATGTGCTTGTGGTTGGTCCAAATCCCAGTTCCACTATTCAGTAGCTGTATAATTTGGAGCAGCTGTTTAACCTTTGCCCCAATTTCCTTATCTGTAAAGAGGGATCATAAAGGAATCTGCCTCTTAGGGTTACACGAACTAAAAGGGTTAATTCATATAAGCACTTAAGAATGGTCAGGAACAAGGCAAGAGCAAAATAAACATAGGTTATATTTTTTCAAACATGAGCATTCAATATTTAAAGAGCTTTTCAATGGGCAGACATGGTGGCTCACACCTGCAATCCCAGCACTTTCGGAGGCTGAGGCAGGTGGATCACTTGAGGTCAGGAGTTCGAGACCAGCCTGGCCAGCATGGTGAACCCTGTCTCTACTAAAAATACAAAAATTAGTCAGGCATGGTGGTGCGCACCTGTAGTCCCAGCTACTTGGGAGGCTGTGGCATGAGAATTGCTTGAATCCAGGAAGTGGAGGTTGCAATGAGCCCAGATGACACCACTGCACTCTAGCTTGGGCGACACAGCAAGAGTCTGTCTGAAAGGAAAAAAAAAAGCTTTTTAAATTTTTACTCTTAAAAAATACAACCATTTTTAAAAAAAAAAAACAACATACTTTTAACTGCAAATACAGTGTTTCAGTCATATAATCAATTAATTATATACCTTTACTAGGTAACCAAAAGACCTGACTGCCACTCATAATATTGTTTCTATGGAAAATTTATTTGAGTTCAGGAATTTATTTACAAATGAAATTTTGAAGCACAGTTTACCTGGAAGACAGAATGTTTATATTAAATATCCAAATGTGTATAAATCTATATCTCATTTGATTTACCAGAAAGTCCTTTACATTTTGAAAGAGAATTTACTTCCTAAGCAATTCATCTGTTTCTGTTATCATAGCTGCTATGGATCAGGTACTCCTGGAAAATATAAATTAGAGGGTGAAGGGGCCTGGGATCTTTTCCATTGTTCACAGGGTCTGGCTTTTGCAACCAGACTCACAGGTGCTGTAAAACACTGCATGTATATAAAATAATTAGGCTTTACCATCTGCACTTGCTAGAGAGCTCAGTTTCCCGAAGATAAGTTACTCAGCTGAGGGGCTTGACTCCAAACTGGTAGAGCACAAAAAGCAATCAAGTTAGACTTACAAGAAAGCTGCCCCTGCCTACTAATTCCTTTTTATCTCTCCAAATAAGGAAACACCATTTTTTGCCTTGCAGACTTGAAGTTCTGTTTTGTTTTATTTATTTGTTTATTTATTTACAGATAGAGTCTCACTCTTATCACCTAGGCTGGAGTGCAATGGCACCACCGTGGTGCACTACCACTTCAAACGCCTGGGCTCAAGCAATCCTCCTGCCTCAGCCTCCCAAATCGCTGTAACTACAGGTGCACACCACTGTGTCAGGCTAAATTTTTTATTTTTGGTAGAAGTGGGGCCTCCCTTAACGTTCTGTTATTTTGGAATTAACAGTAACAACAGAATATTTGTTGGTAAGGTTGCCAGATTTAGCTAAGGAAATTACAGATCTCTCAGTTAAATCTGAATTTCAGAAAAACAAGGAAGACTTTTTTAGTGTATGCACTACATATTGCATGAGACATATGAATAAAGCATTCCTTGTTTATCTGAAACTTAGATTTGACTGGCCATTCTACTTAATCTGGTTACCCTGTTTGTTGAAAGTTAATTACTTCTTTATGAAAAAAAATAGGGTCTCACTGTGTTGCCCAGGTTGGTCTTGAACTCCTGGGCTCAAGCGATGCTTCCATCTCAGCCTCCCAAAATGCTAGGATTACAGGAATGAGCCACCGTGCTTGGCCTGGAAGTGAATTACTTCTAAACATATTACTGCTCTCTGTCTCTTTCTGTCCCTGTGTCTCTCTCTCTCCTCTCTCTCACTCTTTCTCACTCTCTCTCTCTCACAAACACACACACACACAGATTTTCATACTTTGAAGAAATCCATACATTTTGTAAACAAAGCACACCAATTTGTATTTACCTTCAAGGTTTAGGAAACTGGTTGAATTCAGGAACTACCAATAATTCTCATTTATATTGAAATTGGGGAATAAATCTATAATCTCATGTAATCATATTCTATCACTTACTTAGTTCTGTGCAATTATAGAAATGAGCTACAGAATTGAATTTTTATTTTAAATACATTTCTGCTCTCCTTTCTCAAAAAGTAAATGGAATCTGTTGTCCCAAAACAATTTAATATGATAAAATACTGCCACCTGGAGATCAGAGGCAGGTATGACTAAGATGAACCTGATTTCCAATTCTGGAATAAGAAATGTGAGTTATGTTGACACTTGATTTAATAATGCCATTCTGCCACTTGGTATCATATGAATCTAATTTTTCCTCATTTATTCATTCATTTAATGAACATTTGTTAAGTTTCTGTTACATGCCAGACACTATGCTAAGCTTTGAGAATATAAAGATGTATACGACCTACTTCCTTCGAGCGGTTTGTCTTTTTCCCATTCAACTTGGACTTAGTCTAAGCTCCTGCTTCATCTGACACAGTTCAGTTTTTGGATTTCCTTATTGTTACACACATTTCATCTTCAATCTCCATGAAATCTCCCAAAGATGTGGAACACAACCCCTTTTCTTTGATTATCATAATGATTCATTCATGACAAGCTGTGAGCTTATAGAGGACTTATTTTGCTGTCTGGGAGCATGGGGGATGTGTGTGCATGTGTGTGTGTCAGTGTGTGCATTTACAGTAACATTAACAGTTGCAAATTGAATAACAGACTTTCTCTTTTTAAAGTCTTCCTCCTTCCTACCACTGTGACAGGCCTTTCTCCCTCTGCCTCTGACCTCTTTTTTTTTTTTTTGGCTATCTCTTAGCAACAATCCCAACCCCCAAACTCACCCCAGTGAACAATTCTTCCAACTTTATTATACAGAATAATTCAATGTTCTCAATCTCATATCCTTAAACTCAGCCTCCTGCCCACCTGTGCACATCCAACTCTCAGACAACACAATGGCTCTTCTACCTAGAGTCTCATCCCTTCTCTTGCCCCTATATTTAATATTTCCCCACTGACAGGAATTATGCCAATTTCTTAAAATTCAGAGTGGTAGCAGTTTGGGTTTTAAATAAATACTTTAAAATAGAGATATAAACGAAGTGTTATGGAAGCTTTTCCTTTGCTTCCCTTCCTCCTTCCCTCTCTTTCTTCTCCTTCTTTCCTTTCTTCTTTCTCGCCTCCCTTCCTTCCTCTTCCTCTGCTATATTGTAAGCTATCTCTACACATATTTCTTAGCAGCCTTGTGGTTCTCCATGATAATACTGCTGAATTTGGACTAAAATTCAAGAAAAAGAGAGAAAACTGAAGGAAGGGTTGTAATGCACTACTGCCAGTTTGCTTACCCATGATATCCTTTGCTGTCTGGTTAAGTCTGTAACACAAACCTTCTTCTAAAGCTGGAGTGTTCCTGTGGCAAGAACCAAGAAGAACCTGGAGACAGGATACTGGGAGAACGAATCATCTTCCTATCTTGCTGATAACCATCCCCTAATCCTGTTTACTCTTGGCCTTAAAAAGGAAGTCTGAACTTGAAGTTGGATTAAAAGTAAATTTTGTAGAATCATAACCTGAAACCATCCCAAATATTACTTTTTTTTGGTTTTGTTTTGTTTTTTAAAGAACCAATCAGTCAATGATTTCCCTAAGCTTTAGGATGGGTTCCTTCTTCAAACCACTTGGCAGAAAGGCCGGTGTAGCCAGAATTGCTCTGCTAAGAAAAAAAGAGCACTTGCCTGGGCAGTAGTGATGCCATCTGATTAGCATTATGACTGGGCCTACTTTGGTTTAAAGAGGGGTTGCTGGAATCACTTTACTTTCGGAAATAAAATCAGGAAGTTTCATTCATTCCTACCTCATTTATTGAGCACCTACTTTATGTCATGTTCTTTGCAATGTGCTTAGGATACAAAAATCAAATAAAACATATTTGCCCTCAAGGAAGTTAGAGCCTAGTGATGAAGGCAAGTTTATAAAAAACCATATATGTAGGAATGTTGTAAATGTCTATCCGTATAACTTATTTTTTTTTTTTTGAGATGGAGTCTCGCACTGTCACCAGGCTGGAGTGCAATGGCGCAATCTCGGCTCACTGCAACCTCCGCCTCCCATGTTCAAGCGATTCTCCTGCCTCAGCCTCCCGAGTAGCTGGGACTACAGGCATGTGCCACCACACCCAGCTAATTTTTGTATTTTTAGTAGAGACACGGTTTCACCATGTTGGCCAGGATGGTCTCCATCTCTTGACCTTGTGATCCGCCTGCCTCAGCCTCCCAAAGTGCTGGGATTACAGGCATGAGCCACTGCACCTGGCCCATATAACTTTTAAAGTCTGATTTTGCCCCTTGTTTTTCCAAAGCCATTAACAACAACAACAACAACAAAATACTTAAATTGGTAAGGGCCTCTGTGTTCATTTTTGGGCCTCTCACTAATACTTAAGATGTACAGCCTAGAGGCTGGGCACAGTGGCTCATGCCTGTAATCCCAGCACTTTGGGAGGCTGAGGCGGGGGGATCACAAGGTCAGGAGATGGAGACCTTCCTGGCCAACATGGTAAAATCCCATCTTTACTAAAAATACAAAAATTAGCTGGGTGTAGTGGCACCTGCCTGTAATCCCAGATATTCAGGAGGCTGAGGCACGAGAATCGCTTGAACTTGGGAGGCGGAGGTTGCAGTGAGCCAAGATTCTGCCACTGCACTCCAGCCTGGTGACAGAGTGAGACTCTGTCTCAAAAAAAAAAAGTGTACAGCCTGGAGTAGACAAGAGATGGGGTTTCCCCCAACTCCTGGTCTGGTGCACTTTCCATGACACCATACCATGCTCCTCCATAAATGGTGGCTCCCAGCTCTTCACCACGTGGTTCTTCCTTTCACTATTAACAGTTCCCAAAAGGCTTGCTCATCTACAATAGCACAGCTCTCTGAAGGCCTTCAGTGCTGGATAGTTCAGATCCAATCTCTTGGCACCCTTTTTAGAGGGTGTCTCAATGAAGGAATCTTACCAAGTTTTATAATAGTAGTCATAGTACAGCATGGCTTTTGAAATAACTTATTTTTTCAGGTCTGAGCTGTAAAGCAAGCCTATATAACACCTCACTATGGCCCATTTCTCTTAACTGGCCTTCCTGTTTCCATTCTTCTATAGAATAATCTTTTAAAAATGTAACTTAGACCATGTCATGCCTTAAAACTCTCCAATGCCTATTGCTGTGCTTAGGGGAAAAAAATACAGATTTCTTATATTGGTTTAAAAAACCCTTCCTGACCTGACCCTCTGGCAACCTTGGGGACTTCATCTCATACTACTTCTTGTCCCCCTGCACTCCAGACCACTATGCTGGCATTCTTTCAGTTCCGTGAACATGCCAAGCTCATTTCTGCTTTATGACTTCTTATCTTTTTTCTTAGCTGTTTCCTGAGCCAGACATGCAAAGAAGCATTAAGCAGTTACTATCTTGGCCAAGGCATTCTGGCATCAGGGGAAATGGAAGTGGAAGCACACTTAGAAAATGATGGATAGGCTTCTGGGTAAAAACAAACAAAAACAAGAAACAAACAAAAAACATCTCTTCCCTATAAGAACCACAAAGGACAATACAGGAATGACTGTGCTTCAGGCACTGAGAGTATCCATTTGCTTTGAGATACCTGCCTTCCCCTTTAGAGCAGCAGTCCCCAGTCTTTTTTGGCACCAGGGACCAGTTTTGTGGAAGACAATCTTTCCATGGATGGGGCGGGGTGGGGGTTGGGGATGAAACTGAAACTGTTCCACCTGAGATCATCAGGCTTTCGTTAGATTCTCATAAGGACCACCGCCCACCTAGATCCCTTGCATGCGCAGTTCACATTAGGGCTCAGGCTCCTATGAGAATCTCATGCCACTGCTGATCTGACAGTAGGTGGGAGCTCAGGTGGTAGGTAATGCTCCCTCACTGGCCGCTCACCTCCTGCTGTGTGGCCCAGTTCCTAACAGGCCACGGACTAGTTCCAGTCTACAGCTGGAGGCTGGGGACTCCTGCTTTCATAGCGCCCTAACTTTCTGAAGGGAAAGGACAATGCATGTTTGTAGCTCAACTAATGAGGCTGTACAAGAGAGGCTTCCAAACCCATTCATCACCTGAGGACCTTACAGAAAGAGAGGTTCCTGACTCAAGTAAAATGTGAAAAAAGTTATGACACTTCTGATTCGAATGGAAATTTGAATACTTACTGAATATTTAAT
Source organism: Pan paniscus (assembly GCF_029289425.2). Classification (NCBI taxonomy): domain Eukaryota; kingdom Metazoa; phylum Chordata; class Mammalia; order Primates; family Hominidae; genus Pan; species Pan paniscus. The sequence goes on from NC_073254.2 coordinate 158,736,655, forward strand.
AACATTAATCATTCATTGCTGCTTAGGAATCATAAAGGCATTGTGGTGAAGTCTTTAAAAGTTTTAATCTTTTAGCAATCTATATTAAAATATTAGGGATTAAATTATATCTGAGATTTACTTCAACATAATACTAGAGACTGAAAAATGTCAGAAGAGGGGCTTTTTTTTTTACAGGTTTCATCTGAATACATATTTATCAGATCAATATTACAGGTTATCACATTATCTACTACATACAGCTTTGCAAGACAGAAATCACAGTTTTCTGGCCAAGGTATGAAATGATTGCATTGTATATACAATGTACAAAGACAATGACAGTTTCTGGGTGATTTACTTCTAGCTGCACTTGTGGGTGCGTTTACATGTGTCCATGTGAATCACCTGAGATTATGATATCAAAAATTTATAAGTATAAATTCGGTTATAATTTTCTTCTCAAATGCCTGTTTCTTTTCTTATCCTCATAGCACCCTAAAAAATAACATAACAAAAATTCCATTCCATAAAGGATCAGGGTCAACATCACTGATAACAGCTATAATCGACATCATTGGCCAGGGGTTAATGGCTGGATGAGGGATTCATTATAGTCTTCTGTCTTCCTCAGTATATGTTTGAAATTTTCCATAAGACAAATTTTTTTTTAAATAGAGATTTCTGGGCCCCCAGCAGATTTTTCTCTCAATGGATCTCCACTGCCACTACTAGGAAATTCGCCAGCAGTATTCCTCCTTACCTACCCATGCTATACAATGTATGAGTACTGGGAGGCAGAGGAAGGGTCTTGTTAATCAAAGCTCCCATCCTCTAAATATAATCCTCAGGAAGAAAGTATATGATTGGAGTAATTTATACAAGGTCTGCATTTAACAGTTAATCCAAAGAATGGATGCTTACAGTTTAAAGGAATTAAAGGAAAATCTAGAAAATCTGAAAGATCATTTCTCTCAGGGAGGAACTCTAGATTTTAGATTAAAGAAATCACACTTGAAATTGTACCTCTACAACAACTCTACCTTGCGTCACTCTGTCCCTAGCCCAGTACAATTCACCACACTAACCCTCTGCTTCCTCAAACATGTTAAAGTTCATTTTGCCTAATGGCCTGCATTTTAGCCGTATGTTCTATTCAAGAATGCTTCTTTTCTTCTCCTTCTCCTTCTTATTTATTTTTTTATTTTTTTGAGACAGGGTCTCATTTTGTAACCCAGGCTGGAGCACAGTGACATGATCATGGCTCACTGCAGCCTTGACCTGCTGGGTTCAGGTGATCCTCCCACCTCAGCCACCCAAGCAGCTGGGACTACAGGCCTGCATCACCATGCCCAGCTAATTTTTGTATTTCTTGTAAAGACAGGGTTTTGCTATGTTGCCCAGGCTGGTCTCCAGCTCTTAGGTTCAAGCTATTTGTCTGCCTCAGCCTCCCAAAGTGCTGGATTACAGGCAAAAGCCACCGTGCCTGGCACTCAAGGACTCATTTTCTTCAGATCATTCCATGGCTGGCTCATGCACTTTATTCATATCTCTACCTCAAAGCTGCATTTTCGGGAAGGCCTTCCCTGATACTTCTCCTTCAGTACAAACTACTTTTGACCTTAAGCTGTTATTTCAGGACTCTCATCTGACTAAATGAAACTATTTTATTTGCATACTAATTTATTGTCAGTCTCTTATATCGGGAATATAAGATCTCTGACTATAAAGCTCTTGTACCTTTTGTTGATAGATGCATCCTGACCTCCTATCACAGGGTGTGGCTAAAATAGGGACTTAAAATAAGTATTCAAAACCTGAATACCTATTTCTGAATACCTGAAACATGTACATTTAGAAGGGTACTTTCCTGTGTCCCTACATCATGTTGGAGGTTGTAAACACAAATGCTACAGGGCTCAGATGGGTACTAAAGACAAAGAAAAACTAGATATTACTTGAACTGAGGTAAAGGAGGCAGATGCTTTCCAGCTTGAACCATTGTTGCCAGGCTACAATGCACATCTAACGTAGTCAGATCTTCCCGTTAATTGATGGGATGCCACATTGTTTTTATTCTTTCAATTTTAGCTGTTAGCAACCAATTTGAAAAAAAAAATTGCATGTGAATCACCAGTTGCAAGCTCTGTTCATACAAATAAGACAATTCGACATTAATTAAAAGGAGAAACTGGGAAAAGATATTGAGCAGACTGTACAGTAGTGTTTGTAATGGTGAAAAATGGGAAACAACCTAAACATCCATCACTATGGGAATTCCCAAATAATTTGTGACAAATCTATTTGATAAAGTCTAGCTATATTTATCAATGTGGATAGCTCTCAAAAACACAGAATTTGGTGAAAAAATCAAGTTGCAGATCAATACACAAAATATAATAGCATTCATGTAAAACTTCAAATGCCCCAAACCATTCTACATATTGTTTATAATACATAGTAATAGTTTAAATATAGAAACCTAGATTGGCAAGATACATATCAAATTCATGATCCTGGTTGCCTCTCTGAGGGTGGTAGTAGAATGGGACTGAGAATAGGGAACACCTTCTTTATCTGTAATGCTCCATTTCTTTCATTCATAAATCTGTTCGTTCTGGATAGTGGGTGCGTTGTTTATTCTGTGCTTTTTTTTTTTTTTAAACATTTCAATAGTTTTTTTTTTTTTTTTTTTTTTTAATGGCGGGTGGCGGAAAAACATCCTATCCTAGAAGCCAAGAGACTGGGGTTGTCTTTGCTCTGCCTTTTCTGGCATGGATACAATCTCTAGATATGGTTTCCCCATTAGCTAATGCGGGGGGTGCTATGTGGTGTTCCTCCAGAGTCCCTTCAATCTAAGGACCTGTGAATCTAAAACCTTCCCACCTCCCACTCCCACACCGGGAAGGCTACCCAGACCAGGCAATGAAACGTGCATTTCTTCCCTCATTTAAGATAGATCTCTTTCTCTCAGCCTGCAATTCCTTCTCCAGAGGCTTTAAGTATAGTGGAAGTAGAACTATCTTTGACGACAGAGAGACACCTGCATCAATTAGCCTTTCTGAGCCTCAAATTCCCCATTTGTAAAACAGAGAGTATAACACCTACCCATAAAATTGTAGAGAGGTTTAGATACACCGTTATGTGTAGGGCCCGAACAGAGTAGCTATTAATAGTGGTAACAGACTCTCAATTAGGGGCTCAACATCATTGTCGCTGAACAGAATCACGGTCGCTGAACAGAATCACACTCTTCACGCCGCCTTGGAGCCAAAGTTAGTTTAGCCGCGAGAAGTCCGGGCAGCCAATCGGAAACAACCAAGGAACAGTTGCATGGCGACACTCTGGTTCCGCCTTCGGGCATGCTCGAACAGCATTCTGGGAATTGTAGTTCGGGGGGGATCTAACACTCACCGAGGGGCGGAGTAGCTTCCGGAAAGGGTACTGCATTTCCCGTTTCTACCTCCACTGCACCCGCTTATTGCGTCTTGCTCCTGGGTCACAGAGCCTAAAACGACACACCCAACACGCCCGCCGGAGTTACAGCTAAAGGAAGGACAGGGGAAGCAATGAAATGCCGAGGGCGGAGCCAAGAGCGACACTGGGGGAGCAGGAAAAGGCGAGGCTTCCGCTTGGGGCATGGAGGCTGTGCCTCTTACGTCACTTCCGTAAACAAACGGAGCTGCGGAGGAGCGGGTCCCGGGATGTGACGGGGGCTCTACTTGTGGCTGCGGCGGTGGCTTCTGAGGCTGTCGGGTCTTTGCGGGTTGCGGAAGGGGGCCCCAATACCCTTCTTCTTCAGGTATGTAGTGGAAGCAAAGGAACCTCCGCAACCTGCCCCTTTAGGCCCTTCCCACCACTCTGGTCACTGCTGGGTACTGGGCGGTGAAGGGTCATCGCTTCGGTAGATTGGGGAAGGGGAATGAGGTGATGTCAGGAGGTATGCCCAGTGGTACTGCTTGGAGGCAAGACCTGGCACTTAAAACCACTGTGTGAATAAGTAACTATGAGCAGTTTACTTATTATGCCTTCTCTAAAACATTATTTGCTGTTTGATATACAGGAAGGGTTTCAGTGCTCTTGTGACAGATGTAATTTTCCAAAAACGAGGAAATCGCGAGTGCTGGCTCCGCAGAATATTGTGGTTTAGACCACCACTGGTTTATTTGCATTGCTTTACTTCCTAGGTTTTTTTTTCTTGTACCACCAAGTGTGTATTAGCATCGTTAAATTTCAGGCCAGCGTGTTTATGCGCATCATACATTTTTACAGATCCTTGCCTCTTCAGAGAACTAATCGTCTCTATTCAGTCATCTTTCAAACTCTCATTTAATTTGTGTTGCATGTTGAAACAACACCAGAATTATTGTTCTGTTACAAAAAATGCTTCTTAAAAGAAAAATTGTTTGCCAAGGTTTAAGTGGATTGACACCCAGTGGTATCTGGGATTAGAGACTGGGCATTGGAGCCTTTCCCAGAAAGCCTCTTCTTTGGCAGTATTGTAGCTCCAGTTGTAATTGTCTAGCGTCAGCCAATTTAAGCTCAGTGGTTTAAATTACAGTGCCAGTGGCACTAAGTCCAGGCAAAAGGAAAAAGAAAAATTTATTGAATTCATCAAATAATTATTTTAAGCGACAGCAATGGGTTTGAATCTTTTTGAATGGTCATGGCATGCCTAAATTAAACACAGCATGCCAAAAACGGCCTAATGTTTCTAGAAGGCAATTTACAACCTGATGAGGTAGATAGCCATATAAATTCATCTTATGATATATGAAATAATGAAGTTAAGAAAAATTTAACACTATGCACAAATAAAGTATGGAAGGGTTTTTTTTGTTTTGTTTTGTTTTGTTTTTGAGATGGAGTCTCGCTCTGTCGCAGTGGCACCATCTCGGCTCAGGGCAAGCTCCGCCTCCCGGGTTCACGCCATTGTCCTGCCTCAGCCTCCTGAGTAGCTGGGACTACAGGCGCCCGCCACCACTCCCGGCTAATTTTTTGTATTTTTAGTAGAGACGGGGTTTCACCGTGTTAGCCAGGATGGTCTCGATCTCCTGACCTCGTGATCCGCCCGCCTTGGCCTTCCAAAGTGCTGGGATTACAGGCGTGAGCCCGGCCGGGACGGTATTTTTTAAATAGATGGATGTTAGAAAATAGAGCGGATTAATAGATAAAGTAAGGGGATTGTGTAGGGATAACTAGGAGGCCTTACACCTATTCCCCATGGAAGGGCCGTCTGTAACTTCACATTGTTAACTTTTTTGATATGGGCAAAACTAAATATATATCATAAAATTCACGTTTGTTTGGAAATGGTTAGAGAAAGTATATTCAAAATAGGCAACGAACAAGTTTGATTTTCTAGAACTTCACTTATCACCAAGCTAGAATCATTATTAGCCCTAGCTAGAAACTGAGTTTCTGTTTAGTAGTTGAAGTAAGGCTTCTAGTTGATTTTTAAAATGCTAGTAAAATCCCTATGACAATTATACATCTGTTTGAATCTACTTGGTTCTTCTTAAGCATACATTTTGGAAGAAAGACCTAAAGGCCACCTGAAGCTTGAATCAGGCTGGGAATATTATGTGGATCATTTGTTTATTGTTTATATATTGTTCCCCTTGTAAAATGTAGGCTTCTTGCAGGCAAACACCTTGTTCAGTGCCGTCTCTCCAGTATCCACAATAGTGTCTGGCTTGTGGAAGAGAATCAGTAAATATTTGTAGGATGAAGAAATAAAGAAAATGGTAAAACAACAACAAAAAAAAAAACTGTCTACCAGACAATTTTGCTAGGGGCTTATGGGTACATAGTAGAGTACATTAAACTTAAGAGACCCATTTTCTAACTTTCTCTTATGCCCTCTGGAATTCTTGATCCTCTTTTGACCTGTGAAATGGGTCTTTGAATTTCTTTCATGTTTGCATATTATAGCATACATATATAATTGCTGTATTTCCTTATTTAGGTCTTAAGAAGCTGGCCGTGGTGCAATAAGGAACTTAAAACAATGGAAGAGCGGAAAGTGAAGAGGAGGAGTCCTAAGTCTTTTAGTGCCCACTGTACTCAGGTTGTCAATGCCAAAAAAAATGCCATTCCAGTGAGTAAAAGCACAGGGTTTTCAAATCCTGCATCACAGTCAACTTCACAGCGACCAAAGTTAAAAAGGTGAATTCTTTTATTTTACATGTTCACAGTAAAATGCCATTAAAGTAAATCCTGACTCAACTTCTTCTTAAACACTTTTTTAGTCTTGGCTTGACTTTTAAAACAGTTGAGGCACCCATTATGCGTGATTTAGAAGAAAAATTTGTGAAAGTTACAGTGTGTAGATATTAGAAAATGCAAAATGAATTATTGGTTTGAAGGCCCTTACTTTGTCTCATATTAAAATATACAAAACAAGAAAAGTTTTTGACTGTGTTGATGAGCTAGTCAGAAATGGGAAAAGTGAAAAAGTGAAAGAAAGAAAGCAGGGTTTTTTGTTCTCTTTCTTTCTTTCTCTCTTTTTTCTCTAAGCTGAGTGTTTGTGCCTTGGTAGTTTTCTTAATTTATTTTATTTTACACACATGTATATATATATTTTTAAATATGGGGTCTCGCTGTGTTGCCCAGGCCGGCCTTGAACCTCTGGGCTCAAGGGATCCTCCTGCCTCAGTCTTCTGACGGGCTGTGACTGTGTGGTATGCCACCATACCCAGCTTGCAGTTTTTATTTCTAAAAAATAATGATGTCATTGTTTTTGTATAAATAATCTGTGTTTTTTATAAAAATTCAAACACAGGAAAAATTCAAAGAAGAAATTCAAAATGCGAAAATTCTACCACCTAGAAATAATCATTATTAATATTTGGTGAACATCATTTGCATTCAGGATATTTAAAGGAAACAGAAGTGACAAGTTTAACTATATTATATGTTACTGTTACATATATGTGAGTATTTTATAGTATTAGATATTTGGAAGGGAAGATTATAGCTTTAGAGGAAAAAAAGTGTTGTATAATGTCAGTCTTCTTTCTAATTATTAAATAAATTTACTCTCACATCCAATCTCACCCTGGCAAGTTAGCTGAGGAAATGCCTGTTGCATTCTGTAGCCGCTGGGTTTACACCTAATAAAAGATGAGATTACTGCCTTGATGATGATCTCTCTTTGTCGAAACAGAAGGGACATAGCCAAAGACAAGAGAAGATTTGGAAGAAGTATTCCAATGAGTACCAAATGATAAACAGCAGTTTTGAGGATTTCCTTCGAATAAATTATCAGAATGGGGTTTTTGTCATGGAGGAGTTTAATTAGGGTCAGATTTTGAATAAGTTTATAGTTGGTGGAAAAAGAAAACCAAGAGATTTTAAAAGTAATCACTCCTTTCTCTATATTTTTAAAAGCAGTTTATTTGTATCATTGTCATTTTTATTGGTGGTTTTATTTCCATACCCTCTTGTAGATGTAGGCTTCTGAGGGCCAGGACTCTCTGCATCATCATTGTGTGCCTGACAGAACTTACAGTGGGGCTTTGCACATAGTATTATTTCACTGTGTGCTTGCTTTATTGTTGAATTATGTTAACATAAAGTGAGAGTGTGACATAACATTGAAGCAGGAATAAAGAGGTTTTTGTTTTATCTTTTGTGTTTGTTTTCTGAGAAGGTTATTAAATGATGAACTGATGTGAAAGTTTACTTGGAGAAAACTTCCAAATTTGAGAGGAAAAAAATATATTTGTCGTGCTGAAACCTTATACTCTGTAATAGTTTATCTCAGATTTTAAATGTGAATATGGATCTCTCGGGGATTTTTTTAGAATACAAATTCCGCAGCAGTGTGGGATGGGGGGCTTCAGATGAGCATTTCTAAGAAGCTCACAAGTGATATTGATTCTATGGGTCCTGGGCAGCACTTTGAGTAACAAGGTATTACATAATGTATATAATACATAAAATGCAGCCCTTGCTTTGGGAAGAACCGTTATTGACCTACTGTCAACAATGTATGTACTCTAAACTTCTTTCATATTATAGTCTCTTTCTTGTATCCCCCCTCACCTACCTTCCCTGGGCATGTATATACTCTATTTATCTTACTGTGGTGAGGACAGCTGTGTTGAAGATGTCTTCATTCAACATTATGTTAAAATTGAGTACTGAATATACTTCCGTGTCAGGATTTGTAGTGTGCATTGGGTAATAAAGATAAATTACTCTTTCTCCCATTTTGCCAATTTAGCCCCTACTTGTTCTTTAAGTCTTTGCTCACTTATCACTTTTAGGAAGCCTTCTCTGGTTGGCCCCACGCTGAACGAACTGCTTCTCTCTCTTCCTATATCGCAGTGTGCATAACATCATCACTCAATTATTTGAGAGCCTGGTATATGCCAGACATGTGTAATAAGGACTAGTTTAGGCTAGGGGTTCCAAAAAGGCCTTCCTGAGGAAATAGCATTTAAACTGAGACTTGAAGATGTGTGGGAGGTAGCATGCCAAAGATGGCAGTAAGTGGAAGGATGCTAATGTAGGCAGAGGATTAGCACGTAAGAAGATAAGATAATGGATTTCTAGGAAACGAAAGAGATTCAGTGGCTAGAGCATAGATGAGGATAGGGTTTCTTAGGGATATTAGATTATATTCAGCAGGCAATGCAAAGCTACTAAAGCTTTTTTTTTTTTTTTTTTTTTTTGACACGGAGTCTCGCTCTGTCACCCAGGCTGAAGTGCAGTGGTACAATCTCAACTCACTGCAACCTCCACCTCCTGGGTTCAAAGGATTCTCCTGCCTCAGCCTCCCGAGTAGCTGGGACTACAGGTGTGCACCACCACACCAGGCTAATTTTTGTATTTTTGGTAGAGACAGGGTTTTGCCATGTTGGCCAGGTTGGTCTTGAACTCTTGACCTCAGGTGATCCTCCTGCCTGGGCCTCCCAAAGTGTTGGAATTATAGGCACGAGCCACCGTGCCCGGCCTACTGAAGCATTTTTAATTAAGCAAATTATATGATCTGATTTTACTTTTTGGAAATGGACTTGGCTGCCTGGTGGGGAGAGAGGGGAGATCAGGGATCACACACAGAGATAGGGAGACTGGTTGGGAAGCTATTTGGTTAAGAGATGGGATGGTGGCATGGGAGAAAGAGAACTGGAGAGATTAGATATTTTGTGGGTATAATTGATAGGACTTCATGACTGCATGTAGGAGCCTTAGGAAGTTAGAGGAGTCAAGGATGATAACAAGTTTTTGTATTCCATTACATGGTGATTATGAATTTAAATATCTTCCCTTCTCTTTAGACTGGGCATTTGTGGATAATGTTGGCTACAGAGTAGGGACTCCATAACCATTTGTAGAACTACTGAGTGTTCAAGGAACAAATAAAGTTTAGAAGGGAAAGGTGTAATATGTTTTACTGAGAAATGAAATGTAAAGCATAGGATAATACAGACTTACAAGTTTTCTTTTCTGCAGTCCAAAGAATTAGCATATTATATAAATGTATTAATCAAACTTTTTATATGCCTTCATAGTTATATTTTATACATTTGAGGTTTTTCACAACCTTTTTTTTCTTTTGGTTTCTGGCTTGGAGTTTCTGGTTTTATTTAGTATTGACTCTATTTGATTTCTTGCTTTTAAGGAAATTCTATTTACTTCACTAAAAAATTAAGCAAAAGCTTAATCTAGAATAGCCTAAAAAGATAGAATTAAAGTTAATTGCATCATCTTTACAGAGCGATGAAAGAAAAGACCAAACCTCAGGGCGGAGAGGGCAAAGGCGCTCAGTCAACTCCTATCCAGCACTCCTTCCTCACTGATGTCTCAGATGTTCAGGAGATGGAGAGAGGGCTGCTCAGTCTTTTGAATGATTTCCACTCTGGAAAACTTCAAGCATTTGGTAAGCAATAGATGTTTCTGTACTATTTTTTTCTCTAAGATGTTTGCATCCTGTTTTCTGTGTGTATTTTACTCTTCTTTTCAAAGTGCCAGTTTCTTTTAAGAAAAAAAGAGCCCACAGGCATAAAGGCAATCATCCCAGATTTTGTCTTAGAATATAATTTGCCTTCTAAAACTTCTGGGAAAAAGTTTTTTTTTAAGAGGGAGGGTTAGTTGAAATGTTGAAGTAGGATTGCCATTATGGAATAAGTATCTTGCAAGTTTAACAAATAAGAGGGACAGTCTTGGTCAGTTAAAATATTTTAGACTTAGTGTCTTCATTTTGAAAGTATCAAGATCATTTTCCCCTACCCTCTTAAGCTTAAACTTGTTTCTTGCCTGGGATTCCTGATTTAAAGTTAGGAATTAAAAGAATCCAGTTTTCGTGTTTTTTCCTGAGGATATAAGAATAGTTAACTGACTGTCCCATTAAAAATTCTGAATAGGTATTTTTTCGTAGTCACAGAGTTCAGAAAAGATAGTCAGATTTTTCATGTGCAGTCTGGAACTTATTTGTAAGCTTTTTCTAATGATAAGATTATTTCCCAATTTTTTTTTTTTTTTTGAGACAGAGTCTGGCTCTGTCGCCCAGGCTAGAGTTCCATGGCACGATCTCGGCTCACTGCAACCTCCACCTCTCAGGTTCAAGTGATTCTCCTGCCTCAACCTCCCCAGTAGCTGAGACTACAGCCATGTGCCACGGCCAGCTAATTTTTTGTATTTTTACTACAGATGGAGTTTCACCGTGTTAGCCAGGATGGGTCTCCATCTCCTGACCTTGTGATCTGCCCGCCTCGGCCTCTCAAGGTGCTGGGATCGCAGGCGTGAGCCACCGCGCCTGGCCTATTTCTCAGTATTTTAAAAAGCAATTTCAATAATATGCATAATATTTTTAAAAAATTTTAACTTCCCCAGTTTTTTAGAAGATGCATAATCTTATGCAAATGCATAAATGTCCACATACATATTGATTTTTTAAAGTATTCTTTCCCTCCCCCATGTTTTTGTTACTTGACTTCCCCATTCCCTCTTATCCCTTCTGCTCCTTCCACTTCCCCTCATCCCAGCCATTTGTTAACAATCCAGGTATATATCTTTTCATATTTTTATTTTCATTATTTAATACAAATGGTATATAAGATATTCTGTATCTTGCTTTCCTGCACTAAAGAATATCTGATGGAAATCTCTCTAATGCACCTAGGATGGCTCTAGTTCATTCTTTTTTAATGGCAACATAATATTCCAAGTTGTGAATATACTCTAGTTTATTCAACCATGTCCCTATTGAGAGGCATTACTTTGTTTCTCATTTTGAGCCACCAAACACAATGGCATAGTCAACATCTTTTTACATAGATCTTTAGGCTGGTGCCTCTATTCTTTTGGGATTGATTCTCATGAATGGGATTGCTGGGTCAAAGCATATGTGTAATTTTAACTTTAATAGAAGTATGCAGATTGCTTTGCAAAAAGAACAATACTGCACTTCTAGGTTCCATAAACAATTTATGAAAAAATGCTTTTCCTTGAATTCCTGCCAAGCAGTAGGTATTATTCGTCTTTTAATTTTTGCCAGTCTCTTGGTGTAAAGTGAGATGTCTTTTATTACAATTGAGTTTGAAGATCCGTGTGTGTTTGGTAGATTGTTTGATAGGTCCTTTTCAGGACCTGTTGTCAGTTTTCTACTTGGTTATTTATCCTTTTGTTGTTGTCACTTGTAAAGAGCCCTTTGTGTTTTAGATACTAACCCTCTGACCTCTATTATGTATTTATTTTTGTTTACCAAATTTGTTGTGTCTGTGCACTTTGTTTATGGTATATTTAACCTTGTAAAAGTTTTTACTTTTTGCATTCTCAAACATGTCTGTATCTTTTCTTTCAATAGTTGTTGGGTTTCCAGTCTTGGTTATGCTAATATTTGAAAAGAAGATATTAAAAGCAGATTATTTATTTCACAAAAATACTTTATTGTACCCCTACCTCCTTGCTTTAGCCCATCCCAGTAAGGTGGTATCTTCAGAGTATTTTCACTTCCCCTCTGTTCCCTTCTTCCCTCCTACCCTTGAGATGTAATCTTTGGACCACTTCCACGTCTTTGCTTTTTCCCAGCACCTTTCCTCCCCTACTCTATGTTGCCTTTGTGTTTTTGGATTGAAGTCCTTTCTTGTCTTTGTCTGTTATCCTACTGATTACTCTTCATAATAAGTGTTGCAGATGAGAATTCCATTGCCAGTCAGAGTCTTTCTTAGCAGGTAATTTATATTTTTCTGTCTCGATGATTAAAAGATGTTTTTCTTTTATCTTTAAAGGTTAGGCATTTTCCAGGATATGCTTAGGACTGTGTCTTTTCTCATCAATCTGCCTGGGAATCAGTGAGCCCTTCATATCTGCTGACTCATCTTTCATCTCACGTAACATATTTTCTATTGTTTATTATTTTTCTTCCATCTCTTCCTTTTTAGCCTCTGAAGCTTCTATTGTTCTCATGGTAGGTCACCTAGATCTGTCCTCTGACTCTCGTCTTTTCCCATATGATTTCTACCTCTTTATATTTTTACTGTACATTTACATACATACACACAAATGTACATACATACACACAAACACATATCTTGAGATATTTCTATTTCTTCCACTTGACCTTCCAGGTTACTAATGTTGAAAAACATGACTAAAATAGAGGAAATATGACATATTTTACTGTGAAGAAAGGACAATTTTGAGAGAGCCATAACTAGCTTCAACATTAGTAGTCCTTAACATAATGTCGTATAGTCCATTTATGAAGATGTTGTAAAGCTGGCTAGAGGAAACTAGCATAATTTACATTAATTCGTATTTATTCAGGATATGTACTTCAACTTTAGCTGAGGTATATTTTACCTGTATAGTACCTTTAGGAAAAACAGAAAGGTTTTTTTTTTTTGAAAAAATTCTACTATCAAGGGATTGCAGAGTCTGTACTTAAACTGAATGAAAAGATAATACGTTATGTGTATAAATTACTTGCTCTGGGCAGATAATGTCACTTCAGAGGACTCTTGGTCAATACGTAATGTAAGACCTGTTCTTTAGCAATTAAGTTGTCTTGACAACTGTGTGTACAATTAAAAATATTACATAGTGTTGCTCATGCTTCATGCCATTTTTCATGCTTCATAAATATTTTTATTTATATTTCTTAAAGGAAGAATACATGATTGGTTGAAAAAATGATTCACATTTGAAGTCGTTATTGAACTTTTTTTTTTTTTTTTTTTTTTGAGATAGAGTCTCTGTCACCCAGGCTGGAGTGCAGTGGTATGATCACAGCTCACTGCAGCCTCGGCCTCCTTGAGCTCAAGCCATCCTCCCACCTCAGCCTCCCAAGTAGCTGGTGCTGCAGGCACACACCACCACACCCAGCTAATTTTTTTTTTTTTTTTGAGACGGAGTGTCGCTCTTTCGCCCAGGCTGGAGTGCAGTGGCGCGATCTCTGCTCACTGAAAGCTCCGCCTCCCAGATTCACGCCATTCTCCTGCCTCAGCCTCCCGAGTAGCTGGGACTACAGGCGCCCGCCACCACGCCTGGCTAATTTTTTGTATTTTTTAGTGGAGACGGGGTTTCACCATGTTAGCCAGGATGGTCTCGATCTCCTGACCTCGTGATCCACCCGCCTTGGCCTCCCAAAGTGCTGGGATTACAGGCGTGAGCCACCGTGCCTGGCCTTGTATTTTTTATAGAGATGAGGTTTCACCATGTTTCACAGATTGGTCTTGAACTCCTGGACTCAAGCAGTTCTCACACCTTGGCCTCTCAAAGTGTGTTAAGATTACAGGCGTGAGCCACCATGCCCAGCCAGAACTCTTTTTTTTCTTTTTTTTTTTTTTGAGACAGGGTCTCGCTCTGTTACTCAGGGTGGAGTGCAGTGGTGTGATCATGGTTCACTGCAGCCTCAACCTCCCCAGGCTTATATGATCCTCCCACCTCAACCTCCCAAGTAGCTGGGATTACAGGCACATGCCACCATGCCTGGCTAATTGGCTGATTTTCTGTATTTTTAGTAGAGACAAGGTTTCGCCATGTTGCCCAGGCTGATGTAGAACTCCTGGGTTCAAGGGATCCGTCAGCCTTGGCCTCCCCAAGTGCTAGGATTACAGGCATGAGCCACTTGGGCCTAGAACTCTGAATTTCACTCAAATTATTACAAAATGTTGGGTCACTCAGTTAAAATGGTAGTTGTCAAACTGGACATGATGAGATGGTGCTGTTTTGCTTCTACATATTATATTACTGTTGAAGAAAATATATTTTCTCTACTTAAGGGATGATTTTCTTTTTTCTCTTTTTTTTTTTTTTTTTTTTTGAGACAGAGTCTCGCTCTATTGCCAGGGTGGAGTGCAGTGGCACGATCTTGGCTCACTGCAACTTCTGTCTCCCGGGTTCAAGCGATTCTCCTGTCTCAGCCTCCCGAATAGCTGGGACTACAGGCACGCACCACCATGCCCAGCTAATTTTTGTATTTTTAGTAGAGACTAGGTTTCACCATGTTGGCCAGGATGGTGTTGATCTCCTGACCTCATGATCCACCAGCTTCAGCCTCCCAAAGTACTGGGATTACAGGCGTGAGCCACCACGCCTGGCCTGAAATATTTCCCATATGATTTTCTTTAGTACCCAAGGTCATTTCTTAAGTGGGTCATTGTTTTCCTGGTCAGAAATTTGATTTGTTATTAAACACATAAAATATTAATGATTATCTAATTTACAGAAGAAAGAAAACCTGTTTCTTTTAGAGCACCTAGAGTTTAAGTGTTTTTACTCAATGCTGTTAGTTTGAACTGTCCTAATCATTATTAATGTTCTGGAATGTTCCCAAGGAAATGAATGTTCCATTGAACAGATGGAACATGTTCGGGGAATGCAGGAGAAATTAGCTCGCTTGAATTTGGAGCTCTATGGGGAGTTAGAGGAACTTCCTGAGGATAAGAGAAAAACAGCCAGTGACTCCAATCTGGATAGGCTTCTGTCAGATGTAAGTGTAATTCTTTTTCTTTGTTCTTTAAAAAAAAATTTTTTGTTGCAAAAAAATGTACCTTTTGAACTATTTTAATGTGTACAATCATGTGGTTGTTAGCATATTCACAGTGTTGTGCAGATATCGCTGTTGAATTGCGGAACACGTTCACCACCCCAGAAAGAAACCCTGGACCTCTCAATTCTCTCCTCATCCCCTAGCAACCCCTAATCTACTTTCTGCCTTTATGGATTTGCCTATTGTGGACATTTCATATCACTGGAATTATACAGTATGTGGACTAAATGGATTATTTTACTTAATGTTCAAGTTTCATCCATGTTGTAAAAACTTTACTCTTTTTTTTCAAGAAATGTATTCCAACGAAGTTATCATATTTACATCTAAGCATGTATTCTCAGAATACAGATGCTGGCAAATCTGAAAGCAAAATATTTGCTTCTGTACAGATATAATAAAATCTTAAGATATAGAAGATAGTGGTCAAAAAGACCTTTCCTGATGTGATTAATACATTTTGTGTTATTTACTCAGGTGGCGGTTACTTGTTTTTAAAGGCAGAACGACATTTGCTATTTCTGCTAATTGAGTACATTGCCATATGTATTACTTTGCCAGGGCTGCCAAAACAAAGTACCACAGACTGGGTGGCTTTAACAACAGAAATTTATTTTCCCACAATTCCGGAGGCTAAAGTTGGAGCTCAGGGTGGCAGGGTTGCTTTTTTCTGAGGCCTCTCAGTTTGTAGTAGCCGTCGTGTTCACATGGCTTCTTCCTCTATGCCAAGTGTCCAACTTTGCTTTTCCTGCCAGTCACGTTGGATGAGGGCCCACCCTGATGACCTCATTGTGACTTAATTACCTCTTTAAAACCCCTGTCTTCAAATCTACTCACATTCTGAGATACTGGGGGTGAGGACTAAGACATGAATTTTGGAGGGTACACTGTTTAGCACATAACACAAAGTATGATTGTTACACTGAGAAATGTTAATGAAATTTGCCTCTTTAAATCCTTTTTGGAACAAAAATAAATAAAAATTGAATTCAACACACGTTAGTTTTAGATTCCCTATTAACTATTGACAAAAAGGGTTAATTTCTACTGTTTTTCTCTCTTTCGAATAAGTAAATGTGAGGGAACTTGTATGCCAATACTTTCACTATTTTGAGTCTATAATCTTTTTATTTCATGTCTGTCTTACTCAGTCTTGCAAGTATTTCCATTTACAGTTCATGGTTTGTTTGTTTTTTTGAGACAGGGTCTCACTTTGTCACCCAGGCTGGAGTGCAGTGGCGCCATCTGGGCTCACTGCAGCCTCAACTTCCTGAACTCGTACGATCCTCCTGCCTCAGCACCCCCAAGTAGCTGGGACTATGGGCACATGCCACCACGCCCAGCTAATTTTTGTATTTTTAGTAGAGATGGGGTTTCACCATGTTGTACAGGCTGGTCTTGAACTCCTGGACTCAAGTGATCCGCCCACCCTGGCCTCCCCAAGTGCTGGGATTACAAGTGTGAGCCACGGTGTCTGGCTTTACCAGTTCATGTTTTACATTTTTTTCCTCTTAACAGATAATAAGTATAACTTGCTATACATTTAGGAGAATAACAGTGGTATAGTGAAAAGAACACCGAATTTGAAACCAGAAAGGCTTCGTTTAGTTCAGCATTTGCATTTGGGTTATAACTGAACAACATTGAGCCATTTAGTTAACATTTTTGTAATTCAAATGTTTCCTTCTGTAAGATAAAAATGCTGTAATCTAAATGTTTATGTCCTCCCCAGAAAGCATATATTGAAATCTTAACTTAGAAGGTGATGGTAGGAGGAGGTGGGGCCTTTGGGAGGTGATTCAGGCAAGATTGTGATTAATGTCCTTATAAAAGAGGCCCAAGAGAAACCTCCTACCCCTTCTACCATGTGAGGACATGGGGAGAAAGCCCTCCTGTTCCATGAACAGGAAGTGGTTCATGCCCTCCCCAGACACCAGATCTGCTGACTCCTTAATTTTGAACTTTCCTACCTGTAGAACTATGAGAGGTAAATTTCTATTGTTTATAAGCCACCAGTTTATGGTGTTTGTTATAGCAGCCCAAACAGACTAAGACAACGGGTGATGAATTCTACCTCATATAGAAAATTGAGTGACGTGAAATCTTTTTGTAATCTATGATGGTTCTAAAGATTTTGATCATTAAAATGGCAATTTTTTTTCTTTTAAAAACTTATTAGAGATGATTGTTATTATGCCTGGTTTTAGGAATACTTATAAAACTCCAGTTTTTATAATCTGGTTTCATTCTGTCCTCATATTCTTTTGATTTTTTTGTAGAGACAGGGTCTTGTTATGTTGCTCAGGCTGGTCTTAAACTCCTGGGCTCAAGCAGTCCTCTCCCCTCAGCCTTCCAAAGTGCTGGGATTACAGGCAAGAGCATGCCTGGCCTCTCTCCTCATATTCTTGTTTCACACATGTTAATGCTACT
Organism: Pan paniscus; assembly: GCF_029289425.2. NCBI lineage: Eukaryota > Metazoa > Chordata > Mammalia > Primates > Hominidae > Pan > Pan paniscus. Next base: position 158,754,068 of record NC_073254.2, read on the forward strand.
TAATAATTATTTTTGCAAAAAGGAATTTTTTAGCCTGAAATTTTTTTGAAAGTTTTTTTCTTTAGTACTTTGCTTTTTCATTTACAGAAAGCTTTTTTTTTTTTTTTTTTTTTCCGACACAGCATCTCATTCTGTCACCCAGGCTGGAGTGCAGTGGCACTAACAGAGCTCACTGCAGCCTTAAACTCCTGGGCCCAAACAATCCTCCCACCTCAGCCTCCTAAGTAGTTGGACCTCAGGTGTGCGTCACCACGCCTGTCTAATTTTTTTATTTTTTGTAGAGAGGAGGTCTTACCATGTTGTCCAGGCTAGTCTGGAGCTCCTGGGCTCAAGCAGTTCTCCCGCCTTGGCGTCCCAAAGTGCCAGGATTATAAGCACGGGTCACTGTGACCAGCACAAGAAAGCTTAAATGAAAAATAATTTATTTAAAAAGAAATAGTTAACAACTATTTATATTGATCTTATAAAAATTAAAAATAAATTTGTTTCTTTTACAGTTAGAAGAATTGAATTCTTCCATGTATCCTTTGTCTGCTATCAACAGTGAAAAGTTTACAACTTACAATTTCTGGTGAATAATCTTGATCAAGTTTTAGAAAGATGTGTTATTTAGATATGGTGGAAAAAAGACACGTAGTATTATTCACTAGGGCCATCACTCTTCCTCTTTGGTTTTCTTTTCTTTCTCTTTTTTCTTTTCTTTTTTTTTTTTTTTTTTTTTTTTAGAGACAGGGTCTTGCTCAGTGGCCCAGGCTGGAGTGCAGTGCCACGATCATGGCTCACCACAGTCTCAACCTCCCAGGCTCAAGCGATCTTCCCACTTCAGCCTCCCAAAGTGCTGGGATTACAGGTGTGAGACACCATTCCCTGCCCCCTTTGGGTTCCAAATGGAATTTTCTTGTTATTTTCTATGCTGAAATTTTGTTTCTGGTTTGTTCTGCTTTGCTTTGTACTGTTCTTGAATTTTTAAGACAAATTATTTTTTATCATGATAACTGAGGATTAGGTTAGTTGCTATGTAAATTATTTTGAAGCTTAGATTCTGAGGCTAACTGGCAGTGAGATATTCAGAGATAATATGCTATACTTAATATCATCACATAGGATATTTTAGGTGCATAAAATTGAAAACTAGACATTATTAAAATGCAGGCTTCGAGGGACGCTTACATAGCTTGTGAAATGACATTTCACAATTAAATGTACTTAGTGTATTATAGGATTAGCTTAAAGGAGATCACCAAGACACATGTAGAATATTCAGGTTTTGACATTTCAATTTAGAGCAATTATTTTAAGAACTTTTCAAAATATATTTTTGAACATAACAGGCACAATGGTAAGGTACAAAAGAACAATGAGAAATGATCCTGCCTATAAAATAATTTAATTTGAGAGGTAAGACATCCCCTTTGAACCAGTTATTGACATAGAAAAGATGCTGGTTGTAGAGATTTGATTTTTGAAGTTTGGTTCTACATTTTGATCATGTAACCTTGGGCAAATTGTTTAACGTCTCAGAGTGTTCTCTGTAATACAGGGTAATTGCTACATGTGATGATGCGTATGTGAAAATTTCCAAACTATATATATAAAAATTACTATTATTGCTATAACATTATATTCATACTGTTATTAACTGCTGAATTGTGCAGTAACAACAATTAAGAAATTGGGGCCTGGCATGGTGGCTCATGCCTGTAATCCCAGCACTGTGGGAGGCTGAGGCGGGTGGATCACTTGAGGTCAGGAGTTCAAGACCAGCCTGGCCAACATCGTGAACCCCTCTCTTTACTAAAAATACAAAAATCAGCCAGGTGTGGTGGAGGGCGCCTGTAATCCCAGCTACTCGGGAGGCTGAGGCAGGAGAATTGCTTGAACCTGGGAGGTGGAGGTTGCAGTAAGTAGGGATCCTGCCATTTCCATCCTGGGCAAAAGAAATCGGGAAGTATATCCAAGTCCTGTAATGGCGATTAATAGCTAATCTTCATGAATACTTACTATTTTCCCAGTACTATATAAAGGGGTATGTGCATTATCTTATTTGGCCCTACTTGGAAGTGGGTGGTGTTATGCCCCCCATTTTGCAGATGAAGAAAATAAGGTGCTACATAAACTGTGGGGAGAGATTAATGTAAAATATATTATTGTCAAGAAAGAGTTAAATAAGGGGGTAAGATTTGAGTTAATCAAGGGGCTTTTCCTGCAAGAAGTTCTTTTTACTATATTCCTTCAATGCTTTATATTCTTTCTCTGCCATGACACTTAAGTATTTCCTATCCTTTTGTGTGGTTTTGTTTGTTTGTTTGTTTTGAGATGGGTCTCGCCCTGTCGCCCAGGCTGAAGCAGTAGCGTGATCTCCGCTCACTGCAACCTCCTTCTCTGGGGTTCAAGCAATTCTCCTGCCTCAGCCTCCTGAGTAGCTGGGATTACAGGTACCTGCCACCACGCCCAGCTAATTTTTGTATTTTTAGTAGAGACAGGGTTTCACCATGTTGGCCAGGCTGGTCTTGAACTCCCGACTCAGGTCGTCTGCCCGCCTTGGCCTCCCAAAGTGTTGGGATTACAGGCATTAGCCACCACGCCCGGCCCTTTTTTGTGAGTTTCTGTTAAACATTTAGAGTTTTTGTTTTGTTTTGTTTTACCACTTTCTGTGACTTAACCTGTGGTGGAATTTACCCACCACAAACATAGCAGCATAATACCCTATATAATACAAGAGTGTAGGCTTTGGAATGCTTGGTAGGCAGCCGTGTAACCTTGAACAAAATCTGGCAACCATAGTTTCCTCACCTGTAATAGGTGTTCTCTCAGTACTTAAACTTTCCCCTCCTAATTTCCCTCTTTGTCGGCTGTCTCTGTTAATTCAGTCTCCAAGAATATTTTTAAATGCCTTCAAGGACCATGGCAGACATTGCTAATCAGACATGGCATTCTCTGCCATTGAGCCTGGATCTGGATATGAAGTCTGTTTGCCATCTCTTTATTACAGTTGTCAGGCATCATCAGTATCATCAGTTCTGCTTTTATTCTTCCTTCACTCTCTACATGATAATCCAGGACCTTGTCACCTGATTCCATACCTTTTCAATTTTCTGTTCCAGATCTAGAGTTGCACTGTTCAATATAGTAGCCACTAAGCCATTTCAAAGACTTAATATCCTTAAAAGAACATAAAAGATCTCAATTTTTATAATGATTACATGTTGAAATAATTCTTAAGATATTATATATATATATATTTCTGAGACAGGGCCTTGCTCTGTCACCCAGGCTGGAGTGCAGTGACATGATCATGGCTCACTGCAGCCTCAACTTCCTGGGCTCAGTTGATCTCCCACCTCAGCCTTCTGAGTAGCTGGGACTACAGGTGTACGTTATGCCCAGCTATTTTTTTTTGTTTTTAGATACAGGGTCTTGCTATGTTGCCCAGATTGGTCTCAAACTCCTGGGCTCAAGCAGTCCTCCTGCCTCAGCCTCCCAAAGTGCTGGGATTCCAGGCGTGAGTCACCATGCCCAGCCTGCGTTGTATTTCTATTGGACAGTGTTGCTCTAAACTTTAGGTATTGCTACAAAATTAATATTCTTGAAACATCACTTTCTTCCTGCCATTTCTATTTTTTACCATTTTTTTTAAACCATGTCAACTATTTTAAAGGTTCTTAATAATTTGGTCACAACCTGTATGTACATGCTGTTGTATTTTTCATTCTTTTTCATTCCCCTCAGGCTGGTTTTCTGGATGCCCAAGAAACACATCATGTTCATTCTCATCATAATGCGTTTGTTCAGGTTGTACCTCCTACCTAGAGTTACCCTCACCTCCTTGTTCTCCTTATCACGTTACATTCAAGCTGACCACTTCCATAAAGGATTTCATTTGTACCTTAACCTAGCATTCTGCCTTATATTATTATCTGTTGATTTTTACATGTGTTAAATCTCAGCCTTCCAATTGGACAAGAATGTCTTTGATGGCAGTGCTTATGTCTGTACATTTTTGCAACCTCTGCCATACATGTACTGCAAGCATTTAGTTGCCTTCAGTGTATTCATATCACTGAATTGGGTCTTGAAAAATAAGTAACAGGTGGATAAATATAGGTCAGTGAGAAAAATGAAAGACAGTGATTATAAGAAAGGATGAGTAATTCATGCAAGATTCCCGTCCTATTTCCAGTCTTCTTGAGGAACACTTAAGAGAATTATAGAAAAGATTTTAGAGCTGTAATGATTTTATTTTTGGACTTTTAAACAGAATTGTTTTCCCAAAGATGATAAAGTGGTGTCTTCTCAAAAGATTTTTTTAATCTAGTGTCTTGTCATGTTTGTCTCTAATCAGCTCCTTACTATGAAAATGATTATTGACACATTAAAAATAACTCTGGGCCAGGTGTGGTGGCTCGCACCTGTAATCCCAGCACTTTGGGAGGCCGAGGCAGGAAGGTTGCTTGAGGCCAGGAGTTCAAGACCAGCCTGGGCAACATAGCGAGACTCCTCCCCCATCTCTAACAAAGAATAGAAAAATTAGCCAGGTATGTTGGCACATGCCTTTGGGAGGCTGAGGTGGGAGGATTGCTTGAGCCCAGGAGTTCAAGGCTACAGTGAAGTATGATCGTACTACTGCATTCCAGCCAGGGAAACAAAGTGAGTCCTTATCTCTAAAATTTAAAAAAAAAAAGTCTTCAAATTCTAGACAGAGTATAATTTACTACATTTAAAAGTTGTCTTACCACATCTGAGTGTCTCAGTAGCAACACAAGAGCTTTTCCTTTGAACATATCTCTTTTTTAAATACCGCTTTCTCTTTGCTCCTGAATGTAATTTTCAGAAATGTAAAAGAAGTACCCCTTATAGAATGAAAATCTTCTTAACTGATTAATTCAGACAAAAACTCCATTTGGCAGATGCACAAGATGTTCCAAATACTTCTGCTAGCTAAAATGAAATGTAGTTTGCTTTCTTTTGATTTGAAGAGAAGCAGCAGTCTTTACTTTTCCAGCCAAATCCAGTAGCAGAATCATCTTCCACAAGAAATTAAAGTAATTAAAGTGCAAGTGCAATGATCGTTTTCACTTACTGCTTTTAGTAAATGTGACTCGCTGTAATTTGCCATAACTGGAGGCCTAGGCCTTGTTGAAGGCTTCATCAGGAAATGTGATGCAGAGATTGTGCTGCTGTGCTTCATATTGTTGCCTTATGGGATTATACTTGAAATGCATTGTGCTAATGTTCTTGACAGGGCTGAGGGATTTCTCTTTCCTGAGCTCACCAAACTTGTTCCAGTGTTGATCGCAAGCTGTTGATGCACAGGCGTCTTGTGGCAAGCCCAGCTTCAGTTTACGTTAGACAATCAGTACACACGCTGGTGTGTTTTCCAATGGCCAGTGATAAGAAATTAAATAAGTATTTGTGAGATTTGCTATTTTTTAATAAAGTAATTGTTTTAAATTAATCTCTGTTGTCTGTTTTGAAGAAACCCATATAGTCTTCAATCTGGGAAATACAAGGGTTCAATCCTTAAAAGTAAACTGTGTTTATAAAATTTGAAGTTCTTGAACTCCTTGCAAATTCTGTACCTTGTGTACATTTAAATACTGGTGTGATGAAAGAATGTGAGCTTTAAAGTTACTTACACCTTAATTTGAATCACCGTTCTGCCCCCTTAACTTTGTGTTCATGCACGTTTACTCAGGTTGGATTTTTTTCTTTCTTTCTTTCTTTTTAAATCTAGAAAATGAGGTCAGTAACCAAGTTGGTAGTGGTTGTATGGGGAGTAAGTGAAAAAGCGCGTATAGGATGCTTAGCACAAGCCGGGCGCGGTAGCTCACGCCTATAATCCCAGCACTTTGGGAGGCTGAGGCAGGTGGATCACTTGAGGTCGGGGGTTCAATACCCAGACCGGCCAACATGGTGAAACCCCATCTCCACTAAAAACACATACACACAAATTAGCCGGATGTGGTGGCGGGCTCCTGTAATCCCAACTATCAGGGAGGCTGAGACACAAGAATTGCTTGAACCCAGGAGGCAGAGAGGTTGCAGTGAGCCGAAATTGTGCCACTGCACTCTAGCCTAGGCGACAGAGCAAGACTCTGTCTCAAAAAAAAAAAAAAGAGAGAGATGCCTAGCACAATAGCTGACACCAGTAATGCTCAGTAAACATTAATTTCATCACCCTTTAAAAACAGCTTTATTGAAACAATAATTCATGTCATAAAATGTACCCCTTTATACAATTCAGTGATTGTTAGTAGATTCATAGAGTTATATACCCATCACCGTGATCTATCTAATTCTAGAACATTTTCATCACACTAAAAAGAATCCCATTAACAGTCACTCCTTGTCCCCTAATCCCCTCAGCCTTTGGCAGCCACTAACCTCCTTTCCAGCTCTCTGGATTTTCTATTCTAGACATTTTATATAAATGGAATCATACAATACGTGGCCTTTTGTGACTGGTTTCGTTTACTTAGCATGATGTTTTCAAGGATTGAAGCTTCATCCATGTTATTGCATGTACTTCATTTCTTGTTTTGGCTGATCATATGCCATGGTATGGATAGAACACATTTTGCCTATTTATAACTCAGTTACCTTTGTGTTGCTGAAGATGCTCATGCTTCTGTCTCCTTGTTTCCAGGCCACAGAAATAAGCACCTAATTGGGGGAGGGGAGGAGAGGGACTTACTGAATATATTTCAAATCTTGATTTTAATAATTTTTGGCTTTCAGAATTCAAAGTATTTTGATCAGTAAATTGGTCTTTTTAATACCCCTTTTAAAAATTACAGCATCACGGAGGAAACTTCATTTGGGTTGTGAGAATAGGGATTTAAGGGGAAAAAGTAGTACTCTAGGGTCTGACAGGGCGAAAGGACGCTTTGTCATGTGACATGTTTTTCTTGGATTGGTCCTGAGATAGAGTAAAGCAAAAAGCTGGTTCCTGCGGGTTGTGACAGAGCAGTGGATTGACCTTGTTTATTCACTTGGTTCATTCGCCCTTTGTGTCACAGGGCCCTAAATGGGTCCCAGGTAGCGAAATATTAGCTTATCTAATTTGTATCCTTTCACACTCCTTAAACACATGTTCAAGGAAACAGGAAAAAATGCAGTGCCTGGATTAGAATAAAATTTAAGGCCTGGTTTGGTGACAGGCACCAGTACTTTTAGCTACTCTGGAGGCTGAGGCGGGAGGATTGCTTGAGCCCAGGAGTTCTAGGCTATAGTGTACGATGATGATTTTACTGGCATACAGATGAAAAAGATATTTGAAATAAAAATAAAAATATAGTGCACAATGACCAGGCCTGTGAATAGCCACTGCACTCCAGCCTAGGCAGCATAGCAAGATCACATTTCTCATAAGAAACTTTACTAGAATGAAACTTATGGTTTATTACATAGATGTTGCTTATTCATTGTAGGAAAAATTGAATTACAGATGATTTTTAAAACTACCAGAGCAAACCATTTAACCTATTTGTGTACATACTCCCAGATTTCTTAAACATGTTGCAAAAAAAAAAATAGATCGTACCATTCTGCCGGTTTTCTAAGCTGCTTTTTGTAAGTAACGTATTGTGAGCATCTTTTCGTGGCCATAACTATTACATACAAAAGAAAAAAACAGGCTTCACAATAAATACTTAAAAGACATTTTGACCTGAAACTAATGAGGAAGGGTTTTTTGGTTTTGTTTTTGCGATTTTGTTTTTGTACCTCCTGTATAATGCTGAAATTGGTAATTCTGCAGTAAATATTAACATTTTCTGAGGATCTGCTGAAGATGAATGTGACAAAAAAATAAGAAACTCCACTTTCCTCATCACACAGCCTTAATTAACATCGCTGGCTTTGTTTGAGATCAAGCAAACGTTGGCTTCAGTGTCCAAGTCTCTTCTTGGGGTCCCACGGCCTTCGGTCTGGCACTTCTGCTGGGCACCTCGCAGGGCTTCCGAGACGTGCCGCGACCCACGGGACCTCACGGAAGCTTTCTCCCACCGCAAGCTCCCTGGAGGCAGGGAAAGGAGCCAGGACCCGAGCCTAGCTGGCCTCGAGAGAAGGGCGGTGGCTCGCACGGCGCGGGCGGCTTTGCTCACTGCAGCTGGGGAGAAGCAGGTTGGCCGTCGGGGCGCGGCGGCGGGAGGGGCTGCGGGCCTGTGGGGCGGGGTGGTGGCTCCGTGTTGTTGGATCCCTATGGAGATGACCCTGTCCCTGCCCCACCCCTCTCCGGAGCTGCGGCCCGAGTTGGCGCACTCGATTTTCACTGCGCGGTTCCAAGAGGAGACAGCCGCCACTGTACCGGGCCTCATAGCCACTTCCTAGAGGTAAAGCCCGTGGCTTCTGAGCCGCTAGTCTTTTTCTTGGGGCCGCCCGGGGCACATCGCCTGCGCCGGCTTAGTTTCCCAGCGCAGCCGCCCAGGAAGACCCTAAGTAGCGCTGAGGGGCGCAGGGCCCTCCCTCCGCGACCCTGGAGTCCCTTAGCAGCTCTGGAATTAACCAAGATTCTCAAGAGGCTCTGGGGAGAAACAAAATCCACGCGTAGGGTAGGGTTTGCATCGGGCCGTGCCAAGTAAACTCTTACCTCCTCCAGAGAACTGATTTGGGATCGAAGTAAAGTTCTTGAACACTTTGGAAAACGCTGATTTTCATAGGTTCACACCAACTGCCTTCTTCCTTCTGACAGTTCTCTCCCTCTTTCCTCCTATGGGGTCCAAAAATGTAGGGAGTAGGGTGGGGGCTGGGTTGGGGGAATGAGGGAGGAATACAAAAAATCTACTGTGAATATAGGTCTTGGTTATAAGGATAGCTCTAAGAGTTAATATGCTAAGATTTGATGAACAGGACAAATAAAACAGTGGTACTTTAAAATATCCGTTTAAAAATACCGATGCTGTGCTTATTAATAAACTTTGCATATGTATCAGAACACAATATCCTGACATCATCGGTGTTAAAGTTCACTGAAACCCGTGCAATTGTATCCAAGCCTGTTAAAGTGTGTTCTGCAGGAACTGACATTTGTGCTCCACAGAAACCTCAAAAATCATGCTCTAAAAACACTGATTTCAGTGGGAGGAAGAAGGGTTAAGGACTTGGAAGTTTTATAGCAACAGTTGCATCTTGTTTGTTACAGCTTTAATTTTATAGCTTTAAACTTATAAATCAGTGAGCACATCCACCATTTGAAAATACCAGCACAAGTATGGTATTTTCTATCACCACCTGTACTATCAATAGCCCAGGATTCCTCAAAACACGCCATTATTTTCATTATCCATTGCTTAGTGTGTACTTAATAAAAATTATATACTGGCATGTAGTTTTACATACCCTAAATGTGGGACATTTAACTCAATTGGAATTGTCTTTCATTTCTGTTTTTTCACCAATCACACTTACTTTTCTTCTACTCCTGTTCTTTTGTGCAATCTTTAGAACCAGATACCTTTTTGGAGGCATATTTAAGGAAGTAAATTTTTGATAAATAAAGGAATCATTGCACAATTTGCATGTGTGAATTGCAGAAGTACGCGAATGTAGGTACATACCTCTGCCGAGGAGCAATGTTTTAATTTCTAAGCCACTCTGTCTACTGTAGTGGAGAAGGACCAGACTAACTTGCATTTCTCCAGCTGTATAGCAGATCACCTGTGGAAACACAGTTAGTTGACATCATTGCTCTTCTGTGTGATCCCAGTGAGGATTTAGCTCTCTATATGGGCTGGCAATTGTTCAGCCATTTCATCTTTTAATCTGGCTTTGGTTGTTCTAAGAGGAAAAAAAAACAAAAAACTTTTTTCTCTTTACTCTCACCCACTCAGTACAGCCCTTCACCTCTTGTCACCAAAATGTATGGGAATTTCTTCCCACCGACAACCAATTCTCCAGTGGCCACCAACTCTACATCCTATAATTTAACCCAGTTCTGACACTGTGTACCTGGAGTTAGTGTCAGATCCCATACGTTCAGGGCTCAGTCCCAAAAGACTGCCCCCCACTTCAAATGCCAATCACAAGTCCCAGGTTGTGACTATATGTTGTTTATGATTAACCAACCAGTTACAAATCTGGATTCCCACAAGCCCCTCCTCCGGTTTGATTAATTTGCTAGAGTGACTCACGGAATTCAAGGAAACACTTTACTTATGTTTGCCCATTTATTATAAAGGATATTACAAAGGACAGATGAATAGCCAGATAGAAGAGAGGCCCAGAGAAAGGTATGTGGGCAAGGGTGCGGAACTTCCATGCCTTCTCAGCCCCTCCACATGTTCAGCTATCCCAAAGATCCCTGAATCTTGTCCTTTGGGATTTTAATGGAGGATTCATTCATAGGCACAATTGATGACATCATTGGCCATTGGTGATCACTCAACTTGAGCCCTTCTCTCCTCCCCAGAGGTCAGAGGATGGAGCTGAAAGTTCCAGCTGCATAATCACATGGTTGGTTTCCCTGGTAACCAGCCCCCATCCTGAAGCTATCTAGGGGTCCACCAAGATTCACTTCATCTGAACAAAAGATGCTCCTATCACCCAGGAAATTCCAAGGGATTTCGGAGCTCTGTGTCAGGAACTGGGGTCAAAAACCAAATATTAGAACAAAAGATTCTCCTAGCATCCCTATCTACAAGAGTTTTAGGAGCTGTATGTCAGGAACCAGGGACAAAGATCAAATATATATATTTCTTATTATTCTACCATATCACAGGTTGTCACACAACAGGCCCCATCCTTCTTTTGACTAAGCATGGAAGTGCCAATGTCAATTTCCGAGTTCCTCATCAATATACCAGTTGTAAAGGATAGTCAGCCACGACATAGAAGTGTATTTCCAAATACATCCGTAGCAGTTGTTAAAGCAAACTAAATATGGCCTAAGATGGACTCTGTACTTTTATATTTGAATCCTTGTGGGTGAATTGCAACCTAATTTAATAGGTAGACAAGAATGAAAACCTAACTTAGGAGTATGTGCCTGTAATAATCGCTGAGTCTTGGCCAATCCCAGGAGCCGTACTTCAACCACTCATACACTGCTGAGTGTTCAAACTGTGTTCAAATAAGGCAAATGCTGAGCTGTAACCAATCCAGCTGTTTCTGTACCTAATTTCTGATTTCTGTACATCACTTCATTTTTTTGTGTATAAATTTGTTCTGACCACAAGGCACTCCGGGAGTCTCTCTGAATCTGCTGTGATTCTGGGAGCTGCCTGATTCACGAATCGTCCATTGCTCAATTAAACTCCTTTAAATTTAATTCGGCTGAAGTTTTTCTTTTAATATCCTTTTATATCCAATTCAAATTAAACTTACCCTTCAGGAAAAATCTAGTATAATTTTGAAACTTGATAGCCAATTACTACCTGTGTAACCTTGGATGATTTTCTGATTTTTTTTTTTTTTTTTTTTTTTTTTTTTTTTTTTTGAGATGGAGTCTCTCTCTGTCACCCAGGCTGGAATGCAGTGGCACGATCTCGGTTCACTGCAAGCTCCGCCTCCCGGGTTCACGCCATTCTCCTGCCTCAGCCTCCGGAGTAGCTGGGACTACAGGCTCCCGCCACCATGCCCGGCTAATTTTTTTTGCATTTTTAGTAGAGACGGGGTTTCACTGTGTTAGCCAGGATGGTCTCGATCTCCTGACCTCATGATCCGCCCGCCTTGGCCTCCCAAAGTGCTGGGATTGCAGGCGTGAGCCACCGCGCCCGGCCTCTTTTCTTTTTTTTTGAGTCAGGGTCTCACTGTATCGCCCAGGCTGGAGAGCAGTGGCACAATCTTGGACTTTGGTTCACTGTAACCTCCGCCTCCTGGGCTCAAGGAGTCCTCCCATTCCAGCCTCCCAACTAGCTAGGACTACAGGTGAATGCCGCCACACCTGGCTAATTTTTGTAGAGATGGGGCTTTGCCATATTGGCCAGGCTGATCTGGAACTCCTGAGCTGAAACAATCCACCCACTTTGGCCTCCCAAAATGCCTGGATTACAAGTGTGAGCCACTGCATGACGACTGGATGATTTTCTCTGCCATGTTCTTCTCTTGTATAATCTAACTCCTAGGGTGAATCTGAAGATTCAATGAGCCAGTGTATGGGGGAAGAGATTTTCTAGTGCCATGTCAGTCAGTGTAGACAAACAAAAATTAAGATGTTAAATACAACATTTATTACACGCCCCCCTCCCCATTTTGATCTTGTTACTTAGCATGTTTGTTGGATCCAGTTGCAAATGAGGAGAGACACAGATTGGGGTCTTCTATTTTATTCCTTTCTTGCAACAGACTTTAGAAGCATTTAGGCCCCTGCTTTTCAGAGCGAGATAACAAAGGGGCCTCCAGTTTGCATCACCCACGCTGGAGTTTCAATTGAAAGTAAAAAGCTGGGCTGTGAGACGGCAGCCACAATGTTTTTTCCAGTAGAGACATGCACTTTGTAGAAGAACAAGATCATTCTTAAATGATCAAGGAAAAACTTCATGGCACAGTATTTTAGCTTCTGTAGAAAAGACACACAGAAAGGATGGAAAATGGTTGAGAGTTTGGTTTTATACACTAAGGTTTTGAGCCTCTCTTGGTATATAGAAGATACTGGTGACTGCTGTATTGTAACCAGAATGCACAATAAGTATTCTTGCCCCAGAACGAATTCTTATCTCAAATGAATCCCTTAAAATGCTTCCATTTTTTCTAATTTGCTGATGTCATGAAAGAATAATCTGTCAAATCTACATTTAATTCAATTCTAAGCTTATTTTACCATATGACTCATTTAACATAATGATGGAAATTGCTAGTAAGAAGATCACAGAGTTGATAAATTGTCACAGTTGTGACACAGTTGTCAAATCCTAATAGTGAAGCAATTTGTTTTTTTCTTACTAATAACTTGCTTTTTTAGCCCCTGAATTTGGAAAATTGGCAGATGCATGTCTCTGTTTGTGCTGCTATAATAAAATACCTGAGACTGGGTAATTTATAAAGAATACAAATGTATTTCTCACAGTTCTGGAGGTTGGTAAATCCAAGGTCAAGGTGCTGACAGGTCTGGTTGGTTGGTGAGGGCTGCTCTCTGCTTCCAAGACGATGCCTTGTTGTTGCATTCTCCGCAGGGGAGGAATGCTCTGCCTTCACATGGCAGAAGGTGGAAGGGCAAGTGAGGTGAATGCTGTGTGAAGCCTTGTAAGGGTCTGAATTCCAGTTCACAAGGGAAGGAGCCCTCAATGACCTATCTCTTAAAGGCCCAACCTCTTACTATCATTACGTTGGCCATTAAGGTTCAAAACCTGATATTTGGAGGTGACACATTCAAACCATAGCAATTATGGTTTAAACTGCAATTATACAACTATTATCCATTTACTCATTCAGCAAATACTTGCCAAATACCTATCCTATGGCAGACACTATTGTGGGAGGAAGCTTCTAAAATGGCTCCCAATGACCTCAGCTTCCTGGTCTATATGCCTTATGTGAATCCACTCCCCTTAGATGTGGGTAGACGCCTATAATGCAGGAGTTGACAAACTTTTTCAGTAAAGGCCCAGATAATAAATATTTTTTGCTTTCTGAGCCATATGGTCTTCCTCCCAATTACTTAATTTTGTTGTAGCCAAAAAATCAACCACAGAGGCCAGGTGCGGTGGCCCACACCTGTAATCCCAGCACTTTGGGAGGCTGAAGTGGGCAGATTGCCTGAGGTCAGGAGTCCGAGACCAGTCTGGCCAACATGGTGAAACCCCGTCTCTACTGCAAATACAAAAAACATTAGCCAGGCATGGTGGCATGCACCTGTAATCCCAGCTACTCGGGAGGCTGAGGCAGGGGAATTGCTTGAACCAGGGAGGTGGAAGTTGCAGTGAGCCAAGATCATGCCACTGCACTCCAGTCTGGGTGACAGAGCGAGACTCTGTCTCAAAAAAGAAAAAAAAAATCCTCCAGTAAGTAGATGAAGAAAAATACTGAGTAAATATGGAAACAATAGGAAAACAGGAGACTCATAAATGAAATTTATTAAAGAAAAGCAACCACAGATAATACATAAATGAGATTGTCTGTATCCCAATTACTTTATAAAATCTGATGGTGGGCCAGATGTGGCCTGCTGACTGTGTTTGCTAAACCCCGGTTCTGATGAATCAAAAAATGATGGTGTGTCACTTGTCACTTCTGAGGTTACACCACGCAAGGGCTCCGGCTTCCATCTTGCCTGCCCACTCTTGCTCTCTTGCTCACTCACTTTGGTGGAAGTTTGAGTTGCCATTTTGTGAGCTAAACTATAGAGAGGCCCACATGGGAGGGGAGTCTGTGGCCAACAACCAGCGAAGAACTGAGTCTCTCATTCCAACAGTTTAGGAGGAACTGTATCCCTCCAACAATCAGTTATGTGAGCTTGGAAGTTAATTCTTCCCCAGTCCAGCTGTGGCATCCTCAGCTGACACTTGAATGGTGAGAGACCCTAAGCTGGGGGACCCAGCTAATCTATGTCTACACTTGTCACTCATAGAAACTGTGAGATAATAAGTGTTTGTTATTTTAAGCCACTGAGTTTTGGGACAATTTGTTACACAGCATTAAATAAACAGTATGATAACCCCATTAGATAATCAATACACACTATGATAGTCTCCATATAACAATGAACAAGGGAAAATGCCGGATATTATTTTCCCCTTTTGAAGATTCATTGTGAACATTAAGCATATTAAAACATCCAAAACATCCTACAAAAAAGAAATAAGTTTAATATCTCAATCATTTAATCACAGATCCTGTTTTCTGGGGAAATACTCAATATCTTATGGAACTACTATTTGGAGGAATGTAAAAAGCTAGAATATGAAAAGAAATTATTCCATTAAAGAAGTGGTAATTGCCAGGCTGCCATTTCTCCCTGGGTTGAATAGTCAATGAAATTAATATCTTCACATAATCAAAATAATATGAGGCAGGCAGTGCACAGTGGCTCATGCCTGTAATCCCAGCACTTTGGGAGGCCGAGGTGGGCGGATCACTTGAGGCCAGGAGTTCGAGACAGCCTGGCCAACATGGTGAAACCCCATCTCTACTGAAAATACAAAAATTAGCCAGGCATGGTGGTGTGCACCTGTAATCCCAGCTACTCAGGAAGCTGAGGCAGGAAAATCGCTTGAACTCAGAAGGCAGACATTGCAGTGAGCCGAGATTGCACCACTTGCACTCCAACCTGGGCGACACAGAGAGAGACTGTCTTAAAAAATAATAATAATAATAATGATAATAACCCTGAGCCAGGAGCAGTTGGTTATGCCTGTGGCCCCAGCTACTCGGGAGGCTGAGGCCAGAGAATCACTTGAGGCAGAAGTTTGAGGCTGCAGTAACCATGATTGTGCCAAAGCACTCCAGTCTGAACAACACAGTGAAATCCCAACTCTAAAAAAACAAAAGGAAAGAGAAAAAGAAAATAATCCTGTTCAAATATGTACATATATGCATGTACACACACACACACACACACACACACACAATATACTATATTATGCTCACATATTTAAGCCCACCAGCAGAGACAGCGACTATTCTTTCTGTAATGTTCAGCTCATTATATAACTCAGTAATCCCTTAACACAGAATATAATAACAATTTTGAGAACTTGCTAAATAAAAATCCCATATGTTGGCTCTTGGATTTCACATAACAACAGCTGGGCATCTTAAGAAACTAAGAATTTGTTTTCATTTAGTGTTGATTCAGAAGGAGGTATTTAATTTCCCACATTGCCAAGAGGTTTTCATCTGAACAACACATTATTATAATATAGTTTGCCAAGACACATTACTGTCTGGCTTTACACATGAGGAAACTGAGGCCCAAATACTAAATCACTTGTAAAGCCTCAATTTTGGGGAGTCAAAGCAGAGATCCAAATCTGGTGCTCACTATGCCATGCTGCTCATCTGTAACATTTCTAAAATTGTTCCTAATATGATACATGCCTTTCTAATATATTCATTGAAAAAATGTGCTTCTTCTCTTGAAGTGTAATAAGAGCAGAGGCACTGCAAATGTCTGTCTTATTCTAGAATTATTCTGACTCTTTAATAAAGTTTCTTCAGCTACACCAAGCCACATTGTACTCACTCTTCTTGGAATTTATAGCAACAGAGGGTTGCTTAGAAACTTAGATGTTTGTGATGCTTGAATCCCAGCTAGAAAATCACTGACAAGTGGTTGTCCACCTTGAGTTTTACCAACTCCAGTAATGGACATAATCTCTGGAGACAGCGAGAGCTGTGGAGTGATTTTTTTCCCACTTAGATTGAGCCAAAATCTTCCTCTCTGACATCATCCACTGTTCCTAATTTTGTCTTCTGGGGATTCACAGACCATGCGTAATTGATTTTATACACATGAAAAAATTTTAGATAGTTGATGTGTGTGTATATAGTGTGAGAAAGGGGTCCAATTTCTTTTCTTTTATAAAACAGATAATCCGTTTTCTATAAATGAAACAATCCACCCTTCCCTTTCTGATTTGTCATCTAACAAGTGCCCCTGTATATCTGGGTCTATTTTGGAGTTTCTCTTCTGTTCCACAGGTTTTGTTGTCTGTCCCCAAACTAATACCTTTATTATCTTATTACTACAGCTTTATAGTACGTCTTGGTATCTAGAAACACAGCTCCCTTCCTTGTTTATCAAGACTCCTGGTTTTGGCCCTTTAAAGTTCCATAAATATTTTAGAATCAGCTTTGAAGTTTTACACACACACACACACACACACACACACACACAATATTTCTTGGAATTTGTTACTGAGATTGCATTGAATCTGTAGATCAAGTGGAGGGAGTTAATCTCTTCACTCTACTGAGTCCCCTAATCCATGAATAAGACATATCTCTCCATTTATTTAGGACTTTAAAAGTATTTTTCAATAAAGTTTTATAATTTTCTTCATAAAGTTGGCACTCTTAATTTTTTCCAGGTACTTAGTAGTACTTGATGTTATTGTAAATATCATTTTATAAACTTCTTGATTGAAATACAGGACATAGAAAAACATGCAGATCATGAGTGTAACGTTCAATGAATCACAGCATGCAGGGAAGTCTAGGGCTCCCTCTCTACGTCAGCACCAGCATGCAGAATAACCACTTGTTTCCCCCTCCCAATCATTACCCTCTCTTTCCTCCCCAAAGGTAAACCTTATCTTGACGTCTAACACTACAGGGTAGAACTTTGGTAAATGAACCCGTGCCACATGTATTATTTTATTCGCAGCTTCCTCTGTGTAATGTATTGTGTGATTCATCCTTACTGTTTTGTGTAGCAGCAGGCTGTTCATTTCATTGACGTATAGTATTCTATTGCGTGAATGCATGACAGTAGATTTATCCACTGGACTATTGGTGGATGCTTGGGTTGTCTCCAGTTTGGAGCTATCCAGTGCAGCTGTGCATCTTCTTGGTGATACATTTTAGTCCACATGTATATTTTTTCCAGTTGGGTCAAGTTTGGCATTATTCTAGAAATAATGCCAAATAGTTTTTCAAAGTACATATACCAATTTCCACTTTCACCAGCTGTGTGAGAGCTCTGGATGCTCACCAACACATGGCTTTGTCAGTCTGTTCTGGATAACAAACCATTCCAAAGTTTAGTAGCTTGAAATAGGAAACGTGTTATTTTTCACAATTCTATGGGTTGGCTGGCCTCAGCTGGGCAGTTCTTCTCTTTGTGTGTGGGGGGCTGGGGTGATTCATGTGGTTGCACACGGGAGCTTAGTTGCAACTGAAATATCCAAGATGACTTCATTTGCACATCTGGTGCTTTGACGGGTGTGGCTGAAACAGCTGGGGGCTGGCTCAAGCTCTCTCCATATGGTCTCTTGTCATCCGGTATCCCAGCCCAGGCTTATTTACATGGCAGCTGGATTCCAAGAGTTCAAAAACAGAAGGTATAAGTCTTCTTAAGGTCCATGCCCAGAAGTCACACATCATCACTTCCACAACATCATTGGTTAAAACAAGACAGTGGTAGTGCAGATTGATTCAAGGAGAGGGAGAAGAATAGACTCCACCTCTTGATGGAGAACTGGTATGTGGGTACAGGGATGGGAGCAATTGTTCCTGGCCATGTGCACAGACAATATACTGTGTCCCTCCCTCTGACCACAATTCATAGTTGCAGCACACAGAATACCTTTATTTCATACCAAGACACCACCAAAGGGTCTTCCAATTATGGTATGAGGCTTGAAGCCCAGTCTCTTGTGATCTCCGTCAGGTCCAGTTGCAAATGAGGCTCCTTGTTCATAACTCCTCTCAATCTGGAGACCTGTGAGCTCAAAAGACACGTTATCTGTTTCCCCAGACACCCAGCTGAAAATGGTAGCTCAGAGACTTTTTATTTCAAAATTTCTTGGTCCTTCTTACTTCAAGCTGGCCATGCTTTCATGAGAACAAGCCTCTTGACAATTTTGTGGGCTTTGTATGTATGTAATTGTAATTTATTCTATTAGACAAAAGCTATATCCACAAGTCTCTTTGAGACAGGTCCTTCCCTGCTTTGGGCTATGGATTGGGGTGCTATGGGACAAGGACTTTAAGATTCTTTGAAACTTTTTTACAGTTGACCCTTGACCAATGTGGGAGTTAGGGGCACAGATCCCCTGTGCAGCTGAAAATTCACGCTTTTTTTTTTTTTTTTTTTTTTTTTGAGATGGAGTCACGCTCTGTCCCCCAGGCTGTAGTGCAGGGGTGAAATCTCAACTCACTGCCACCTCCACCTCCCAGGTTCAAGCAATTCTCCTGTCTCAGTCTCTCAAGTAGCTAGGATTACAGGTGCCCACCACCACGCCCAGCTAATTTTTATATTTTTAGTAGAGACGGGGTTTTGCCATGTTGGCCAAGCTGGTCTCAAACTCCTGACCTCAGGTGATCCACCCACCTCGGCCTCCCAAAGTGCTGGGATTACAGTCGTGAGCCACCACACCTGGCCACGCATAGCTTTTGACCTCCCCAAAACTTAACTACTGATAGCCTATTGTTGACTGGAAGCCTTAATGATAACACAGCCGATTAACATTTAATGTATGTTATGTGTATTATATACTGTATTCTCTGAAGAAAGTAAACTAGAGAAAAAAATGTTATTAAGAAAATCATAAGGAAGAGAAAATATATTCACTGTTCATTAAGTGGAAGTGGATCATGACAAAGGTCTTTATCCTCAACATCTTCATGTTGAGTAGGCTGAGGAGGAAGAGAAAGAGGAAGGGTTGGTTTTGCTGTCCCAGGGGTAATTTTTTTTTTTTTAACTCCACTAATGGTTGTATTTTTTTGTAGAGACAGGGTTTTGCCATGTTGCCCAAGCTTGTCTCAAACTCCTGAGCTCAAGCAATTCACCTGTCTGAGCTTCCCAAAGTGCTAGGATTACAGGCATGAGCCACTGCACCCAGCCTAGATATTCTTTATTACTAAAATTTGCCCCAAAACTAAACAGATCTTTTAGGTTAATTCATATCTCTCACCTTGTACAGCTAAAGGAGCCAATCAGCACTTTCTACATCCTACTCAGAATTTCTTTAGCCAGGTCTATAGATTCATTGACACATTTTCTATCCTCCACATTAGTGCAGGTAACAGTGTTACTAACTTTCCACTGCTACATAATGCCGGTCATCTTCTCACTAGCCTTTCTCTAGACTCCACTACACCGTCTCCTCCACACCCTTTTAATTTCCACTTGCTTCCCAGTCCCAAAGCCAGTATCATAGGTTTTCAATTAAATTATGGCAATAATCTACTTCCAGATACCAATCTTTTTTTGTTATTGCTGGATAACAAACCATCCCAAAATTTAATGGCTTTAAACAATAATCATTTATTATTTCTCATGGTTCTGAGGGTGAGCTGGGTCCAGCTGGGCAGTTGTTCTACCCCATGTGTTACTGACTGGAGCCATCCTATCCCACTGCTCTGCAGTGCCACCCTTGTCATAGGTAGAGTGTCCATATGTATGTGAGTCTGTTTCTGAATAATTGCTGTGTTCCACTGGTTTATTTGTTTATTCATGTGCCAATACCTCATGCTGTTATTTACACTAGCTTTATAATAAGTAAGTCCTGATATCAAGTAGAGTAAGTCCAACCACTTTGTTCTTTTTAAAGTTGTCTTTGCTAGTCTTGACCCTTTGCATTTTCATACACATTTTATAATCAGTTTGTCAAACACACACACAGCCATGCACACACACACACCCCCCATACTTGCTGGGTTTTCATGAGACTGTATTGAGTAATAGATTAGAAGAATCAATATCTTCACAGATGTATACTCTTCTTTAGGTCTTTAAAATTTTTATCTGGATAAAATTTTTAGTATTCTATGTGGAATACTTGTCCCACCTTGATTTATATTGGATTTTGTTTTTGTTTTGGTTTTTGTTTTGGAGACAGGATCTCATTTGGTTGCCCAGGCTGGAGTGCAGGGACAAGATAACAGCTTAGTGCAACTTCAACCTCCAGGACTCAAGTGATCCTCCTACCTCAGCCTCCAGAGTAGGTGGGACTACAGGCATGCACCACCATTCCTGGCTAATTTTCTTTAAAAAATTTTGTAGACACATGGTCTTGCTATGTTGCACGGGCTAGTCTCAAACTCTCAGACTCAAGTAATCCTCCTGCCTCTGCCCATATTGGATTTTTAAATGCTGTTATAAATGATATATTGTTGCTTATTAAATGTTATTAGTATACAGAAAAACAATTGATTTCTGTACGTAAGCCTAGTGTGCAGCAACCTTGCCAAGCTTGTGTATTAAATCTGTCAATTTATCTGTAGATTCTTTAATATTTTTCTACATACAATTATGTTAATAATACATAATGACAATTTAATTTTTTCCTTTTTCTTTTTTGAGACAGCGTCTCACCTTGTCACTCAGGCTGGAGTTCAGTGGCGCAATCTCGACTCGCTGCAACCTCCGCCTCCCCGATTCAAGCAATTCTCTTGCCTCAGCTTCCCGAGTAGCTGGGACTACAGGCATGCACCACCATGCCCAGCTACTTTTTCTATTTTTAGTACAGATGGAGTTTTGCTATGTTGGCCAGGCTGGTCTCAAACTCCTGGCCTCAAGCGATCCACCTGCCTTGGCCTCCCAAAGTGTTGGGATTACAGGCATGAGCCACCATGCCTGGCCTATTTTTTCCTTTTAAATTATTATACATTTTATTTTATTGGTTTATCACATTGGAAAGACCCTCCAGAACAATGTTAAACAAAGATAGTGGTAGTGAACAGAGAGAAAGTTTTATCATTTTACCATTAGTGTCATGTCGGCTATAGGTTACTGTATTTGCCCTTATTCAGATTAGGAAATTCCCTTCTAGTCCTGGTTTGCTGAGATCTTTTTGTCATGAAAGGGTATTGAGGTTTATCAAAAACACTTGTTGGGCCAACTGCGGGGCTCATACCTGTAATCCCAGCACTTTGGGAGGCCGAGGCACAGTGGTGCATGCCTGCGGTCCCAGCTGAGGCTGAGGTGGGAGGCTTGCATGAGTCTGGGAGGTTGAGGCTGCAATGAGCTAAGATCAAGCCACTGCACTCCAGCCTGGGCAACAGAGCAAGACCCTGTCTAAACAAACAACAAGAAAACTTTTTGTATATACTGAGATTATCATATAATTTTCTCTTTTTTTTTTTTGTTCATAATGAGAAGTACATTGATTTTGTAATGTCAAACAAAATTTACATAAATCCAACTTGCTGGTGATATATGATCTTTTTTATATATTACTGAGTTTGGTGTTCTCATATTTGGTAGGATTTATGCATCTATATTTATGGTAATATGCTTGTAATATTTCTTTCTTGTAAAGTCCTTGGGTTTTGGTGTTAAGATTATATAAAGGTTATACCAACTTTATAAAAGAACTTGGGAATCATTCTCACTTTTTCTATTCTCTGGAAGATTTTGTGTAAGTGTAGTGTTATTTCTTCCTTGAACGTTTAGTAGATACAGAAATCGGTTCCAGGAGTAGGATGTTGCCATAACAACAGCAACACATTCTATATTATGTGGCATTACCATCCAGTCTGACAGCATGAAATTGTTGTGGAAGACCTGAAAAGATGGCAATCCATGTGATGCAGTGGGAAAAGTTGTAAAACTATAGCCTGGAATAGATTAAAGGGCATATTATATACCTAATGAGCTCGTACTTTATGCAAAGAGGTAGAAAATGAATGTTATGTTATTAGAATAAGTTTATTACTACAGGCCATGTTTGCCAAAGTACTAGAAGAAATAGAGGAGCTCAGGAACTATTTGGCTGGTTTGTAAGCAGGAATATAAAATAATTCAGAGAGAGTCTCAAAACTCAGGGATTTGCACAGTTGGAAGGAATAACTGACTCACATCTTCAACTAGTAAAGAAAAAACTGAGAAAGACTTTGAGCAATAAATGATGCTGAAAACTATGCCTACTGGCAAGGACCAGTCAAAAGTATGGTTGTCACACCATTGTTAGGATCTCCGAATGGAACAAGGTGGTACCCAGCAAATACTTTGAGTTGGAAAAACATCTCAGGGAAGAAAGACGTAGGGTTTGGCTTTTTCTAAGGAAGGCTGATACGCTCAAAATATCTGCAGTTAACTTTACAGCGAGAGAAAAAAATGTCTCTAAACAATTGTGGCACATAGCACTGCTTAGAATCAAATATATAATTTGGGATATATTTTGAGAAGTTGACATTGTCAAGGGAATCCCTGGCATGGTCTAAAATAGAATGTGATTGTTGGAGACAAAATGATCACTGAGCCCCAGCCTTCTGAAACTGCATTTCAGGATCGCTATGAATCCTTTATATGTCATCGTTCTTTAAGAATGGGACTATCTATTGCAGTTATCCTTTCCTTGTTCTACCATGATATATATTATTTACAGAGGCAAGGACCAGATAACTTTTTAGTTCAAAGGTATTTGGATCAAAGGGAGCTATACCTGTATCTATAGAGAGACCCTTGTGAATCGTTCTTAGCTCATGAGCTCTGTGCTAAAAATATTGATGAGATGGAACTTTGGGGTTGTTTTCCTTAAAAATGTGTGAGTGAGTATTCTGCATACGGGAAAGGAAAGGAACTGACCCAAAGGGTAAACTATGATAGGTTGTATTACTATGCATGCTGTCATCTAATCCTCTCCCCTTGAGTGTGGCATGGACCTGGTGACTTGCTTTTAACCAGCAGTATATAGCGAAAGTGATGGGATGTCCCTTCTGAGGTTAGGCTACAAAGAGACTGTGGCTTCCCTCTGGTGTGCCCTCTCTTGCTTTCTCATTTGCTCACTGTGTTGGAAGCCTGCTGCCATGGGAACTGCCCTATGGAGAGAACCATGTAGCAAGGAAGGCAAGGGAGGCCTCCAGCCAACAGCTGGTGAGCACTGCAGTCTTCAGTCCAACAGAGCATGAGGAATGGAATCCTGCCAACAACCACATGAATGAGCTGCAGGGCCTTCAGTGAGACTGCAGTCCCTGCAAACACCTTGACTGTAGCCTTATAAGAGCCTTGACACAGAGATACTGGTTATGAACTGAAATGTATCCCCTTTCCCCATAAATTATATGTTGAAGCCTTCACCCCCATTATTATTGTATTTTCAGATAGTGCCTATAAGGAATAAAGGTTAAACAAGGTCATGGGGCTTTAATCTGAGAGGACTGGTGTCCTTATAAGAGACCAGGTGCAGCTCGCATCTGTAATCCCAGTGTTTAGGGAAGCTGAGATGGGAAGAACCCTTGAGCCCAAAAGTTTAAAGTTACAGCAAGCTATGATTTTTATTGTATTTATTTATTTTTTTGAGATGGACTCTTGCTGTCAGTGATGGATGTCAGTGATGGAGTGCAGTGGCGCGATCATGGCTCACTACAACCGCTGCCTCCCGGTTCAAGCGATTCTCCCGCCTCAGCCTCCCAAGTAGCTGGGATTAGCTGGGATTACAGGTGTGTGCCACTATGCCTGGCCAATTTTTGTATTTTTAGTAGAGACGGGGTTTCATCATGTTGGCCAGGCTGGTCTCAAACTCCTGGCCTCAAGTGATCCACCCACCTCAGCCTCCCAAAGTGCTGGGATTACAGGCGTGAACCACCGCACCCGGCTCAGTGAGCTATGATTGCACCACTGTACTCCAGGCTGAACAACAGAAGCAAGACACTGTCTCAAAAGAAGGAAAAGGAGAAGCAGAAAGAAGAAGAAGAAACACCAGAGATCTCTGTTTCTGCATGCACATGGAAGAAAGTCCACGTGAGGACACAGTGAGAAGACAGCTGCCTACAAGCCAGGAAGAGAAGCCTCCTCAAACCAATGCTACTGACATCTTAATCTTGGAATTATAGCCCCTAGAACTGTGAGAAAATAAATTTCTGTTGTGCAAGTCACCCAGTCTGTGGTAGTTTGTTATGGCAGCCCAGTTAGACTAAGACAGTACCCCCATAAACTCTGCCTGGATTCTTGAACCACAGAAGCTTTGAAATAAGTGTTTGTTGTTTTAAGTTGAAAAATGCTGGAGTAATTTGCTTTGCAGCAATAAATAATACATTAGCCTGTTTTGTTTTTCTTTATATTCTCTTTGACCTCTGTCCTGAAAAGATGGGCAGGTGGAATGTCACCTTCTAGTACTTCAAATTCTTACTGTCAGACAGATGCAGTGGCTCATGCCTGTAATCCCAGCACTTTGAGAGGCTGAGGCGGGCAGATCATTTGAGGTCTGTGAGTTCGAGACCAGCCTGGCCAACATGGTGAAACCGTGTCTCTATTAAAAATACAAAAATTAGCCAGGCATGGTGGTGTGCACCTGTAATCCCAGCTACTCCAGAGACTGAGGCAGGAGAATGGATTGAACCCGGGAGGCGGAGGTTGTAGTGAGCCAAGATCGCTCCACTGCACTCCAGCCTGGACAACAGAGCGAGACTCCATCTTAAAAAAACAAAATAACAAATTCTTATTTTCCAGGTAAAGAAAAAGTCAACCTCCTTGGCTGATGAATCATGTCAGTTTCTAAGTAGCATTTCCTGAAACCTTTTTAATCCTTCCCATTTTCCCAGCAAAGTAAAAAACAACTTTTGTTTAAATTCAGATTTGGGTGAAAGTAGGTAAGAATAGAATAATTGCAATGATTTGAAGTTAATGGGATTTTTGTGTATATTTGTATGGCTTATCATATACACAGATGAATTGTATATATACACATGTACACACATGAATTATAATTCTATCTATATGTTATATGTGAATTTCTATAATTACATAATTCCTATAAGGACATTAACATATTGGATATTTCTAGGTGATCTTAATTGCACACCTATTGAAATAAACCTGTAGTTTCTAGAAGTGGAAGAAAATTTGCTGAGACGTCAGCTGGGGAATCTTCCTGGAGAACTCCAGAAATGGAGAGCTTCCACACCAGATTTAGTGCCTGGACACCTTTTAGCAACAAGTCATTAAATAGACAGGTAAGTTACATACTTTAAAACAGAACAAGTTTAATTCGTAAGGTTAATTTTCCTGTGATATATTGGGTCTCATGTTGCCATATTTTTAAAGAAAAACTCTCTAAAGAATTTAGCTTTTCAGTTTAAACAAAAATAAACTTAGCTTTGTCCCAAAGACAGTCTCTTCTCACCCCAGTTCTCGTCTCCTACCTTAAGGGAGGCTCCAGATGGCCTCCCCTTCCACTCAGTACCTCCAGGAACAAAATAGAGACCTCTAGGACACACAGTTGCTGTAGACAGGGAAGGAGATGAGAAGGTGATTTTGGTGATGGGGGCTGGGAGTGTT
Source organism: Pan paniscus (assembly GCF_029289425.2). NCBI lineage: Eukaryota > Metazoa > Chordata > Mammalia > Primates > Hominidae > Pan > Pan paniscus. The sequence goes on from NC_073254.2 coordinate 158,779,887, forward strand.
CATGCTTGTGTTCCTCTGTATTTGTAATCCTCTCTTCCCTCCTGTGCCAACTGGATGGTTCCATGTGGCCTGGGGATGCCTCTCCTATTTTAAGGTGATTCAGGAAGTCGTCATTTAATGGCCTATGGTGGCTCTGGCAATAGAGAAGGCAAACTGGGTGCTCTTGTGAGTTCAGCCTCATTCACCAGAGGAGGAGACTAGACCAGGCTGGGACTAAAGCCTGACCTATGATAATAACAGTGAGTTTGTTATCTCTATCTGAGCAAAGCTGGACCGAAACCCAGGTTTGGGGGACTCTGGTCCTTAATGTATGTCTTCCCTAGAGACATGTCTCTGTTGGCTATTTAGCGATACTTACTTTCATCTTGGTGGGTGCTATAAAGATCCAGGGTTGTGAGTTAGTGAAGTTATACCTACCTCAAATGGTTCTGTTTTCACAATTAAATGAGTGTAGCCCGTATATGTTTTCAAAATGAAATGTGTGGACTCTGTTTCCCTAGGCCACATTAGCCTAGGTAGAAACAAGATCTAGGAATCATTACCTCTTTGTTTTCCAGAGGCCCTTCTTGGGCCCCTCTATAATTACATCCCTGCCAGTCTTTCCCATCAACCCACCCAACAAGCCTGGGCCTGTCAGTATCCCTGGGTAAAAAGTTTAACCTGAAAGGAGAGACCTTTCTCTATATATGTGAAAGCGCTCTGTGAACTGTAATGCACTCTGCAAATATTAGCTGTGAGGTTGCTGGTAGATTGTCTAAAGATTGCTTAGCAATTAAAAACAATGAACTGTACAGCAAATGTCACTTCCTCCCCTCCCCCTTATAGCTCTTTCAGGAAAGAGTGGCTCTTATAAGTCATTGGTTTGACCTCTGGACTAACAAGCAACGTCAAGAATTCTTATTCGCAATTTTTTTAAGATGCACTAAATCACAATTAAGGTAAATGTAGCCTAATGATGTAATTAACATTGATTCTTAAAGAAAACCGTATATAAATGTTTATATAACCTTTAAGAGATTTTTTATTCCTAGGGAGAAAAAAAAAACAAGGTAATTGATATTTTAAGGTTTATAAACAGACTTTTCCAGTGCCTGCTTTTGCCTTGAGGCTGAAGTGAAGCCGTAGGGAGGATTTAATGCTTTCATACTATGGTGGGACTGTTTCATGTTGGCAAAAACACAATGGCTTCAGTCAGTGAATTTTTAACATTCTCTTAGCATATTAAATTTTCCTTGGAACCATCAGACAGACAATATATTGCAAATGGATGTCTGGGACATAGGTAGGCATAATCATTAAATGAATGGATGGATCTATAAAATATATGACAAGTGACAGTGGTTGAAACATTTAGGAATATGGGCAAGACTTATACAACCCTAGTCAAGGATTACGAAGAGGGTTCTCTTTCTCTTTCTTCCCCTTCCCTCATGTTATGTCTGTAATTTACTTTAAAACACTCAGCACAGACGGTGTGACATCTGTGAGTTGAAGTTATGCCCAGGGTCAGCTCCTGTTCTGGTCAGGAATGAATACCCTAGGGCTCATTAGCCAGCTCTAGATTGGAAGGTCACAATACCTGAGTTATTAGATACTTTACTAATTAGCATAGCAAATATCAGACATTATTCTCAAAACAACCCGTGGCTTGTTAACCAGCCAGATGAATGTTAGAAACGGATTCTCTTTCGTGAAATTCAAGATATGTGTGGACTGACCGAAATATTCTAGAGAGCCCTCCAGCTTGCCTGGGTGTGGTTGAAGAATCCAGCCAGGCTGGTAGCAGGTATGTGGCAGGATGGTTTTCCAGCCCTCAATGCCAAATAAAAAGCCTTATGTTAATCTGGAGGATTTCTGGTAGCCCGAGGCCAACAATGAGGGTAAAAATAATAGAATACTATTTCTGAAACATTGTCCTTTTGAATGAATCTTTTACCCAGAGGAGAAAGAGCTGGGACTTCATCAGTCCTACAGAGGAGACTGTGTGAAGTTGCTTGGGCTTATTTACTAATGTTTGTTTAGAAAAACTCTAGGTATGGCATCATTTGATGTTAGGTACTTTCACTAGAACTTGGTGGTGAGGTTGCAGGAGAGGGTAACCTTCGGATGTCTTAGATACCCAGCAAAAATATCTGAGAGTGGTGCATGATCAAATTGGCATATTTTAGGTGGAGTACTTGCTTCCTGTTCTTTCTTACATGTTTTCCTGCCAGTCTCTTTTGATCAGCCATTTTTTCTCTCCTCCTCACCTGTCAGCTACTCCTGCATCTGTGGGTGCAAAGCAGATTGTTAACGGACTCTCCCCATGGAGTCACGGGAAGGAGACAGGCATCTTCCTGGCTCTGTTGAAAGAGGCTGCAAAGACAGGGCACAGATAAACAGGCCCTTCAGTCAATGTTGAAAAATCAGGGGGAAGACATTTTATGATAGTCATTGGCTATGTTTCTTTTTACTCCAACTTTGCAGCTTTCAAGATAAGAAAATAACAGACCAGACCTCACATTTATAACCACTTTGTGCATCATGTTCTAGGCTCACGTATCATAAACCAGGCAATTTTAGTTGTGACCACTGGAGGTCATTAGAGATCTTATGGTATATTTTGAAGCAGCTTAACTCAGGCCTGACTTTTTGTCACTGGAAATTGCATCCTTTGTCCGGTAACTGAATTCTTTTTTCTGTGAGACAAAAATATAAAACTAACCTGTTCAGTGAAAGTACTTTGTTTTTTTGTTTGTTTGTTTGTTTTTGGATAGCAGCAGCATTTCTTCAGAGAGCAGACTGTATTTCATAGTTCCATGAAAGTTAGTATAAATTTCCTTTAAACATTTTTTTTTTTTTTTTTTGAGATGGAGTCTTGCTGTGTCGCCCAGGCTGGAGTGCAGTGGCGCGATCTCAGCTCACTGCAAGCTCTGCCCCCGGGGTTCATGCCATTCTCCTGCCGCAGCCTCCTGAGTAGCTGGGACTACAGGCGCCCACCACCATGCCCAGCTACTTTTTTTGTATTTTAGTAGAGATGGGGTTTCACTGTGTTAGCCAGGATGGTCTCGATCTCCTGACCTCATGATCTGCCCGCCCCGGCCTCCCAAAGTGCTGGGATTACAGGCATGAGCCGCCGCGCCCGGCCTAATCATCTTTATTGAGATATAATTCACATACAATAAAAATCACCCATTTACGGGTACAATTCAGTGGTTCCGGTACATTCACAGAGTTGTGTGATCATCATCACACGTTAAGTTTAGACCATTTCATCATCCCACAAAGAACCCCCCTACCCGTTAACAGTAACTTCTCATCTCCATCCCTCTAGATCTGGGCAAACACAAATCTGCTTTCTGTCTCTAAAATTTGCCTATTCTGGACTTTTCGTATAAATGGAATTAGACAGTATGTGGTCTTTTGTGACTGGCTTCTTTCACATATTATAGCGTTCTCAAGGTTCATCCATTTTGTTACACATGTCAGTACTTCTTTCCTTTATTGCCAAATATTATCCCATTGTATGGATGTGCCATATTTTATTTATCCACTCCTCAGTTGATTATTGTAAATAATTATTATAAATAGTGCTGCTATGAACATCTGTGTCCAAGTTTTGCATAGGGATGTTTTATTTCTCTTAGCTATACATATAGGAGTGGAATTGCTGGGTCCAATGGTAGTGCAATCAATTTTTAATTATTAAGCATTTCTTTTGGATCATTTATTCCTGTAGTCTTGCTTACCCAATAACTGTAAATAAATAAATGAAAGAAATTAGTATGATTTGAATATCTGAAATGTTTATATGTAAGCTAGGCTATATTTGTGCAATACCTTTCTTTCAAGGTAGAGAGGCCATTGTTTTAGATGGTTTTATAATTTCCAAATAATTTTAATTCAGTTATAAACAGGGTATTGCAATATTGGTGGAAACTGTCAACACAATTTTCTTTTAAAAAATTATTCTTAATCTCTATGAGATATATTCAAATATCTTAGAGTTTTCTTTCCTGTCCTAATAAGTATTCCGTATTAAGTTTTAAGATGATTTCCTAAGTGGAATTTTATGATATTTAAGACATTTTTTAAAGGTTTAGCTTCTTAAACCATCCTTCTGGCAAACTAAAATGTCCCTTCTCCTGGGAAGACTTCTCTGCTTGTCTTTCATGCCTAGCAACTTTATACCTCAAGTGTGGCTTTTCTTGGTATGTTATGGCCCCGTGTTGTCCACATGACTAATGGTTTCCAGTGATGTCTTTCCCCTACCACTTGACTAGGTTGACTTTTCCTGTGACTCCTTAAAGGAAACTGGGCTGCTTGTGTCTGTTACACTCGGAGAAACCCGTGAGGAGTTTGAATCAGTCTCCTTGCCACACTGGTGGAACCGGTTTTGAATTGCCTCTGCTTAGTGCCTGGTAATTCCTCAAACAAAGGCCTTTGGTTCCAGAGCCAGAGCTGCTCAAACTTGCAGCTTTCCTGGGTGGGTGGGGCAGCGTTCATGCAACTGCATTCCCTAGAGGGGGAATGCATTGACCCAGGTGTGTATGTACGTGTGTGTGTGAGATCATAAACAGCCCATGAAGGATTCGCTCTCGTCACTTGTCTCCATCAGAGCAGACTTGAAATGGGGTTGGAGGGCAGAAAAATATCCACCAAGGTGGATTACAAGGTGTATTAAGAGAGAACAGCCCCCTCTCTCACTTCATTACCCCCTCTTCCATTCTTCCCACGCAGCCTGTGAGGGCTCACTTGAGGACGTCTGTCTCAACTGTGATCTGTGAGGCAATCTGGTGTGCAGTTTTTCAGAGACAACATACTCCTAGGTTAATTTTAAATATAGAGCAGCCACGTCACTCTCAGTTACTGAATGTCCATTTAAAAGGAGAGTATTTCTGTGTGGAGATGGTAAAGAGGTTAAAGAAGAAAACATCGAATGAAACTTGCTGAAGACAGTAAGGCGGACGTTACTGAGAACCTTGGAGATAGCTATAGGGACTGCTGCATGGGGTCAGGGGAGAGAGATTGGGCTCAACTTCAAATGCAGCATGGGCGGATAGCCAAGGAGCAGGATGGGGCTCAATGGATGGAAAATTACTCGAGGAAACATCAGGGGTAAGCGGGGATCTGAATACACTGACCCAACAGGACTCTCGCTGATGACAGGCCAGGGTGCTCAGACAACACCTGGGGGAGGATGGAGGATGAGGAACCTGATAAGATATCCGGGGGTGGGGGGTTCTTCCTAAACTGACTTAACAGGGCTCTTTGCTAAAGCAGAATTTTATAAGGAAGTGCACAGGTGGGCCAAGGGGAAGTTTCAGAAGCTTGACTAAAGTTTGGTCAAGCAGAGAATCTTTGTCAGAGAGGAGAGGGGAGTATTCAAAGTGAAAGTGTACACTTGTATCTAAAACGCCTGTTTTCTAAATATCCAAGGCAAGTCTGGAAATCTGAGTCATCTTCACTTCCTTCCCCTTTGCCCAGTATTCTGCACATGTTCCTGCCCTTCTACCTGCATGGGCTGGTTAAGGATAACTGTATGAAATATTAGCATTTGCAATTGGGATGGTTTTTAGAGGTGGATGATGCTTAAAAAAAAAGAAAAAGAAAAAGAAAATCATTGCGTTTTAAAAGGAAGGGAGAAAGCAGAAAGCCAAAGCTCTTTTTTTTGTGTGGATGGAGGGAAGGTTATTGGCCTATATTAGGCAACATCCACTGGCTTGAAGTTCTCACTCCCATTTTGTGAGTGTGTGGAGCTGCTCTCCCCTTTCTCATGTTGAGCTTCTCTGTCTACCGCTTGACACCACCTGACACTATGTGACATGCAGGACTTGTTTATTTGCTGTCTGCCTACCCCATTAGAATGATGGCTCCATGACAGCAAAGACTTTGGTGACTCTTTTCATCTCTAGCACTTAGAGCCATACCAGGCACATAGCAGCCACTCAATAAATGCTTGTTGAATGAATTCAGATATCTAAAGCACTCCTAATTCCAAAAATGACAAAAAGATAATCAGAAAAAAAATTTCATTTGGTAGCTCTCTACAAGGAAGGAGTTTTTCAAAATATTCCAAGTTTTAATTTAAAAAAATTAGCTGGGCGTGGTGGCGGGCACCTCTAATCCCAGCTACTCGGGAGGCTGAGGCAGGAGAATCGCTTGAACCCGGGAGGTGGAGGTTGCAGTGAACTGAGATCGCACCATTGCACTCCAGCCTGGGCTACAGAGCAAGACTTCATGTACCAAAAAAAAAACAAAAAAAAACCAAAAAACCAAGTGTTAGAATATAGGAGATTACTAATACTTTGCATCATTCAAGTTTTCATTACTTAATTCAAGGTGGCTGGAGAAATCTTTCCCCTTGTCTTTCTTCAATTCCTGCTTACCGGGTTAGACACTGTTGATTACTGGCCCAGCCAAGCCATTCCACATTCCTCTCCTTCTTCCTGACAGAAACCCTGATTTCCACCCCCCACAAGGCATTCTATGCTTCAGGGGTGGCTGATAAGTAACCCCCACCCTACCAAGGGTGGGTCAGGGTTGGACTACATTCATCATGATCACTGCCTCCCCTGGATGGTGTCTGCTTTAGGAAAGGGTGTGTAGATATTAATTCTGCCCAGGGAGACATAAGGGTGGAGAGTCTTCTTCTTGCTGAAAGAAACTTAAACAAGATTTGAGGATGAACATCTTCTCTTCCATCCTGCTAGCTGTGGTGACTGTTGTGTGAAGACCAATGCTCACTGCAGTTAGTCATTTGAGAACTATTTTGGGACAAGCCCGAGGACCAAAGTAAATGGTTGAGGATGGCAAAGTGAAAATATAAAAAATCCTTGGCCCTTGATAACATCATTGATTCCTTGAATTTGCTAAATCTGAAGCTGCCGTTAATTGTTTACAGTGAAAGGAAGAAAAATAGGTTGAAAATGGTCCATAACAGTCCATTTATCTAGTAGTCACTTCTCTGGTCATCTCAACTCTCCAAATTTTATCTGAGAACCAGGAAGGAAAAAACAAAAAGCATTTAGCAGTGAAACAGATTCCTTTTACACACAGGAGAAAGGCCTTCAGACTCTCATGCATAGTCTAAGTATTTAATTAGTTTGGGTCTTCAATAAAGTGATTCAGAAATGAGTTATGCATACTTCTAAGACCACGATACACACATTCAGTGCTTTGAATTTGATGTCGGCATTAGCATTAGGATCTGCTATGCTGCTTCCTTCTACCAAAGGAAAGTTCACAGTTGTTAAGGGATGGTCCCTCAGAATCACTTGGAGTTTGTGAAACAGATAATGAGCCTCACCCCTAGAGATTTTGGCTCAACACAATGGAATGGGGTGGAGGAAGCTGTTTTTACAAAGTTCCCCAGGTGATCTGGTGTACAGCCAAGGGTCAGACACAGGCATGGGTGACCTGAAAGCCCCAAGGCTTCTTCCATTTCTTGATTCTACTCCTCCTTGGAGGCAGGAACACAGACCACATGAGCTGTCTCGTCCCTTCTAGTCTCAGTGCAATGAAACAAAATTTGTCCCAGTTCTGTGGGTGCCTTTTTCATTTTGCACTTGTGATGCTACCTACTGGCTTTAGAATGTGTTTCACTCCAGGCAGCCCGAACTTGACGTGAATAATGAAGGAAATTGTTTATTCTCACATCATTGAAAACTCCAGATATGGGTCTTCCTGCAGCTGAAGCTTCTTGCAGTGCTTCCGTCGTGAAACCAATGGCTTCTTTCTTCCTGCGCTTCTGTTCTGCCTCTGTAGCCATGGCTTTCTCCTTCCATTCCCTCAGATGTGTCCAGAAGAAAAAAAAACAACATTTGTTTGGGCTTTACTCTGATTAGACTCGTTTAGGCCCATGCCCACTTCTGGCCACTTGCTGTGGCCAGGGGATTGGCCTGTACCTTGATCATGTGCTTTTCAGAGCTGTGGTGTCAGCTTCTTTAGAATTGTGTGCACCGCCAGATAGAGATTAGGGTTATTTCACCTACATAAGGGTAAGTAAACGAAGCATGACAAAAGCTAGTTTCTTCTTTTAGCATTGAACAAATATTGACTGAGTGCCTACCATGGACCAAGCACAGTTCTGAGTGCATGGGACTCAACAGTGAGCAGAGCGGAAAAGGGCCTGCCCACTGCAGTTTATATTCTAGTAGAATAAAACTAAGATAGAAAAAGGGTGAACCCTGGAAGCAGCCAGACATCAAAGCTTCTAGCTCCTTGATGGGGAGGCCGAAGAGGCTCCACTGCTGGTTTTGAAGACGGAGGAAGAGGACATGAGCCAAGGAAGGCAGGCTGCTGCCAGGAGCAGGAAAAGACACAGGGACTGACTGTAGCCCAGAGAAAATGACTTCAGACTTCTGACCTCCAGAACCGTAAGAAGATCAGTCTGTGCTGCTTTAAGCCACTACATTTGTGGTAGCTTTGTTTACAAATTTGTTAGAGCAGCAACAAGAAACTAATACAAGCAGTGATTTTCTTTTTCTATTTTTCAACATTTATTCTTTTTTCATTTATTATTTTAGTTTATACACATTTATTTAGCCCCAGCCATGCTGCAAGCACTCTGCCAGTTGCCGGGGACAGAGCAGTGAACAAAACAGTAATAGAGACAGACATTACATGGTGAAGGAGGCCGGGCGCAGTGGCTCACGCCTGTAAGCTTAACATTTTGGGAGGCTGAGGTCGGCGGATCACTTGAGCTTAGGAGTTCAAGACCAGCCTGGGCAACATGGTGAAACCCTGTGTCTACTAAAAAATACAAAAATTAGCTGGGTGCTGTGGCGTGTGCCTGTGGTCCCAGCTACTTAGGAGGCTGACGCAGGGGAATTGCTTGAGCCTGGGAGGTGGAGGTTGCAGTGAACCGAGATTATACCATTACAGTCCAGACTGGGCAACAGAGCCAGAGACCCTGTCATAAATAAATAAACAAACAAACAAACAAATAAAAATGGTGGAGTCTGAAAAAGGACTGGGTCAGCAAGAATAAAAACACAAAACAGCGCTTAGATTACACTGTAATGCACATCAAGTGTAAAGGACACAGGTTTCAGCAAAGGTTATGAGATGGCATTAAGCAGGAGTGCTCAGTGTCAGTCAGCCTCCCATAGGGACGTGTTTGGGCAGCAGGAATGGTTGTTGAGGAGATGGGGAGATTCTCGCTGTACCCCAGACATGTCACTGTAAAACTCCACTATCATCACCTGATCTGGTTGCCTGTGTTGTTGCCAAAATAGCTTTCACCAGCCACAGGACTCTAACCCACGATACTGGTTCCAGCTACTTCTGGCTCCACCCCCAGGAACCACATCAACTCATTGGCCCTAAGTTATTATGAACACACAGGAAGTCAAACTGCAATTAGGCAACAACAGTACGTGTGTGTGCATGCATTATGCGTCATTTCCCATGATCCAAGGCTGGCCTGGCCAGCCTGACATAACAAAGAAGTAGCTATGACTGTGAGAAGTGACAAAGGAAAAGTAATGGGACCTCACCTAGGCCAGACGGTCAGGGAAAGCTGCCCTCAGGATGGGATATGTACGCTGGAGTCTGAAGGATGAGTAGGAATCAGACAAGCAAAGACTTAGAGAATGACTGTTCTATCTGGACGGGACAGCCTGTGTAAGAGCCTTGGTTCTTTGCCTGCTCAATACCAATACCAGGCTTTTGTGGAAGCATTAGAAAATACATATAATGCCGAGCGTGGTGGCTCATGCCTGTAATCCCAGCGCTTTGGGAGGCTGAGGCGGGTGGATCACTTGAGGTCAGGAGTTCGAGACCAGCCTGACCAACATGGTGAAACCCTGCTTCTACTAAAAATACAAAAATATTAGCCAGGTGTGGTGGGGGGGCGCCTGTAATCCCAGCTACTGGGGAGGCCGAGGCAGGAGATTCACTTGAACACAGGAGGCGGAGGTCACAGTGAGCTGAGATCGTGCAATTGCACTCCAGCCTGGGCGACAGAGCAGGACTCCGTCTTAAAAAAAAAAGAAAGAAAGAAAAGAAAAGAAAATACAGATAAGCAAAAAGAGGGAAATACCAATCACCAATAATCCACCACCCATATACAGCCTTTTTACACTTCTGTGCATTCGTATGACTATCTATGGATCCGATTAGACCAATTAGCCAGAATTTTTTTTCTTAAAGAAACTTCAGTCACTCTCCTTATTGCTTTACCCATATCTAGTTTTGCTCTCTAGTCCTCTGAAGACTTTAGCACATGCTTCTTCATTTCCTTTATATCCCAAGCCCAGTCATTAGTCTGTGTGACACTGGCATTCATGAGGAAAACCCACTTTACACTCTGAACACCCAGTTGAACTTATCGCCCAAAATGAATTTTTTCTCCCCCTGCCTTAGTCAACGACTCCCACAATAAATGCATTACAGTCAATCCAGAGTCACTGATGGAAGCATTCCCTCTTCGCCCAGTTTGCCTGTTCAGCTATCCCCGTCTTGATCGCCGTTCCACTCACTGACCTTCCAGTCCACAGGCTCCTCTGCTCTCTATCAATCAGCCCTTTCCTTGGTACTTAACTTGCCTGATCACCCCACTTAGAGGCCATGGCCTGCCATGTTAGTAATTCATATTCCAATTCTCTCAGCTCCCTTGCTCTGGATTTTTATCACATTCAACTTCCAAAATCCTAGTCTGAATACCTGAACTTTTAAATTTCTCCCCTACATACATACCAGCCACTAAGAATTACTGGAGAAAGCCAACAGCAAGGTAGATTGTTTACTAGAAATTATTTTTTCTTTATTTTGGGAAAATTCAAGTTTAATTAAAACTATAATGATATAGACCAAGCACGATGGCTCATACCTGAAATTCCAGCGCTTTGGGAGGCTGAGGTAGGAGGTCAAGAGTTGAGACCAGCCTGGCCAACATGGTGAAACCTTGACTCTACTAAAAATACAAAACTCAGCTGGGTGTTGTGGCAGTTGTCTGTAATTTGGGAGGCTGAGGCAGGAGAACCTCTTGAACCCAGGAGGCAGAGATTGCAGTGAGCCGAGATTGCATTATAGCACTCCAGCCTAGGCAACAGACACTCCATCTCAAAAAAAAGAAAACCAAACTACACTGATTGAGTTTGGATATTAGTTCCCACCCAAATCTCATGTTGACTTGTAATCCCCAATACTGAAGGTGAGATCTGGTGGGAGGTGTTTGGGTCACGGGGGCAGATCCCTCATGGTTTGGTGCTGTCTTCGTGATAGTGAGTTCCTGAGAGATCTGGTCATTTAAAAGTGTGTGGCACCTCCACCCATCCCCCACTGTCTCACTCTCTTGCTCCTGCTTTCTTCATGTGATGTGCCTGCTTCCCCTTCACCTTCCACCATGATTGGAAGTTCCCTGAGGCCTCCTGAGAAAACCAAGCAGATGCCAGCACCGTGCTTCCTGTAAAGCCTGCAGAACCATAAGCCAATTAAACCTCTCCTCTTTATAAACTACCAAGTCTCAGCCAGGTGCGGTGGCTCATACCTGTAATCCCAGCACTTTGGGAGGCCGTGGGCGGATCACGAGGTCAGGAGTTCAAGACCAGCCTGGCCAACATGGTGAAACCCTGTCTCTACTAAAGATACAAAAAATTAGCCAGGTGTGGTGGCGCATGCCTGTAATCCCAGCTACTCTGGAGGCTGAGGCAGGAGAATCGCTTGAATCTGGGAGGTGGAGGTTGTAGTGAGCTGAGATCGTGCCATTGCACTCCAACCTGGGCAACAGGGTGAGACTCTGTCTCAAACAAAACAAAACAAAAAACAGAAAAAAAAAAACTACCCAGTCTCAGGTATATCTTTATAGCAACACAAGAAGGGCCTAACACATATACAAACAATATAAGGGACCCCGGTATATTCAGCACCCATTTTTAACAATGATCAGCTCATGGTTCACATTATTTCATCTATTTTCCCAAAGTTGTAACCACCCTTTATACCCTGGGTTATTATTTGTTTTGTTGTTTTTTGAGATGGAGTCTTACTCTGTTCCCCAGGCTGGAGTGCAGCCGCACAATCTTGGCTCACTGCAACCTCCACCTCCCAGGTTCAAGCAGTCCTCCTGCCTCTGAGCCTCCCAAGTAGCTGGGATTACAGGTGCATGCCACCACACCCAGCTAATTTTTATATTTTTAGTAGAGACGGGGTTTCACCATGTTGGCCAGACTGGTTTCAAACTCCTGACCTCAGTGATCCACCAGCCTCGGATTCCCAAAGTGCTAGGATTACAGGCATAAGACACCATGCCCAGCCCCCTGGATTATTTTAAAGCAAACTCTAGATATCATGTCATTTCTTACTTTAATATTCCAGGACATAACTTTTTTATAAAGGACTATTTTTTTTTTATACTTTAAGTTCTAGGGTACATGTGCACAACGTGCAGGTTACATATGTATACATGCGCCATGTTGGTGTGCTGCACCCATTAACTCGTCATTTACATTAGGTATATCTCCTAATGCTATCCCTCCCCCCACTGCATGACAGGCCCTGGTGCGTGATGTTCCCCTTCCTGTGTTATAAAGGACTATTTTTAAAAATATAATCACAACTGCATTATCAGCCTGAAAAAATTAATAATCTCTTATTATCAAATGTTTAGTCAGTAATCAATTTTCCTCAATGACCTCATAACTTCTTACTTTTAAAATAATTTATTTAACTCAGGACCCAATAAGGTTCATACATTGCAATTGATTCATATGACTTCTAGATTTCTTTCAATGTCTAGGTTTTCTCCCCTCACTCTTTTTCTTTTCTCCCTTGTCTTGTAGAGTTTCCCACAGTCTGCATTTTGCTGATTGTAACCTTCTGCCTCCCCTTTTCCTGAAAACTGGTAGTTTGGGGCCTGATGAAGGTCAGGTTTGATTTTTTCATAAGAATACTTCAAAGGTGGTGTTTTATTCTTCCTTCAGAAGCTGGCGAGTTCCAGTGGTTTTTGTGTGTGCTGTTAGCTGCCATTGACAATCTTCCCGTGGGTCCACTGTTTCATTAGGGGTTGCAAAATGTCGACATACTACCTCGTCATTCCTTTTCTGTTTACTAGTTAGCATACTTCTATAAAGAGAAACTTTCCCTCCTTAATGACTTGCTTTCCCGAGGTAGAGTTCATACAGGAAAGACACATGTTGATTTTATTTACCAATTTTCTAACCAATAGCTTGGATTTATGTCATCCTCCAAAATTGATCACTGAGTTCTTTGTAGTATTATAAACTCATGAACTTAAGTATCTTATGTTTCAATCCATTTCAGTTATTTTCTTGTTGGTATTCAAATTGTGTTGTTCCTGGCCAGGGAAGCCTCCTCAAGATAACTCTTGAGTTCTTTTTGACATGTTAATTTCTCTTCTATTTTTATTTTGAGACAGGGTCTCACTCTGTCACTCAGGCTAAGGCGCTGGCTAAGTTTAAAATTTTTTTTTTTTTTTTGTAGAGATGGGAGTCTCACTATGTTGCCCAGCGTGGTCTCGAACTCCTGGCCTCAAATTATCCTCCCACCTTGGCCTACCAAAGTACTGGGATTACAGGGCGTGAGCCACCACACCTGTTAGTTTCTAATAATTTCTTTTCTTTCTGGTGTGAGAAAATCTTCTGCGCTTGTCTTGTCCTTTTCCTGCCTCAGACTTGGGATACCATTTCTCCAAGGAGCCCTGTTTCCTTTTGGTGGGAAATAATATTTGGTATTAGGTATTGCTGTAATAGGGCACTCTTATAAGTATCTTATAAGGTTGTTCATAGTTTCTAGGAATTTTTAGTACACAGAACTAAAAATAACTTTAAAGAAAAGTTACAATGCATCAAGAGTTCAGATCCATACTCTCAATTCAAATTCAAGTCAACAGGATTTGTATTGAACCCTTCTGTATTGCATCCATATCTCTTTCACACAGGAAATTCACATAGGATTTCACATAGGAAATCTTAGTTCCCAATGACGTTATTACTCATTTTCTTTGTTCCATAATAATACATGCACAACATTCCCAAAACAACAAAACCATCACTACCACTCCCTATATCATTACTGAAATCAGTTAAAAATAATTTTTGCAGTTCTTGTTGTCCTTAAGGTATGCCACATTTAGGGACATAGAGTCAAATTTCTGTTTTTTTTGTTTGTTTTTGTTTTTTTTTTGAGACAGAGTCTCACTCTGTTTCCCAGGCTGGAGTGCAGTGGCACGATCTCAGCTCACTGCAACCTCCGCCTCCCGGGTTCCAGTGACTCTCCCACCTCAGCCTCCAGAGTAGCTAGGATTACAGGTGCTCGCCACCATGCCCGGCTAATTTTTTGTATTTTTAGTAGAGATGGGGTTTCACCATGTTAGCCAGGCTGGTCTCAAACTCCTGTCCTGAAGCGATCTGCCCACCTCGGCCTCCCAAAGTGCTGGGATTACAGGCGTGAGCCACCGCGCCCAGCCTAAATTTCTGTGTTTTAGAATGGAATAATCCCAATCTGTATGGCTATTCAACTAATTCAATACACAGTTTGTTTTGTTTTGCTTTTGAATTTTAGGGATTGCTTTTATCAAATCCAATTTTGTTTGATAATTTAATATTAAAAGACATATGGTTACAGAAGTCACATCTAGAAAACAAGGTATATTCAGAAAAATCTAGCTTCTACCACTGTGTTCTGTGCTCTGTTCCCTCCCTCAAAATCTCTCCACAACAGGGGTGGACAAGCTTTTTCTAAACGGCCAGATAGCAACAATCTTAGGCCTTGTGGGCCCTGTCATCCCTGCTTCAACGACTTAGCTTTACCGATGCAGTATGAAGGCCACCACAGGCAATATGTGAGTCAATGGGTGTGGCTGTGTTCCAGTAACATTTTGCAAAAAGGGATGTCAAAAACGAATGGATATAGTCCACAGGCCATATCCCTGCTCTAGAGTCATCTGCAGGGACTGTCCCCAGATCCCCAGTTTCAACTCACTACTCACCCCATCCTAAACTGGTTTTTGCCCTTTTAAGTCCATATGGCTGCCTCCAAAGGACTCTTGGATTTTTTTCGGTTATCTTGCTTGTCCTCTCTGCAGTTTTCAGTACGAACAAGTACTCACTCCTCGAAATGACAATCTTCCTGTGGATGCCATGATAGAAGATTCACCTGGCTTCCTCCTACCTCTCGGTCCTGTCCTTTCCATGTTGTTTAATGACAAATCCTCTACATGTCGTTAAATGTGGGCATTCCTCCAGCCTGTGGGAACTCTGCTTCTCTTTTCACTCTGTGCTCTCTGTGTAGAGCACTTGATCCATACCCAGGCTTTTATTTAATATTTCTCTAACAGTGATCAGGCCATTTTTATCTTTGGCCCAGACATTGCCTTTGAGTTCCTAATTATATATCCAGCTGCTTACTTGATATTTAATTTTGAATGTCTTGAAAACACCCCAAAACCAACATGTCCAAGTATATACAATCGTCGTAGGCACAATGTGACTATATTCTCTATTTTAATGGTACCACCAGCCATCCAGTTTCAAAAGTTAGAAACCCAAGACTCATCTAATCACCACTTATCAATTTACCCCCAATATCTCTCATGTGTTCAATTTTCTACATCTCTATCAATACCAGCTTAGGCCAACCTACCATTATTTCTGGCCTGGGCTATGGCTATGGCCATGGCCTTCTACTTGGTCTCCCCATCATTCTGGACTCTCTCACCCCTCCCTGTGCAGTCAGTGTTGGCTTCTCAAATGGCACTGAGACCATGTCATCATGCCCCTGTTTAAAAGTTTTAGTTTAAAAAATTGTAACCTTTAACATGGCATCGAAGGCCCTGCAGGGATATGGCTCTAACCATCCCTTCTGCTGCCCCTCTTCCCTCTTTCTCCATAGTTCCTGGTGCTTCAGCCCAACTCACCTTCATCCAGCTCCTCAGGGATGCTGCCTTTGCCCTTGACATTGCCATCTACCTAGGAGGCTCTTCTACCTCCACTGCCTTCTTCTCCCAGTTGCCTTTAACCCACTTAGCTCCTGCAGGGAAGCCTTTCCACACATGTACTTTTTCTTCAGAAGATTAACTACAGTTGTAATTTCACCTTTATTTATTAGATTTTTTTAAAAATTGGTGCTGTCCCTTAACCATACTGTAGGCTCCATAAAGGCAGAAATTGTGTCATTTTTCTTTGTCTCATTAAAACCCCAGAATATAAGAAGGGATTCAAAATAATGTTGATTTAATAGGTGAATCAGTGAACTGTACAATCACAGTAAACATACACATACCAATTTAATTAAACAATTTTAGATCATGTATTCCTTTGAGAAGAGATATTCAAATTACACCAAAAACTATAAATCTTCCCCCCAGGAAAGACACATATATGCATAGATACAAAATTTACCAGATATTTCAGGAACTTTGTATGCTGCATGAAACTCTCATATGGATAATAGTGCATGAAACTAAGTGAAATGTCTTCAATTTTTTTTATCATTTTAAATGACTTTATAATATTCAATGGTCTAGATTTTGCTTAAGATTCTCTAGTTTTCCCTCCTTTGGTTTCAAGTTTATTATCCAACTTCCTCAGTTTTCTCTTAATTTCAAAAACTATATATTTTTTACTTCAAATGTCTGGTTTTTTTTTCCAAATGAACATTTCAAACATTCACTCCTATTATTACCTTGATTTCTCTTTGAATATTTTCAGCATGTTTATGTTAAAATCTCTTGGATTATTTCATTATCTTCAGTTCTGGAGATGACGGATCCCTTGTTTGTTTCATTTGCTGGCCTTCCCTCATGGTGTTTTAGTCCGAGGTTATTTTCCAAAGGGAGGATAACTGCCCTGGGTTGTGGAGGCACATGGGATGGTTCACATGTGTATCTTCCTCTCCAGGAACCCCTTGGGTTTCTTATTTTCTCACCAGCATTTATGTTTCTATGGTAGCTCAGGGTCTCTAATGTGCCAGGAGATTTAATATGGACTTAAGCCCATGCAAGGTACAGGCCTGTTCTGATTTCCCCCAGGTCTCCCTTTCCTTTAGCAGCCCAGGAGAAGGTGTGCTTCCTTGCTTCTTCCCTGCAAGGTCTGGACTCCTGTCAGTAGGAAAGCCTAGCACTACTCATCAAGACTGGGCCCAATTCTTCTGTGAATTTCTCAATTTCAGCTCCCATTTAGTGTCCTTGTGTTTTTTGTTTTTTGGGTTTTTTTTTTATTTATAACTTGCTGATTTCTTTTTTCATTACTCTTCTGTTTGAAGAGATTATGCTTTATAATCCCAGCACTTTTAGCTGTTTGAAATTTGTTCATCGCGTGTAAGTCCATTTCACACTGCTATAAAGAACTGCCTGAGACTGGGTAATTTATAAAGATAAAAGCATTAATTGGCTCAGAGTTCTGCATGGGTTGGGGGGGCCTCAGGAAACTTACAATCACGGTGGAAGGGGAAGCAGGCACATCTTACCTGGCGGCAGGCGAGAGAGAGAGAGAAAAGGAGGAACTGTCAAATGCCAATAAGACATTGGATCTCATGAGAACTCACTAGCACAAGAACAGCGTGGGGGAAACCACCTCCATGATCCACTCACCCACCACCAGGTCCCTCCCTTGACATGTGGGGATTATGGAGATTAAAATTCGAGATGAGATATGGGTGGGGACATAAAGCCAAACCATATCACATGATTCCCCTTTCAGCTCAGTCTACTGATTTCTAGGAAGATTAGATTTTATAGATATGCCATAACTTATCTCAGACATTCAACTTGTTTCCCCCAGCTTTTGCTACTAAAAACAACACTTAGAGGAACATCCTTTAGCTAAATCCTTAGACATATCTTTAATCATTGTTTTAGGAAAAACCCCTAGAAGACGAATTGTTGGATCCAAGAGCACATTTGTACGGCCATCGGTATTTGTCACTTGCCAACTTGTCTTCCTTTTCATGCAACTCAGGAGTTGCACAGATGCCTATGGTTCCCCTTGCCCTTGTGTCATCTCCTTTTGGCCCCATTAAAACATGCACCAGAGGATCACCTGAGGTCAGGAGTTTGAGACCAGCCTGGCCAACATGACGAAACCCTGTCTCTACTAAAATACAAAAATTAGCCGGGCTTGGTGGCACGCACCTGTAATCCCAGCTGCTCATGAGGCTGAGACAGGAGAATCACTTGAATCCAGAAGGTGGAGGTTGCAGTGAGCAGAGATCACGCCACAGTACTCCAGCCTGGGTGACAGAGCAAGACTCTATCTCAAAAATAAATAAATAAATAATTTTTTTAAAAAATGCACCAGGGACTGAAACTGGGGTATGAACAGCACCCAGACCCTGACCAAGCCATAAGAGTGTTTGTAAAGAAGCCACCCGACAAGGCTTAGAGGTGCTACCTAGGCAACCAGAAAACAGGGACCTCTGCCAAATCCACTCTCCCCTCCACAGGCCTCTCTCCAAGCTGTTCTCCTAGTCATTTTCATCACAATTTTGGCAGCTTCTACTTCTTATCAGAAATTTAAGAGCAGATAATTAAATTCAAGTCCCACATTACTAAGCTTTGTTATTTTTGCAAAGTACACATTGTACATTCAGTGGCACACTGCAAAGCATTATCATGAATTATTTAAATGACACCATCCTCGTCACAATAAATGAGCAAAACACATTTTTTCACTGTCTCCTTACATGTTGTTATTTCTCTTCACAGATTTCTTACTTTGCAACATTAACTAAAATGTGATGAGCCCTGAAATGTCATTACTACAAACTACCCTACCTTAGTTCTGCTGATCATGTATTTTTTTTTTTAATGTGACGGAAGCATTTTTCTTTCTTCTTAAGATTCATTATACTCAAACATGTCCTTGTAGCAGCATAGAATAGGAACAAATATAAAACATGTATAACCAAGGTTTACTTTTGGAAGTAATTCATATTCAATTCTCCTTTGCTCTGCTGGGATGGAACAATAGATGCTGTGAGGTGGGAAGGTAGTAGACATGAAAATCTAAAGATACTGAGACCCTTCTTTGGAAAGGAGGCTGGAAACATCTCTGTTTTGCCTCTTATTTTATTACTGTATTTTCTAATTCCAAGTAAATGAGAGTAAAACTTATCTCGAAGGCTAGCAAAATGATCCTGAAGTCTAACTCAGGCAATGAGGACAGTAATTCATTAGAGATTAACTGTTCTTGGCATTGTCACAGTCTTGTTCAGCTTGAATGTTAATCTCTAAGGAAATGACAGTTATTACCTGTGCTTTATTGTTGATACTGACAAGATCCTCAAGTGACACTTCTGTCTGTGGATACTACATGCTACCAGTACAGGCCTGGCTCCATTCTTTGCCCCCGTTTACACACACACACACACACACACACACACACACACACACACACATACTCTCTCATTCTCTCTCTCTGTCTCTTTCCTCACAACGGCCTGCCAACAGGTTCATTTTACGCCACTCTGTTTTGTCTCAGGATGTGACAAGGCTACATGGACAGGGATCAAAAAAACAGCAGTGATTTAAGGCCAGGGGAGGAAGAACACAGAAAATAAATCATCAATCATTAAAACTTGGAACTGAAGCAAACTTAAAAAAAAATTTTAGCCACTTAAAAAAAACTTTTCATTTTGCAATAATTTTTAACTTACAGAAAAGTTGCAAGAATAGTACAAATAATGTCTTTATCCCTTTCACCTGGACTTCCTCATTTAGTTAACATTTTAATAGTCATGGCCAGGCGCAGTGGCTCAAGCCTGTAATCCCAGCACTTTGGGAGGCCAAGGCAGGCGGATCGCTTGAGTTTAAGAGTTCAAGACCAACCTGGGCAACATAGTGAAACCACATCTCCATTAAAAATACAAAAAAATTAGCCGGGTATGGTGGTGCATGCCTGGAGTCCCCAGCAATTTGGGAGGCTGAGGTGGGAGGATTGCTTGAGGCCGGGAGGCAGAGGTTGCAGTGAACTGAGATTGCGCCACTGCCCTCCAGCCTGGGTGACAGAGCCAGGCCCTGTCTCAAAAAAAAAAAAAAAAAAAAAAATAGTTAACAGTTTAATAGCTAACATTTTACCATTTTTGCCTTATTATTTAGAATCACTTGAGAGTAAATTACGAACATGATGCCCATTACCTTAAGTGTGTCAATGTGTGTTTCCTAAAACACAAGGACACACTGCTGAAAAATCAAAGTACATCCAGCATTACCAGGAAATCAGCACTGATACAATACTACATCCACCCTGCAGACTCCATTCCCATATTCCTGATTGCTCCAGCAATGTCCTTTATAATCACCCTTTTCCATTTGGTCCAGAATCCAGCCCAGGGTTATGTACTGTATTTAGTTTCCATGTCTCTGGATCTGCCTTCAATGTGGAGCAAATGCTCAGGTTTTCCTTGTCTCTTATGACTTGATACTTTTGAAGAGCACAGGCCTGCTGCTTTGTCGAATGACCCTCGATTTCTGGTTGGGTGATGGTTCCTCAAGATTACGCTCAGGTTATGCCTTCTTGGCAGGAATAGCGCGGAAATGATGCTGTGTTCTCAGTGGATCGCGTCTGGGGGCATAGCATATCAATTTGTCCCATAGCTGGCGATTATATCCCTTGGTTAAGATAGCTAATTAAGTATTTTGTACTTAATTTATATTTAATAAGCAATTTAAAAGTATTTGATTAATTTTAAAGTAATCAAAAACTATTCTATGTAAATATCCTGTTTCTTATCAAGCTTTCACCCACTACTTTTAGCATTCATTAATCTTTTTTTTTTTTTGAGATGGAGTTTTGCTCGTCACCCAGGCTGGAGTGCAGTGGCCCGATCTCGGCTCACTGCAACCTCCACCTCCCATGTTCAAGTGATTCTCCTGCCTCAGCCTCCTGAGTAGCTGGGATTACAAGCGTACACCACCATGCCCGGCTAACTTTTGTATTTTTAGTAGAGACAGGTTTCACCACATTGGCCAGGCTGGTTTCAAACTCCTGACCTCAGGTGATCCACCCACCTCGGCCTCCCAAAGTGCTGGGATTACAGGCGTGAGCCACTCATTGATGATTCTTATCTGAAGCAATTATTACTATGATGGCCTCCAAGTGGTGATTTCCTAATTTCTTAATTCCTTCTGCTTGTACTAATTGGTGTTCTGTTGTGAGGTAGTTTTCCTTCTCCCCTATTTATTTATTTATTCATTCATGGGTATATTTATATCAGTATGGACTCAGGAACGCCTGTTTTATTCAATAGGCTATATTACATTAATTATTTACTTTGATACTCAAATTATTCCATATTTTGCCAGTGGGAGTGATTTTATTAATAAATTAGCTTCTGTATTCTTTTGGTATGTCCATGATTCTTTAAGTACTTCCTTATTTTCTGGTGTCAAGATGTTCCAGACCCATCTTATACTTTCCTTGTCCCTGCCCTGGTATCAGTATACCATTTCTCCAGTAAGCTCTGGTTTATTTTATTAGGAAACGGAATTGAGAAACCAAGATCTGAGTTTATGGTGTGTTCATTGCTTCTGGGATGTTATTGCTTTTAGGTGCTCTAACATGAAATATATGTACACACGTGTACATATACAGCCATCTGTCTCTGTGTATCATTCATTTATATACATATTTTAAAACATGAGATTCTACAGTGATATCTCCAATTTCTCTCCAACTCCATATAGATTAGTCTAGCTTTCCTCCTTTACATATTTGTAGATCCTTTTTCCAAAAGTGAGAAACCTAGCTCCCATAATCTTCATATTTTTCCCAACCCCCTGTAAACAACCAATCTTCCAGCCATTCAGAAGCCATCGTCTCCTTCTCCCCTTCTGCACACGGCTATTGCCCCACTGAGTCTCTCCGCACTCTTCCTGTGGCCACACCAGGCTGAGCAAACCCTGTTACTGACCCGTAACAGCACACTAGTCTCTTCTATACCTGCTACCCATTCAGGAGAAATGATTGGCATTTCAGAATGTGGCCAGCTTTGTGTCAAAAGAAGGATTAAATAAATCGCATAATATAGTGTGTTAGGTCCAGTGGGGAAGAGAATTTGGTCTTATAATACAGGCAGCCACTTAAAAGGAAAAATAAGTTTCTTCTAGAAGCACTGGTCTCAAAAAAAAAAAAAAACAACAACAATTAAAAAAACCCAAAAACGTCCACACACAAGAAAATCTCAGTGAATATATCTTTGCTTTGAATTTCAACTCCATTAAAAATCTTGAGTTGTTTTAAATTGATAGTGAAAAGGTTTTATAGTCTTTTTCTCTTGAAAATCACATCAAACTAGGTTTACTCCAAGACTGTTTTATTCCTGTGAATTTTAGATATTCTTGTTCTTTGTCTTCCTTTTTAGAATGGATAATTCAAAGTGAATACTTTTTTTTTTTTTTTTGAGACAGAGTCTTACTCTGTTGCCCAGGCTGGAGTGCAGTAGCACGGTCTCGGCTCACTGCAACCTCAGTCTCCTGGGTTCAAGTGATTCTCCTGCCTTGGCCTTCCAAGTAGCTGGGATTACAGGCACGCACCACCATACTCAGCTAATTTTTTGTACTTTTAGTAGAGACAGAGTTTTGCCATGTTGGCTAGGCTGGTCTTGAACCCCTAACCTCAAGTGATCCACCCACCTTGGCCTCCCAAAGTGCCGGGATTACAGGCATGAGCCACGGCACGTGGCCTGAAAATTTTTTAAATCTAGATTTATGTTTTGTTAGGATTTATTTTTTATAGGTAGAACATTGGAGGAAGATCAATGACCAATATTTATGCTGACTTTTTAGTAAATTTTAGACATTAGTGTTCTAAACTAAATTTCTCTTTCTTTTTAGGTTTGTCCAAGACTGGTTTTCAGAAAGGATGCAAGTGGCCAAAGTGGACTTCTCTACAGTGTTACCACGCTTCATTTCTCTATATATCTTTTCCTTTTTGAGTCCGAAAGATTTGTGTGCTGCTGCCCAAGTCAGCTGGCCCTGGAAGTTTTTAACTGAACAGGTTTACTATTTGCCACTTCCTAGTAATAGGGCACAAGTACAGCTGTAATCTGTAATGAGGCTACTGGGGTAGCTCCCTTCCCTGAAGACAATAGCTGAGGGTACCTGATCCATCATTAACTTACCCTTGAGAGAAAAAATGGGGATAAGTGAAATACAATAATGTATTTCTATAAATAAGGAATATAGACTAGTCCAATAATTCCTGTTACTTAAAAAATCTTTAAATACTCAGTATAATTGTTTAGAAAACATTTTATCTTGGTTAAAGAAGTTCCTCTTTTTGAGACGGAGTCTCGCTCTGTCGCCCAGGCTGGAGTGCAGTGGCACGATCTCAGCTCACTACAACCTCCTCCGCCTCCTGGGTTCAAGTGACTCTCCCACCTCAGCCTCCTGAGTAGCTGGGATTACAGGCATGCGCCACCATGCCCAGCTAATTTTTGTATTTTTAGTAGAGACGGGGTTTTACCATGTTGGTCAGGCTTGTCTCGAACTCCTGACCTTGTGATCCGCCCACCTTGGCCTCCCAAAGTGCTGGGATTACAGGCATGAGCCACCGCACCCGGCCAAGAAGTTCACTTTTCTTCATGAAAAATGATTTATGCTTTAGATTTTGTATATTATCTCTGATAACTCAGCTCTAGAAACTGCTACACAACCACAGCCTCAACTAATCCCTTATTGTCTTAACATCTGTTAAAGAACATACATTGAGATCTGTTAACAGCAGTTGAAAGCAGTTAACAGCAGCAGCTGTTTAAAATCAACATCTTTTGCCATTAATTCTGCCTCTGGCCTCATTGTCTCTTCATTTTCTTGTAAAATATTTAATAAAATGTAACTATACACATACTTTTTTTTTTTTTTTCCCTGAGACAGGATCTCATTCTGTCACCCAGGCTGGAATACAGTGGTGTGATCTGGCTCATTGCAACCTCTGTCTCCCAGCCTCAAGCGATCCTCTCACCTCAACCTCCCAAGTACCTGGGACTACAGACATGCACTACCACGTCCAGCTAATTTTTGTATTTTTAGCAGAGATGGGGTTTCGCCATGTTGGCCAGGCTGGTCTTGAACTCCTGGGCTCAAGAGATCCACCCACCTCGGCCTCCCATAGTACTGGGATTACAGGCGTGAGCCTCTGTGCCTGGCCTAGTCTGTTTATATTTCTGTAAACACTGATATATTTGTGTTTAATCCATCATTTTACTATTTATTTTTTGTTTGTCCCATTTGTTTTATGTTTTTTTCCCTCTCCCTGTCTTCCTTTGTGCGAATTAAACTTTTTTTCAATTGTTAATTATGGATTCTTTAACAGTTCTTTCATGGTTACCATAGACTACAACATATAGCCTTGAATTAATATTATCTTACCATTTCTAAGACAATGCAGGGAGCTTAAAACACTTTAAATTCATTTACCCTCCTCTCAGTTTCCATGCTTTTTTTGTTAAAGATTTTTATTTTATATATACTAATAATGGCCTACTGTTGACCAGAAGACTTACTGATAATGCTAAGTCGATTAACACACATTTTGTATATGTACTATATACTGTATTCTTCAATATGGCAAGCAAGGGAAAAGAGATTGTTATTTAAAAATTCATGAGAAAATATATTTACTATTAAGTGGAAATGGATCATTGTAAAGATCTTCACCCTCATCATCTTCATGTTGAGTAGGCTGAGGAAGCTGAGGAAGAGGAGGGGTTGGTCTTGCTGTCTTGGGGGTGGCAGAGGTGGAAGAAAGTGCATATAAATGCACCCACGCAGTTCAAACCCAAACATAGATAACACATAAACACATATCTCACAAATCTTTATTACTATTGTTTTATGTAGTCAATATTGATTTATATGTGACCATATTTTTTTCTGTAGTTCATTTTTTTCTGTTCCTGCATCTCTGAGTTTCCATTTGGAATCATTTTCCTTTTGCGTTCTATTTAATATTACCTCTAGTACAGGCGTGCTGCTAAATTTTCTTAGTTTTTGTGCATCTAAAAATATCTATTTCATCTTCATACTTAGAGGATTATTTCAATACGAAATTTAAATTCTAGGTTGGCAGCTAATTTTTTTTATAGAACTTTGAAAATATTTCATTTTTTTTTCTTGAGAAGTCAGAAGTTTTATTGTTGATCCTTTAAAGGTAACATTTCTATCATCTCTAGCTGCTTTTTGGACTTTTTTTCTTTCGTTTTCAGTAATGTTATTGTGATATACCTAGGTGTGTGTTTGTATGTATCTTGTTTTGTAGTGATTTTTGAGTCTGAGACTTAATATCTTTTATCAGTTTTGAAATGTTCTCAGATGTTATTTCTTCATATTGATTCTGCCCCATTCTCTCCCTTTTTCTCCTAGTATTCCAATACTTATAGGTTGGAAAGATTCACCATGTCTCATAACTTTCATATTCTTTTATACACATTTTCCATTTCTGTGACCTTCAGTATTTCAGTCTGGATTTTCTTTGGACCTATCTTTCAGTTTACTAATTGTTTCTTTAGCTAGATTCTAATCTGATCTTAAACCCATCCATTGAGTTCTAAATTTCAGTTATTATATATTTTCAGTTCTAGAATATTGATTTAATTTTTTTGCCAAAATTTTCTACCTAGTCATTTATTTTAGATATATTAATTATAGAGTATTTATTTCTGCAAAGTTCATGTCTGATGATTACAATATTTGGATCACCTGAGGATCTCTCTATAGTTATTAAAAACCAAAAAGAAAAAAGAATTCTTGTCTATTGTGTGTTCTAGTTAATTTTCACTGAGTACCAGATACTGAGTATACAAAATTAATGTGATCCTTTGAGTCTCTGGGTGATGTTTTCTTCCTCCAGAGAGAATTTACTTTTGCTTCTGGCACGTCTAGTGCTAGGAACAAATCCTACAAATCCAGTCAAGGAATGAGATGTTTCAAAGCTGGCTTCGGCCTTTGTGAGAGTTTGCCTAATTAAGTATTATCCTTCCTGAAAAGAATCTTAACTGAAAGCTGGTGTGATTACCAAGGCTCTCCCCTCTTAGTGGGCCCTAAATTTCCATTTGTGTCCTCTCTTCCCTGTGAGAATGCCTAAGATTCTTTTTTAGCATCTAAGTCTTTTAGTCATAACTTTCTGTTCTGTTTCTCAGCCTAACAAGCTTTGCTTTGGAACTGACAAATGCCTTGAAGTAAAAAGTGATGCCAAATATCAGGCTTACCTCTCTGGGTTTCCCTTCTTTCTGGGGTCTTGGTTGAACAAGTCCTTATTGCATTGATAGCTCTATAATATAGCCTTCAAATAATTGTTTGTATAATATTTGGTCTAGGTATTTCATCAGTTCAAACCACATGAAATTTTCTCTTTTCATATGTCAAAATGGCTACATATTGGCAATATCGTACGCTTCAGTCAAAATTATTCTCAATGAGAGGGTTAATCTGAAAGAAACTATTCCACTATTGCTAGAAGCTGAATTCTCAGAATCTAGGGTTAACGTAACCAAATGCTATTGGAACATTGGATAAGTGTCACAAAGATGTCTAATACATACATTCACATATAACGTATATATTCATCAAATAATATTTTTCCTGTGGAACAAGATATGCTTCTTATTTCCAAGTCAAGTTCAGATAGTAAGTCAGTAGTAGCATTTAAAAACGTTGTATCTGGCCAGGTGCAGTGGCTTACACCTGTAATCCCAGCACTTTGGGAGGCTGAAACGGGAGGATCACCTGAAGTCAGGAGTTCCAGACCAGCGTGGCCAACAGGGCAAAACCCCGTCTCTAGTAAAAATACAAAAAAAACTAGGTGGGCATGGTGGCATGCGCCTGTAATCCCAGCTACTCAGGAGGCTGAGGCAAAAGAATTGCTTGAACCCAGAAGGCAGAGGTTGTAGTGAGCTGAGATCGCGCCACTGCACTCCAGCCTGGGCGACAGAGCAGGACTCCATCTCAAAAAAAAAAAAACATAGAAATAAAAATAAAAGTCCAGGTGCGGTGATTCACACCTGTAATCCCAGCACTTTGGGAGGCCAAGGTGGGCGGATCACGAGGTCAGGAGATGGAGACCATCCTGGCTAACACGGTGAAACCACACTCTACTAAAAAAACAAAAAAATTAGCCAGGCGTGGTGGCGGGGGCCTGTAGTCCCAGCTACTCTGGAGGCTGAGGCAGAAGAATGGCATGAACCCGGGAGGCGGAGCTTGCAATGAGCCGAGCTCGCGCTACTGCACTCCAGCCTGGGCAACAGAGTGAGACTCTGTCTCAAAATAAGTAAAATAAAATATAAAAAAATTAAAACCTTCAATTTTATATAAACATTGTAGAAACAAATGGATTTGCATACAAATTCTCAGAGATTTTTGTACCAGAAATCTCAGTGTAATGAAAAAGTATCTGTGTACCTGAAAATATTATTGCTAGAAAACTGTCTGAAAACAATTTGTGACTCATCTTCCTCTTGTTTCTGAAGGATTGCTTATGGATGCCCAAATGCGTTAAGTTCGGATGGTTTCTGCCCTATACTCCAACAGATAATGAGTATGGTGCTTGGAAGCACCATTACATTGCTTGTGTGTCCCACTTAGACTGGCTGACACCTAGGGAGGCTGCTGCTACTTATGGGACGCTGAATGAACCCAAAACAGAAGATGAGGAACTACTGGAGAGACAAAGAGAAAAGTGCCTGAGGAAAAGAATTTGGGAGAAAATTGCACTACGTAAGAGTAAGTAGCATTTTAAACCTTTATATCTTAGGTAAATATTGTAGACACAAATGGATTCACATACGAATTCCCACAGAGGACAGCCCTGTCTTTCGGAATACTCTGAGTGGCAGTCTTAAGTATTTTCCAGATGAGCTTTTTTCCGTATTGTATATTTCAAGTTAATTGATGAGAAAAACAAAGATTTCAGACAAAATACATAAGGTTAAATATCAGTGCTTCCATTGCTATTCTGGCTCCTCTCAGGCTTATAAGACCAAAAACAAAGAGGATAAAGATGTTTGAACATGGGAAAAAAGCAAACAAATAGGTTCAAAACAGAGGAATTGGGAGTGATGAAAAGAGGAGGAGAAATGCAAGTGAAAATGGAAGCAGGGAAAATGGCATTTAAAAAAGGAGAAAGAGGACAGCTCTTTCCGCTCTTTTTAAAGCCTCTTTCAGTTAAGCCCCCTATTTATTTATTTATTTATTTATTTTATTTTTGAGACAGGGTCTCACTGTCACCCAGGCTGTGCAGTAGTATGATCTCTGGCTCACTGCAGCCTCGATTTCTGAGGCTCAAGTGATCCTCCCACCTCAGCCTCCCGAGTAGCTGGGGCCACAGGTGCACACCACCATGCCTTGCTAATTTTTTGTATTTTTGTAGAGATGGGGTTTCTCCATGTTGGCCAGGCTGGTCCCGAATTCCTGGGCTCAAGTGACCCGCCCACCCTGGCCTCCCAAGGTGCTGGGATTACAGGCAGAGCCACGGCGCCCAGCCTCAGCTAGGCCTTATGCTTTATGCAGTGTGTAAAAGAAAACAGCAAAACTGATTAGAGTTCTCCCTTGTTTTCTTCCCACTAACCCTCTGGTGAGATCGTGACAAATAAGAAATTGCTTGAAGGCAAGAAGAAGGGCACAAATGAATGTGACACCTATCAATTGATTAACTGGTCTCCACTAGAAAAGGGTTGCTTGTTTGCTTGTTCTCTGAGCTTTGTTTCTTGACCTGAAATGACTGGTAGCTCACAGCCACAGTGCCAAGAGGATGAGAAATCCAAACCGAGTGCATGAAAATGGCTGTAATTATTGTCATTTGGAACCTTGCCCTGGTACAGCTTTATTTTTGATGCCTTTATCTGTGTGGACTTGGCTGGGAGAAGTATGAAGTAATCAGCCCCGCCTGCTGTTCTTTGTTTTTCAGAGGAGTTATTCAAAGTTCGACCCCCTTGGGTGAGTGGAACTTGCTGCTCTAGCGTGCTAAAGCCCAGATGCCAACCACGCCTCTCCCAGACTGTAAGGGAGCGAGTGGGATTACATGAAGCTTTGGAGAAACAGCTTGTTTTGACATCGTTAGAAACCTTGCCCAAGCGGTAAGCAAAATTCCATCTACTGAAGGCTCAACACCATCCCAATACCAATAATTCACTCTAGAATAAATTTAGCTATCACGCAGAAATCTTGTGTAATTCTGTGGCTCATATCCTATGAAATATCAGTAAAGATAATTAATTTTCTAGAACAGTAGTCAAACATGCCTTCTGAAGAGGTAAACATATAACATACAAAACTTACATTTTAAATGTTCTTTTTTTTTTTTTTTTGAGATGAAGTCTTGCCACATTGCGCAGGCTGGTGTCAAACTTGTGGGCTCAAGCGATCCTCCCGCCATCCTCCCAAATAGCTGCGATTACAGGCATGTGCCACTGAGCCCAGCTTTACATATTCCCAACTCTGCATTGAAGCTATATTGTGGATGTAGTATATTTTCTGTATTAAGTTATTGAACAAAAATAACATTTTTTGTTCGTGTTTTCTACGAAGTAAGAGTATCCAAATGGTATCCAAATATAACTTCCACTTATATTTGTATGTACAAATATAATTCTTTTATAATAGAGAAACATCGGCTGTATTCAGTTACCAAATCATACTATAGAGTGAAATTACCAGAAATTCAATTCTATCTGACATTCATAACCATCACCATTGTGCATCTGCTTAGAATTTCTTTTTAACTTTTAACTTTGGATTTTTTTTTTTTTTTTTTTTTGAGACGGAGTCTCACTCTGTCACCCAGGCTAGAGTGCAGCGGCACAATCTCAGCTTACTGCAAACTCCGCCTCCTGGGTTCAAGCAATTCTTCTGCCTTAGCCTCCAGAGCAGCTGGGACTATAGGTGCGCACTACCATGCCCAGCTAATTTTTGTATTTTGTAGTAGAGACGGGGTTTCACCATATTGGCCAGGCTGGTCTCAAACTCCTGACCTCAGGTGATCCACCGGCCTTGGCCTCCCAAAGTGCTGGGATTACAGACATGAGCCACCATGCCCAGCCAGCTTTGGATTCTTGAGATCATGTAATCTCACTCACCTAAGTTTCAAATGAGGAAACTGGGGCCTAGGAAGGTGACATGACTTACCCACATGTCGAAGTGTCAAACACTAGAACCTAAAATTCTAAAATTCCAGCACTCTTTCAACTTCACCCACTGATGCTACATATGGATCTCTGTGTATCTGAACATTTGTGAATGTGTGCATGTACATTTACTTGTTCAAGGCACAAAAAGAATTTTAAGAGGTCAGGCATGATGGCTCACGCTTATAATCCCAGCACTTTGGGAGGCCGAGGTGGGAGGATCACTTGAATTCAGGAGTTGGAGACCAGCCTAGGCAGCATAGCGAGACCCCATCTTTCCCCCACCCCCAAAAAAAAAAGTCTGGGTGTGATGGCACACACCTGTGGTCCCAGCTACTCAGGAGGCTGAGGTGGGAGGATTGCTTGAGCCTGGGAAGTTGAGGCTGCAGTGAACTGTGATGACACAACTGCACTCCAGCCTGAGTGAGAGAACAAGACCCTGTCACTTAAATTTTTTTTTTTTTATAAAAAGAATTTTAAGAAGCACAGAACAGCCCCTGCTCCTGGTATTGTTGGGGGTGAGGGTGGCTGTGGAGAGAATGAAGACATTATTCAGGAACAATTGAGGCCTAGAAGGAAATTCAAAATCTCTCAGCTACTTCTTTTTAAATATCTTTTTGAACTCCCAAATATGTCATTACATTCATTTAAGTGCCCAATAAGAGCTAAGTAAGTTCCAAGAGACTGTTCCAGAATCCCACATGTGGTGGAGGAGAGGCTCAGAGAACAGATTTGGCCTCACCACACCCAGGAGCTCCATTTGCTACTGTCCTCACAAAACACAGGATGAGGCTAAGGCATGGAGGCCACGTGCCTTGTAGAGTAGAGCTGATGCCCAGAGACATATGCTGTGTACTTACCAAAACTCAAGGTAAGAGAAAATGAAAACTTCTCATATTTCCTTTTACTCCATAGAAGCAATATTTCTGGAAGCCATTCCTACCCTTTATTATCAAAGAAAAATTGGCATGGAGTTCATAAAAATGATGACAGCTCTTCATATGCTCTCCGGCCACACTTCATGTTAATATCATCCCGGATTCCTGCGTATGAGGTAGAGTATGTTGTGAGGCCAGTCCTATCCTGATTGTTTTTTTGTTTTTTTTCATCTAGACTAGAGGGTGTGTGACAAGCTTTTGGCCACCATGTGTATGAAAAATGATTCAACTTCTAAAAGGAAAATCAAGCCAGGTGTGGTGGCACATAACTGTAGTCCCAGCTACTCAGAAGGCTGAGGTGGGAGGATCACTGGAGCCCAGGAGATGGAGGCTGCAGTGAGCTGTGATCACACCACTGCACTCCAGCCTGGGCAACAGAGTGAGACTCTGTTTCTATAAAAAAAATAAAAGGCCGGGTGCAGTGACTCACACCTATAATCCCAGCACTTTGGGAGGTCAAGGTAGGTGGATCACCTGAGGTCAGGAGTTCAAGACCAGCCTGGCAAACATGGCGAAACCCCATCTCTACTAAAAGTAGAAAAAAAATAGCCGGGTGTGGTGGTGTGTGCCGAGTAGTCCCAGCTACTCGGGAGAGTGAGGCATGAGAATTGCTTGAACCCAGGAGATGGACGTTGTAGTGATCTGGACACTGCACTCCAACCTGGGTGACAGAGTAAGACACTGTCTCAAAAAACAAAACAAAACAAAAGAAACAAAAACCCCAGAAGCAATAAAGGTAATCATAAATCAAAATTATTTTGAAAAAGCATTAAAGGCCCAAACTTTTTTTTTTTTTTTTGAGATGGAGTCTCGCGCTGTTGCCCAGGCTGGAGTGCAGTGGCGCAATCTCGGCTCACTGCCAGCTCTGCCTCCTGGGTTCACGCCATTCTCCTGCCTCAGCCTCCTGAGTAGCTGGGACTACAGGCACCTGCCACCACGCCCGGCTAATTTTTTTTTTTTTTTTTTTTGTAAAGATGGGGTTTAGCCGTGTTAGCCAGGATGGTCTCAATCTCCTGACCTTGTGATCCACCTGCCTTGGCCTCCCAAAGTGCTGGGATTACAGGCGTGAGCCACCGCACCCAGCCTAAAGGCCCAAACTTTTAACTGAGGCCTTTTAACTGAGAGGTGATAACTCACTCAAGTCTCAAAGTTGCAAACAATAGAACCTAAAATCCTAAAATTCCAACACTCTTTTAGCTTCACCCATTGATGCTACATGTAGACCTCTGTGTCTGAAGATTTGTGAGCGTGTGTATTAGTCCGTTCTCACACTGCTATAAAAAATACCCAAGATTGGGTAATTTATAAAGGAAAGAGGTTTAATTAACTCACAGTTTCACGTGGCAAGGAGGCCTCAGGAAACTTACAGTCATGGCAGAAGGCTAAGGGGAAGCAAGGACCTTCTTCACATGACAGCAGGAGAGAGAAGAATGAGCAGAGGAAATGCCAGACACTTATGAAGCCATCAGATCTCATGAAAACTCACTCAGTGTCATGAGAACGGCATGCGGGAAACTGCCCCCATGATCCAGTCACCTCCCACTAGGTCCCTCCCTCGACACACAGGGATTATGGGGATTACAATTCAAGATGAGATTTGGGTAGGGACACAAAGCCAAACCATATCAGTATGCATGTCCAATAAATTTTTGTTGAATTGAATTTGTTGCATTTAATCCAAAAAAGGAGCATGCTGATTAAGAATTACTTTAAAACTTCTCTGAAATTCCCAAATAGTATTATGTAACCACCATCTCAAAAAAGAAGAATGTCAGAAATCCTGTTTGGTTTTTCTATAATGAAGTTATAGATTTTAATTTTAATATGAATAATATAAAAATAAAGGAAGCACAAAGACGACCTTTGTATCTATATATGTGAGTGTATATGTATGTATATATGTGTACCTGTATGTATTAATATGCACACATAGGGATATATACTTAGAAAAGTTTCTATTTGTAACAAAATGGCTCCTTTTAAGATATGAACTCACTTCTTCCGGGCATCTAAGAGTCAGCTCTAATCACTGATAACCGGTGAGCTCAGTGGATCCACATGAAAGCAAGATCAGATCCTTGATCTCCATGTGGGCCATAGTTTCCACAGTGTTTAACAATGTATCATGCTGGCCAGGCATGGGGGCTCACACCTATAATCCCAACATTTTAGGAGGCAAAGGCAGGATAATTGCTGGGACTACAGCTACATGCCACCACACCCACCTAATTTTTGTATTTTTTGTAGAGACAGGGGTTTCCTCATGTTGCCCAGGCTGGTCTCTAACTCTTGAGCTCAAGTTATCCGTCAGCCTTGGTCTCCCAGAGTGCTGGGATTACAAGTGTAAGCCACTGTGCTTGGCCACTATTACTTTTTAAAAGTTATTTATATGTCTTTGTGCATGGCGTGCATAAAGATTAAAAGGCTGGAAGAAAGTAATCTAAATTGTTAATAGTATTTATCTCTGAGTAGAATTACATGTGTACTTAATTTTCTCCTCCTATAATTAGAAATAAACTAATTTTAATAGAAACCAAGGAGGAAGCTTATCTTCTTCCATAATCTCTGAAAATTCTTTGGAAATCACGGCATATTTTGTATCCGTTCTATTTCTTTCATTAATAAATATTCTAAAATAGTGGGTCTTGGCTCTTACAGCTTTGGTTTCATTCTCCAGATGGTGGTGGAGAGTGTGAAGGCTGGTGTTGTTTCTGTGGTATATGAACACAGCGTAACCTTGGAAAGCCTTCTGTATCTTATAGAAAAAGCTCTGGATGGGCAGAAGGCACAGAGCATCGGAATATTTAGCGATGGAGACAGCAGAGAAATCAATTTACTCCAAGGTAGGCCTGGGGATTGGCGGATGAACAACCATGGAACTTCGCGCTGTGCAGTTTGTCCACAGTGTGACTTTCGGAGGACTATTTCAGTTCCAAGTTGCTAAGACGTGTTGATTTTTTGGCTTTATGAAAAAAGCGAAGCTTTTTTTTTTTTTAAATTCAGGGTGTCTGTCACCCAGGTTGGAGTGCACTGGTGTGATCATGGCTCACTGCAGCCTGGACTTCCCAGGCTCAAGTGATCTACCCACCTCAGCCTCCTGAGCAGCTGGGACCACAGGTGTGTGCCGCCACGCCCAGCTAATTTTTGTATTTTTTGTAGAGATGGGGTTTCTCCATGTTGCCCATGCTGGTCCCAAACTCTCTCCTGCCTTAGCCTCTCAAAGGGCTGGGATTACAGGGGTGAGCCACCATACCCCAACTGTGAAGCAATTTTTTTGATGACCGTTTTTTCAAATTTCGATTAAAGAAACACGTTACTGTCTTAACCATTTTGAAGTGTGCAGTTCAGTATTGTTTGTTCACATTGTTGTGAAACAGCTCTCCAAAAATTTTCCATCTTGCAAAACTGAAACTCTGTGCCCACTGAAAAAAAACTTCTCTTTTCTCCTCTTCCCAGGCCCTGGCAACCACCATTCAACTTCATTTCTATGAATTTGAGTATTTTAGATACTCTTATAGGAGAGTCACACAGTATTTGTCATTTTGTGACTTTTTTTTTTTTCGAGACAGAGTCTTGCTCTT
This sequence comes from Pan paniscus, assembly GCF_029289425.2. Lineage (NCBI taxonomy): Eukaryota > Metazoa > Chordata > Mammalia > Primates > Hominidae > Pan > Pan paniscus. The sequence goes on from NC_073254.2 coordinate 158,814,463, forward strand.
GTCGCCCAGGCTGGAGTGCAGCGGCACAATCTCAGCTCACTGCAACCTCTCTCTGCCTCCGGGGTTCAAGCGATTCTCCTGCCTCAGCCTCCCAAGTAGTTGTGATTACAGGCGTCCACCACCATGCCTGGCTAATTTTTGTATTTTTAGTAGAGATAGGGTTCCACTATGTTGGCCAGGATGGTCTTGCACTCATGACCTCCAGTGATCCACCTGCCTCGGCCTCCCAAAGTGCTGGGATTACAGGCATGAGCCACTTTGCCCGGCTGTGACTGGCTTATGTCACTTGGTATAATGTCCTGAAAGGTCATCCGTGTTGTATGTGTTCCTTTTAAGGGCATGTATGTATATAGTATGTTTTGTTTATCTGTTCATCCACTGATGGAAATTGGGTTGCTTCCACTTCTATCATGAATAGTGCTGCTATTGTTGAATATGAGTATGCAACCATCTCTTTGAGATCCTGCTTTCAATTTTGGATATATACCCAGAAATGAGATTGATGGATTATATGATAGTTCAATTTTTACCTTTTAAAGAAATCTCCAGCCTGGTGCAGTGGCTCACGCCTATAATCCCAACGCTTTGGGAGGCTGAGGCAGGTGGATCATCCGAGGTCAGGAGTTTGAGACCAGCCTGACCAACATAGAGAAACCCCATCTCTACTAAAAACACAGAATTAGCTGGGCGTGGTAGTACATGCCTGAAATCCCAGCTACTCGGGAGGCTGAGGCAGGAGAATCTCTTGAACCCGGGAGGCGGACGTCACGGTGAGCCGAGATTGCACCTCCAGCCTGGGCAATAAGAGCGAAACTCCATCTCAAAAAAAAAAAAAAAAAGAGAAAGAGAGAAAGAAAAATAAATCTTGAATTCTCGATGCTGTTTTCCATAGCAGTTGCATCATTTCATAATCCCACCAACAGTGCACGACGTTTACAATCTCTACACATCCCACATCTTTGCCAACACTTATTTTCTGTGTGTATCTGTGCTTTTTTTTTGTTTTGTTGGTTTTTTTCTTGGAGACAGAGCCTCGCTCTGTTTCCTAAGGTGAAATGCAGTGGCGTGATCATAGCTTATTGTAGCCTTGAACTCCTAGGCTCAAGTGATCCTTTTTCCTCAGTGTGTCCTAAGTAGCTGATGCACACCATCATATCCAGCTAATTTCTATTTTTATTTTTTAGAGATGGGGTCCCACTACATTGTCCAGGCTGGTCTGGAACCCCTAGCCTCAAGCAATCCTTCCACCTCAGCCCCTAATGTGCTAGAATTACAGGTGTGGGCCACTGTGCCTAGCCTTTTTTTTTTTTTTTAAATAGTAGCCATCCTAATGGATGTAATATCTCATTGTGGTTTTGATTTGCATTTCTCTGATTAGTGATGTCAAGCATCTTTTAATAGGCTTGTTGGCCATTTGGTTATCTTCTTCAGAGAAATGTCTATTCAAGTCCTTTGCACATTTTAAAAAATTGGGTTATTTGATTTTTTTTCACTGTTGAGTTATAGTTCATATATTCCAAATACTATTCCCTTATCAAATATATGATTTGCAAATATTTTCTCCCATTGCATAGATTTCATTTTCACTGTGTTGATTGTACACTTTGATGCACAAAAGTTTTAAATTTGATGAAAGTGCAGCAATTTTAATAGTAAATACCAAGATCTATAAATTGGTGTACACTAACAACATTTATTATATTCCTAGTTGGCTACAGATTTATTATATTCCTAGTTTCCTACAAAGGAAAGGAATGGCTGATATCATCAACTTGTTACAGGGCAGCCGTCAAAAATCTCAGTGGGGTGGAGGATGGTGGCTCATACCTGTAATCCTGGCACTTTGGGAGGCTGAGGTAGGCAGCTCTCTTGAGCCCAGGAGCCCACAGCAGCCTGGGCAACATGGCGACACCCCATCTGTACAAAAAATACAAAAAAATTAGCTGGGTGTGGTGGCACACACCTCTGTAGTCCCAGCTACTCCTTGGGAGGATCCCGGCGGGGCAGAGGTTGAAGTCAGTCATTGAGCCACTGCACTCCAGCCTGGGCTACAGAGCAAGACCCTGTCTTAAAGAAAAACAAAAACAAACCAAAAACCCCCCAGCCCTCTGCCCCTCAAAACAAACCTAAACGGTTACTTTTTTTTTTTTTTTCCGGGAGAAAGAGATGATGAATGTTTTAGAAGTAGACGTCTAGTTTCTATTTTTTTCTTATAGCTTGCATTGTTCCTTGCTTATACTTAAAGTAAAATTGTTTTAAAACTTACTCAAATGAAATCTTCCATTATTGTGGGATGAGGGGAGAGAAGGAATAAGATGATCCCAGATATGGCTGGAGTAAACCAGCAAAATGGCAAAGTGAGTCCCTGAGACACCCGTCAAATTGCCATCTCTGTGGTTGGGACTTCGTGTACTTGGAAAGTTTCAGTGAAATTTATCATTGGCAGAAACGAATTGACGTTTGTTTCACTTTACCTTACTTCTGGTTTTCCTTGTTTAGCTTACCTGTGCCTGGGGCAAGTTGTGTTCCACATCAGTTTTCTATGTCCTCCCAAAGTAAAGCACAGATACTATTTGTTTGGGGTTTAAATTTAAATGACATGGTAACTCTTCTCTAAATGGTGCAGAGATATTGGCAAGTTTATATGATGGGAGTAAGTTTATCTCGTGTGGAATGTCCTGTTAGAGTTTCTTGATCTCAGCCTTTTTGTTCTCCAGGTAAGAAAAGTTTTCAAACTCTGCCTTTTCCTCATTCTGGGTGTTTTTTGTTTGTTTTTTGTTTTTGTTTGAGATGGAGTCTCGCTCTGTCGCCCAGGCTGGAGTACAGCGGCACGATCTTGGCTCACTGCAACCTCCACCTCCTGGGTTCAAGTGATTCTTCTGCCTCAGCCTCCTGAGTACCTGGGACTACAGGTGTGCACCACCACGCCCAGCTGACTTTTGTATTTTTAGTAGAGATGGGGTTTCACCATATTGGCCAGGCTGATCTCAAACTCCTGACCTTGTGATCCACCTGCCTCGGCCTCCCAAAGTGTTGGGCTTACAGGCGTGAGCCACCGCGCCTGGCCCTTATTTTGTTTTTCTTAAGCAACAGTAACAGCAACAAAATACCTCAAAGAACTAGTTTACTGCTATATAATTGTGTTTTCCCAAAAGCTTTTGCTTTAAAAACAACATCAAAACAAAGTCTGCTACCCTGTCACATGAAGAAGTCCTTTCTAGATATTTATAAAATATCTAGACCTCCCAGTGGGAGGGAGTGAAACACCAGAATTCTTTGCCTGTTTTCATTTCATCACTGGAGCCTGGGGATGCGGAGTTTCCAGGACTCCTTTAGAAATGGGTCCAGACCCATGCAGCTTAGTGGAATCATCACACAGAATTGTTGGGAAGTGAGAGAAAAGGAGAGTTTCAGTTGCTGTTTACCATCTCTGGGAGCCTTAACTTCTGCTCTGCACTACTTATTTTTTGATTGACAATCCTGGGAAACATTTCTACTTTGGAACTTGGTTGCAAAATCCCAGGACTTGCTGACCATCCCCCTAAACCCTGCATGCGCCTGATATCTTACCCTGCTGCACAGTGGAGGCAGAAATGCAATGTCGTAAACCTGAGTGCATAGTGTCCAATTTACCCAGGATGTGAAGGAGACCAGGACCATGGAGATGGCCCCAACGTGGTGCGGGAGGAAGCAGAGATGCCTCAGGTGTCTTGGTCTTACAGACAGATGGCATTTTGATTTTGTGCTTACATTTTCACAAGCTGCTAATAATTTCTGTTCAGTATTATGTTACAAGCTAATATGACATTTTGATTTTTTTTCCTCAGGCTATAAAATTGGTGTTAAAAATTTACTGAGGCCTGAAGTGAGAGATTTCTGGGAGAAATTAGGAAGCTATGTGGCCACTGAAGAAGAAGGGGGTCACGTGGACTTCTTCGTGCCCCTTGGAGCATCAGGTTAGCTCAGAACACCTTATAGAGAGACAGTGGCCATGCCACTTCATGGGGATATGTTGTGAATTATTGAAGTGCCCCTGGGTCAAATGATTCAGTCACATTTCACGCTTCAATTTCTTTTTTCTTTATACTTCACATATCCAGGTATTTCAAGAAAGTAGCAGTGAGGGATAGTGATGAAAGTAACCTGTCTCTACAGAAATACGGTCCCTAAATGGCAAGACCCAGGAGCATTATCTATATTTATTGTGGAAAACACAATAACACCAGTATCCAGGATATAAGGGAAAGTGCCTGACCATCATAGGAGCCATAATCATTCAATCCGAGAAAACACCCCCTGCCACCTTCTGAACCTGGAGTAGGCATGAACTTTGGTGACCAAGAACCTGAACTTGAGTCCCGCCAATGTCATTGTTTAGCTTTGTGGCATTAGGCAAACTTGTGGACCTCCATTTCCTCATATGAAATGTAGAACAATGGTACCTTAGTGTATCTTGAGGACTTATGAATCTCAAGATGACATATTTAAATAATAAACACAGTGTAAATTCTTAGATAATATTAAAAACAGTGAGGTGCTTTGTAAAGATGAGTATGGCTAATGATGACTGAGGTTGCTGATATCATTTTAAGTGGCTGCCTGTCTAGAATCAGCAACTGTGATTCAAAGTTGACTTCTATGCTTGAAGAGAAACTTCAGAAGCATTAAGTCAAATTCATTCTTTGGAGATCTGTTCAATAAAAGCTCTGCATTCATGCACAGTGTTTACAAGCAGAGCAGGGGAGAGGGAATGTGAAATTAAATTTTCTCATACTGTTTTTTGTTGTTGTTGTTGTTAGCCATTCCTTGGGTAACTGTGAGTTTTAAAATTCTTTCTACTCCTCAAATTTCACAGGACTGTTCAACATATGCAAAGCAAGCCCCCTGGCAGGCTTCAGTCAGAGGACAGGAAAAAATAAAAAGAATGGGAAATAATTGTTTTAAACATGTAAATTTACAAAGTTATTCCAATTATATTTATATACATATATATATTTATTAAATCTCATTTATGTAGAAAATATGCTGGTCAGGTGTGGTGGCTCACGCCTGTAATCCCAGTACTTTGGGAGGCCAAGGTGGGCAGATCAACTGAGGTCAGGAGTTCGAGACTAGCCTGGCCAACATGGCAAAACCCCATCTCTACTAAAAATAGAAAAAAATAGCTGGGCGTGGTGGCAGACACCTGTAATCCCAGCTACTCAGGAGGCTGAGGCAGGAGAATCACTTGAACCTGGGAGGCAGAGGTTGCAGCGAGCCAAGATCGCACCACTACACTCCAGCCTGGGCGACAGAGTGAGACTCCACCTCAGAAAAAAAAAAAGAAAGAAAGAAAATATGCATAGAAAAATCTAAAAGGAAATATACCAAAATATTAACAGCACCTATTTCTAGATGTGTTTTATAATTTTTCTACTTTTCTACTTTGAAATTAGTTTTAAAAGACTAGGTTACAAAGAGTTGGATGGTGTGATCTCATTGTTTAAAACATGCATATGTGTGAGGTGGTGTATGTATAGAAAAAGATTTGGAAGGATGTATACCAAGGTATTCACACTGGTTGGATATAAGTGAGTTTTCCTTTTTTTCTCCCTTTTAAAAAATGTATTTTGTCTCAATTTCCTGTAATGAACTAATATTACTTTTATAATAGAACAAAGCAAATATTTTAAGTGAAGAAGAAAAAGAAAGGACTTGGGAAAGTATTGAAAGGCAGAGTAAGAATAAAGCGGGAAAAGTGGATTCGGTGACATAAAAATTGTCTCAAGTGAAACTTAATGACACTCAAAAAATAGGCTTTCTATCACCATTCTGGGCCCCGAAATTCTCATCAAATGTAATATCCACCTGGATGCATCAAAGATCATTGACTTCTCAGTCCAAATGTCTCTTTTCCACCACTTCAGGCATCCCTCTTAGGCTTGTCAGCCCAGTGGCTGTATATCACTCCTAAAATCTCGATTTCAAGTATTTGAGAACCATTTTCAAATCATGTACTCAAATACCCCCACCACAGCAATTCTTTTTGTCTCCCCCACCCCACCGCCCGAGATGTCTCGCTCTGTCGCCCAGACTGGAGTGCAGTGGCATGATCTCGGCTCACTGCAACCTTCCGCCTCCCGGGCTCAAGCGATTCTTCTGCCTCAGCCTCCAAGTAGCTGGGACTACAGGCATGTGCTACCACACCCGGCTAATTTTTGTAATTTTAGTAGAGACGGGGTTTCACCATATTGGCCAGGCTGGTCTAGAACTTCTGACCTCATGATCCGCCCACCTCAGCCTCCCAAAGTGCTGGGATTACAGGCATGAGCCACACCTGGCCCAGCAATTCTTTGTCTAAGACCTCCAGCCTACACACTCCAACTTTTTCACTACCACCATGTCTTCATTTTTGCTTCCTTCCTTGTTAAACTTGGATTTAATGGCCCAATTTTATCATCACTCCCTTGCAAAGCATCTGAACTTGTCTCTCTTTTTTGGCTAAATCCCAATTCATTTGGTTAAAACACAACTCTCTGCACACACTATACCTGTGGGTACTAAAGCAGCTTTAAAGACTGTCGGAATAAGTGATATAACCGTTCTGATTGGTCTAACTTTACTTTGGTGACATAACTGTCAAATGGGATTGCAACACTGATGAGCAATTTCCTTGGTAAATTCATTATCACACTCTTTGAGATGACAATTTTATCTCTTCTCTTTAGACAATCTTTCAATAACCCTGTCTCTCAGCTTTGACCTCACCTTTTACTTCGCCAAGAAAACTGAATCATATGGGAACTCCCTAATTTTCCTCCTACCGTCGAATCCACCACCAGCTCCACCTCTTACTTTTTATTCTCTGTCTTCCCTTTGCCCTGATGGAAGAAGCATCCCTCTCAAACAAGATCAGATACTGCACTTGGAATCTAGCCCGTTGCCTTTCATCTTCTCCAGACTTCCACATCCAATCCTCTCCTGTGCCCTCATTTCTCTTTATTGGATTGTTTCTATCAAATCAGAAACACCTGTAGTATCTCCTGCCTTAAAAAAATAAAAGGACAATAAGCTTTCCCTCACCACTTTTTAAATTGACAAGACCAGAGGTTCTCAGACTTGAGCGCGCATCCATATCACCTGGAGGGCTGGTTAAACTACACATTGCTGGGTCCCACCTAGAGTTTCAGACTCAGTTAAGTCTGGGGTGGGGCTGGAGAATTTTCCTTTCTATCAAGTTTCCAGGTGATGGTGATGCTGCTGCCTCTAGGCCCTCCATCCTCACCTCCCACACTCTCCTCAAGCTCCTCCAGTGGGTCTCTGTCTGTACTGGCACTACTTTTGGAGGACTGTAAGTGACTTCCATGTGCTCAAATCCAGTGGTCCCTGCTCCATTCCCACCTCACTTTGACTTTATGGAAGCATCTGATGCAGAGGAACGTCCCTTCTTGAAATACTCCTTCTCTTGGTGTCCCTAATACCACACTCTCCCTGTTCCCTCCCACCTCAGTGCCCTCTTCTCAATCTCCTTTGCAGGCTCTTCTTTCTCTGCAAGATCCTTAAATATTCCCTAGGGCTTGATCCTAGCCTCTCTCCTTTTCCACATACGCACTCTCCTCCCTAGGCAGTCTCACTATTCCTATGTGTATTATTCCATTCTCACGCTGCTATGAATAACTGCCCGAGACTGGGTAATTTATAAAGGAAAGAGGTTTACTTGACTCACAGTTCTGCAGGGCCGGGGAAGCAAACACGTCCTTCTCCACGTGGTGGCAGGAGGAGGAAAAATGAAAACTGAGGAAAAGAGGAAGCCCCTTATAAAACCATCAGATCTCGTGAGAACTCACTCGCTCTCACGAGAAGAGGATGGGGGAGATTGCCCCCTTAATTCAATTATCTCCACCTGGTCCCACCCTTCACACGTGAGGATTATTACAATTCAAGATGAGATTTTGGGTGGGGTCACAGCCAAACCATATCACTATGACTCTAAATGTAATTTATATGCTGAGGACCCCCAAATTTATGTCTCCAGCTCTGAAATCTCTGAGCTGCAGACTCATATCTAATTCCCACTTGGAATCTTCATACTGGATGTTTAATTTTCACATCTAATAGACATCTCAAAGTTAAATCAAACCCTTGATTGCCTCCCCAGCACCAAACCTACCCCTTCCCCAGATTCCTCAGTAAAAATATCATTCAACAGTTACTGCATAAGCCAAAAATCTAAGAATCTGAGACTCATTCTTTTTGGCATTAAAAACATTTTTAAACAGCATTATTGAAATATAATTAATATACAATAAACTGTACATAATAAAAGTGTGCAATTGACTAAATTCTGACATATGTAGGCCTGCCCCATGAAACCATAAGAAAAATCAAGAAAATGAACATATTCATTACCCCCAAAAGTTTCCTCATGCCATTCCATAATTTCTCTCTCCTGCTTCTCCCCACCCCCAACCTGAGGCAACCACTGGTCTTTCTTTCACATATATTAGTTTTCATCTTCTAGAATTTTCCTTTTTTTTTTTTTTTTTTTTTTTTAGACAGGGTCTGCTTTGTTGCCTAGGCTGGAGTGCAGTGGTGAAATCACGGCTCAGTGCAGCCTCAACTTCCCGGGGTCAAGCGATCCTCTCACCTCAGCCTCCTGAGTAGCTGGGACTACAGGCACACAACACCATGCTTGGCTAATTTTTTTTTTTTTTAGTAGAGACAGGGTCTCCCTATGTTTCCCAGGCTCGTCTTGAGCTCCTAGGCTCAAGCAATTCTCCTTCCTCAGCCTGCTGGGATCACAGGTGTGCACCATCCCGCCTGGCCTAGAATTTTCCTTTTCCTTTTCTCTTTTTTAATATGGAACAGCTCAAAAATTTGCAGGTCATCCTTGTGCAGAGGCCACACTAATCTTCTCTGTATTGTTCCAATTTTAGTATATGTGCTGCCAAAGCAAGCACTGGCCTAGAATCTTCTATAAATGGCATCATACAGTATGTATTCTCTGTCTGACTTTCTTCATTCAATCATTATTTTAGATTTACCCATCCGATGCATGTATCAATATCTCCTTTTTACTACTGGGAATTATTACATTGTACACGTATACCACAATTTGTTTATCCATTAATTTGTTGATAGATAAATTTGAGTTCTTCCTGGTTTCTGCTTTTACAAATAAAGCTGCTATGAACTTATGCTTTCATTTCTCTTGGATGAATACCTGGGAGTAGAGTGTCAAGGTTATATGTAGACGTATGTTTAACTTTATGAAAACACCAGCTAAACTGATTTCCAAAGTGACTTTAGCATTTTACATTTCCACAAGCAGTATCTGAGAACTCTAGTTGCCTATCATTTTACCACTTGGTATGGCCAGTCTTTTTGATTTTAGCCATTTGGGTGGGTATGTGGTGGTATCTCATTGCGGTTTTAATTTGCATTTTCCTAATGACGAATGATGCTCAAGATCTTTTCATGTGCTTATTTGCCATTCTTTTGACCATCTTAAAAACTAGGTTGTTTGTTTTCTTATTCAGCTTTAAGAGCTCTTTATACATACTGGATAAAAATATTTTCTACAGTCTGTAGAAAATATTTTTTCCTTCTCTGAACAGTTTCTTTTGAAGCACAGTTCTTTTTTTTTTTCTTCTTTTTTTTGAGACAGAGTTTCACTCTTGTTGCCCAGACTGCAGTGCAATGGCGCGATCTCGGCTCACTGCAACTTCTGCCTCCCAGGTTCAAGCAATTCTCCTGCCTCAGCCTCCTGAGTAGCTGGGATTACAAGATTACAGATGCCCGCCACCATGCCCGGATAATTTTTTAATATTTTTAGTAGAGACAGGGTTTCACCATGTTGGCCAGGCTGGTCTTGAACTCCTGACCTCAGGTGATCTGCCCACCTTGGCCTCCCAAAGTGCTGGGATTACAGGCATGAGCCACCGCGCCCAGCCTGAAGCACAGTTCTTAATTTTGATGACATCAAATATATCAAATGTTCTTGTATAGATCATGCTTTGGCATCATATCTAAAAACGATTTACCTAACCAAAGGCCACTAAGATTTTCTCCTATGTTTTTTCTAAATGATTTATAGTTTTAAGCTTGACTTTTAGGTCTGTGATCCACTTGACTGTTTTTTTAATGTAATATATGAGATATGGATAGAGGTTAATTTTTTTTTTTACATATGGCTAGTTGTTTCATCACCATTCCTTATAACTACTATCCTTTTTCCAATGAATTTCATTTGCACCTTTGTTGAAATCTATTGACTATGTATGTGTACATTGGACTCTCTATTTGATTTCATTGATGAATTTGTCAATAAAAGTGCTGTAGACATCAGTAAGTGAGAGACATCCCAAACTTTCAGCTGCTGTCATCCTGTTTCATGCAGTAATTGAAGCATTTTGGAGTATTTATTTATTCTTGGACCACAAATAGTTAAAATAAATTACCCATTTCATTCCAAGTAATTCAACCTGTATGCTGAATTAAATAATTCAATCTATATGTTGTGCCACTGAAGGGGCTATTTTTTTTTTTTTTACTTTAAGTTCTGGGATACAAGTGCAGTGTGTGTAGCTTTGTTACATGGGTATACATGTGCCATGGTGGTTTGCTGCACTTATCAACCCATCGTCTAGGTTTTAAGCCCTGCATGCATTAGGTATTTGTCCTAATGCTCTCCCTCCCCTTTCCCACCAACCCCCTGACAGGCCCCAGTGTGTGATGTTCCCCTCCCTGCATCATGTGTTCTCATTGTTCAACTTCCACTTACGAGTGAGAACATGGAGTGTTTGGTTTTCTGTTCCTGTGTTAGTTTGCTGGGGATGATGGCTTCCAGTTTCATCCATGTCCCTGCAAAGGACATGAACTCATTCTTTTTTATGGCTGCCTAGTATTCCATGATGTATATGTGCCACATTTTCTTTATCCAGTCTACCATTGATGGACATTTGGGTTGGTTCCAAGTCTTTGCTATTGTAAATAGTGCTGCAATAAACATACATGTTCATGTGTCTTTATACTAGAATGATTTATAATCCTTTGGGTATATACCCAGTAATGGGATTCCTGGGTCAAATGGCATTTCTGGTTCTAGATCCTTGAGGAATCGCCACACTGTCTTCCACAATGGTTGAACTAATTTACACTCCCACCAACAGTGGAAAAGTATTCCTATTTCTCCACAGCCTCGCCAGCATCTGTTGTTTCCTGACTTTTTAATAATCACCATTCTAACTGGCGTGAGATGGTATCTCATTGTGGTTTTGATTTGCATTTCTCTAATGACCAGTGATGATGAGCTTTTTTTCATGTGTTTGACGGCCGCATAAATGTCTTCTTTTGAGAAGTGTCTGTTCACATCCTTTGCCCACATTTTGACGGGGATTTTTTCTTCTTGTAAATTTGTTTAAGTTCCTTGTAGATTCTGGATATTAGCCCTTTGTCAGATGGATAGATTGCAAAAATTTTCTCCCATTCTGTAGGTTGCCTGTTCACCCTGATGATAGTTTCTTTTGCTGTGCAGAAGCTTTTTAGTTTAATTAGATCCCACTTGTCAATTCTGGCTTTTGTTGCAATTGCTTTTGGTGTTTTAGTCATGAAGTCTTTGCCCAGGGAAGGGGCTAAATTTTAACCATCATATTCCATCCTGTGTTTAACTTTTTAAAATCTGTCCTCTTACAATGAGACTTCTCCTTTGAGTCAGACTATTTTAGAAAAAAATATATACATTTTTCTCTTTCTTTGGGCTGGGTATTCCAAATCTGAAAATAAGCCTCAGATCAAACTCCATGCCCTCTTTCCCCATCCTGTAGTTTAGTCCTCAGACTGTTTCAGCTTCAGTATTTAGGGGTGAATGATGAAGTGTTCATGGACTGTTCAATGGAGAGGTTTGAATGGAAGATGAGAACTGCCAGTGGCCTTTTTTGGCCATCTCTTTAGTGCCCCTACGTAATATTTAACTGCTCTGGATTAGTCTGTTCTTGCATTGCTATAAAGAAATACCTGAGGATGGGTAATTTATAAAGAGAAGAGATTTAATTACTTCATGGTTCTCCAGGCTGTATAGGAAGCATGCCACTGGCATCTGCTTGGCATCTGGTGAGGGCCTCAGGGAGCTTATAATCACGGCAGAAGGTGAAGGGGCAGGTGGTGTGTCACATGGCAAGAGCAGGAACAAGAGAGAGGGAGGAGGTGCCACACACTTTTAAACAACCAGATCTTGTGTGAACTCAGAGTGAGAACTCACTCATCACTAAGGGGATGGCACTAGTCATTCATGAGGGATCCGCCCTCATGATCCCTCCTGCCAGGCCCCACCTCCAACGTTGGGGATTAGATTTCAACATGAGATTTGGAGGGAACAAATATCCAAGTTATATGATCTTCCATGGCAAAATATATGAGGAAACTAACGAAAGTGTTTTTGACTATGCAGAGGCAGGAATTGAAGTTCTTTCCCAGCTGTCTCAACTAACTGGCACGTTCTTTACGGCCCCCACTGGGATTGCAACTGGCTCTTACCAGCACAGTAAGTGTTATGGGAGCTGAGCGCCATGTCCAATAACATAAGCCAACTCCAGAATCACCAAAAGACAAAATCCAGTTAATAGTACTGGTATGGCTGATATCCATTACTCTCTTTCCTTCCTCCCTTGAAGGAATGCTATTACTTCCCAAACTAGGTAATCTCCTATCATTCAGTCATTTGCTTAGAAAAGGATTATTTATTGCACATATTTGCCCCAAACCATCATTTACAAAAACTGTTGAAAACATAATCTTTAACAATTAAGCAAAGTTGCTGATCTAGAAAAATAAGAAGTACAAAGAAAAACTTTTCTTAGTAACATATATATAGTCAATATGGTTTTATTTGGAAAAATAAATTGTAGCTACAAAGAGATGGCAAAGAGGCTGGCTTAGTTTCCATTACAGTAGCATTATCTGAGAGGAAAAACAATCAGAGAAAATACACCTGAAAACAAACTTTCATTTAGATACTAAAGCTGCAAATTTAGATTAAAATGTAACACGGGCTGACCAACAACAGAAACAAATTGCTTTGTTACACCGACACCACTCATTTTCCTCTTTAAAACACCCTTGATTCCTATCAAGTAGGGCTGAGAGTGATGCAGAAACTATATAAATCATTGCTTCTCTACTCCTAAATGCCAAGGGCCTTTTAGAACTTGGGAAAACTGGCACAACTGTGAAACTGGTAAGGGAAAAGATTCTTTGTAGATATAACAAAAGTGCATTGACCTAACATAGTTTTGAAGCAGAGGTCACTTGCTAATTTTAGTTAATATAGCAACATCACCAAATGATAGCATATTTGGCTCTGTGGAGAGAGGAACTGGCCTAGCAGAGCACAGCAGGGTATGAACACTGTTGCTGGTAATAGGGAACAGGTTTTCTTTCTTTTTTTTTTGAGACAGAGTCTCACACTGTTGCCAGGCTGGAGTGCAGTGGCACGTTCTCGATCTAGGCTCACTGCAACCTCCGCCTCCTGGGTTCAGGCGATTCTCCTGCCTCAGCCTCCTGAGTAGCTGGGACTACAGGCATGTGCCACCACGCCCGACTAATTTTTGTATTTTTAGTAGAGACGGGGTTTCACCATGTTGGCCTGGATGGTCTTGATCTCCTGACCTTGTGATCTGCCCGCCTCAGCCTCCCAGTGTTGGGATTACAGGCGTGAGCCACCGCATCTGGCCGGGAACAGGTTTTCTTCTTTTTCTCCTCCTCTGCCTTCCTTTCCTCCTGTTCATCCTCCTTTTCCCTCTCTTGTTCTCATTCTCCTTATTTAAAAAAAAAAAAAAAGCATGTTGTGGCCGGGCGCAGTGGCTCACACCTGTAATCCCAGCACTTTGGGAGGCTGAAGCAGGCAGATCACCTGAGGTCAGGAGTTCCAGACCAGCCTGCCCAACATGGTGAAACCCCGTCTCTACTAAAAATACAAAAATAAGCTGGGCAGTAGTGGCACACATCTGTAATCCCAGCTATTCAGGAGGCTGAGGCATGAGAATTGCCTGAACCCAGGAGGCGAAGGTTGCAGTGAGCTGAGGTCGTGCCACCATACTCCAGACTGGGTGACAGAGCAAGACTGTCTCAAACAAAAACAAAAACATGTTGTGAACCTTTTCACATGTCTATCAGTAACAGTAGAGGAAACAAAGCAAATACACTATGTATCCATTCAGGACAGAAAATCAAATTTAACACACCACTGCATCATCCAGTAATTGTTTTTTAAGAAGAGAAACTTTCTTTAAGCACCTGCTACAGTCCTGTAGACAGATTTGTAGAGCGAGGTAGCAGTTTGACATAATTTAAGAAAGATAAGGATTTGGCGATGACAGGGTTGACTTCCAATGGCCTGATGGGGAAGCCGTGTAGCGTGGGATTTCTTGTGTTTTCACTTTTACACTGGAAAGATAAAGCAGTGCATTCTTCCTCAGATGACAGCTCAGCTTCCCAATGCACAATCCAGCAGCTGTTTTTTTTTTTAAACTTTGAATGGAATATGTCAGCCTCAGCTATCAAAGAGTAGACATGCATTTGAAATGATTCATTGAATCCTTTTCGAGTTTCTAATTTTACCTTTGAAAAGAGAGGATGGGTCTTAGTCTTCTAATGAGAAACGATAATAAACTCAATACAAATGCAACTAAGATTCTGTTGTACTTTAAACAAGACGTAGAATTCTTTCATCTGAGCTCAAGCCTGCAATAATAACAGAAGAAAATCATGTCAGTTCTTAGTGATTGGCTGGGATCCCAATGGGGAAAGGCCCCCTCTTCCATCTACTTCTGCGAATCGAAGCTACAGACGTGGTCCAGCTTCACAGACTTCCTAGAAGAAACCTTGAAAACAGTAAGGAAGCAGCTGTATCCTTTCTTCAAGGAACTGCAGAAGAGCATCAGTGGCAGGATGATAGGTAAGCAGTCTTGCTACTTCTGTTGCAGGTTAATTATGAAGTTGCTTTCATATCCCGAGTAAATACAAGTTTAGTTATGGCGCAAGTAAAATTTTACTCTTGAACATCTCCAGTAAAATTTTATCTCCTAGGTTGCTCACACTGCCTTTCAAATACAACGAATAACCACTAAGAACAAATATATTCAGGTTCAAAATGTTGAAGCTCGTTCTTATTTTAACATTTTACCACCTTATTAATTCTTGTTTGTCACTTATTTACCTAGACACAATTTGCTGTTTGCTAAGCCAGAGAGCTGTGCACTTTTCCCACTAGAATTTGCTCTGAAAGTTAAGCACCTCTTATACCCCAGCACCTATTACATAAATTGTTCTACAATTAAAGTTCTATTTATTTTCTGTCTAAAATATATAATTCAGTGATGGGCTCCATGGGCCTTTGCTGAGCCTATTAGACATGGGTGAATGAATTTTTCCATTCACACCCCAGCCCCATGACGGAATGAATGATCACAGCAGAGCCCTTTGAAAACAATTTACTTCCTCAACTTTGCATCTTTACCTAAATTAGTCCATTCTTTAAGTATATTTCACCATCTAGGTAGAGTTTTTCTTTTTCTCATCTGCAACTATTCATATCTATTCAATTTTTCCCCTACTACTTTCCGCCTGACTAAAACACCATATGAATCAAATCACCCTCTATCTATGCCTTTCTTCTTTTCCTCTGCCCAGCTCCATATTTAAGGTCTGTTTACATAGTTACCATCTACACAAGAGCTGTAACACACAAGCGTGCAAGTAGATATCTGTCAATGTATGTCCTATATCTCTTTACATAAATGCTTCCAAAACAGGGATTTGCCTTCCTGCTTATTTGTACTACCTACTCTATCACATTTAGGAGGTGTTCAACCATTATTTTAAAATGGTTATGAAGTTGTAAACAGGGAGAAAGTATTTTTCCTAGTTTGTTTTTTTTTTTTTTTTTTTTTTTGAGACACAGTTTTGCTCTTGTCCCCAGGCTGGAGTGCAATGGTGTGATCTCGGCTCACTGCAACCTCTGCCTCCCAGTTCAAGGGATTCTCCTCCCTCAGCCTCCTGAGTAGCTGGGATTATAGGCATGCACCGCCATGCCTGGCCAATTTTTATTTTATTTTTATTTTTTAGATGGAGTCTTACTCTGTCACCCAGGCTGGGCCTCCCAAGTAGCTGGGATTACAGGTGTGCCTCACCACGCCCAGCTAATTTTTGCATTTTTAGTAGAGATGGGATTTCACCATGTTGGCCAGGCTGGTCTCAAACTCCTGACCTCAAGTGATCTGCCCATCTTGGCCTCCCAAAGTGCTGGGATTACAGGTGTGAGCCACCGTGCCCAGCCTATTTTTTGTATTTTTAGTAGAGATGGGGTTTCACCATGTTGGCCAGGTTGGTCTCGAACTCCTGACCTCAAGTGATAAGAGTATTTATTAAATAATATATGTAGGCAATGAGAAGAAAATGGAAAAACAATTTTTTAAATAACTGCATGGTGTTAAAAATATTTTTAAAATTAAAAGATGTCTGTGTATGTCTGTTTGCATGTTATTTACTTTGGACTTTAAAATATTTATATATTTGAAGCCTGGTGTAGTGGCTCATGCCTGTAATCCCAGCAGTTTGGGAAGCCGAGGCAGGTGGATTGCTTGAGCTCAGGAGTTTGAGACCAGCCTGGGCAACATGGCAAAACACCGTCTCCACAGAAAAATACAAAAGTTAGCTGGGCCTGGTGACGTGTGCCTGTAATCCCAGCTACTTAGGAGGCTGAGGCACGAGAACTGCTTGAGCCAGGGAGGCAGAGGTTTCAGTGAGCTGAGATCGCGTCACTGCACTCCAGCCTGGGCAACAGAATGAGACCCTGTCTCAAAAAACAAAAAAACAAAAAAACAAATGCCTACTTGAGCACAGAGATAAAGGAGAATATAGAGCAACTTCTGGTAGGATCGAGAGTCTTACATTTAAATTTATTGAGCTCCTTTTCACATGCTCTCTCCTTATTGTCCAATTTATACATTTCATTCAATATCAGCTTTGCCGGAGTGGGCACTTTTTATAGACTAGACATTTAAATTAGTTTGGTTCACTTTATATTTTATCATAGTAGAAATCCTCATTGCATAATAGAATTTTTACTGCTATTCTTTGCATTTTTATCCACTAAAAAAACAACTGTGGGTCCAGTACGGTGGCTCATGTCTGTAGTCCCAATTCTTTGGGAGGCTGAGGTGGGCAGATTGCTTGAGGCCAGGAGTTTGAGACCAGCCTGGGAAACATAGCAAGACCCCATCTCTACAAAAAGTTAAAAAATTGGCTGGCTGCAGTGGCTCACGCCTGTAATCCCAGCACTTTGGGAGGCCAAGGCAGGAGGATCACTTGAGGTCAGGAGTTCAAGACCAGCCTGGCCAACATGGTGAAACCCGGTCTCTCCTAAAACTACAAAAAAAAAAAAAAAAATTTAGCTGGGCGTGGTGGCAGGCACCTGTAATCCTAGCTACTCAGGAGGCTGAGGAAGGAGAATTGCTTGAACCCAGGAGGCGGAGGTTGCAGTGAGCCCAGATTGCACCACTGCATTCCAGCCTGGGTGACAAGAGCGAGACTCCATCTCAAAATAAATAAATAAATAAAAGTTAAAAAATGAAGCAGGCATGGTGGTGCATGCCTATAGTCCCAGTTACTTGAGAAGCTGAGGTGGGAGGATCACTTGAGCTCAGGGAATCAAGGCTGCAGTGAGCTATGATTTTGCCACAGCACCCCAGCCTGGGCAACGGAGTAAGATTCTGTCCCAAAAAAAAAAAAAAAGAAAGAAACTGTGAGGACTGAGTTGTTGTTTTTAAATCACATTTCTTACATAAATCAATTACAGGGCATGTGGCCTTGTATTTACAGGGCAGTTTATGTTTGACACCATGGGTATGACCAACATTCTAAACAACCAAGATACTGCGCAAGCTCTGGCAGATGGATTGATGGAGTTGTCAAAAGAAGATTCTGTAAGTGTTTCTTTGAAGAAAGTAAACTATGAAAACCAACATTTAAATAAATTCTGTTTGCAGTTATTATTAATTTTTTTGACCAGATTATCCCTTTCAGAGCACAGTTCCTCAGAGAAATTACATCAGTTTATAAAAATAGCCACTAAGAGATTCTGGGCCCAAGATGTGTTAAGTACACAAAACAGACAAGTAGGAAAATCTTCTAGGTTATTTAAAGTTTATTACATTGTGCCCTGTTTTCTGTCTTGTGCTTAATTTCAGTCAGAAGTGACTTTTTTTTTTTTAATAAAACATGTTAGTGGCTTTATATTTCACATAAACTTTACTCAACAGAGAAACCAATTCCTAGTTTCAGGAGAAATCTGAGAAAGTGTGACCCAGATGTGAAAAGATGAAGGGAAAAGGGGCTAGATGAGAGAGGAAGGGAAAGAGAACACAACGGAACGGAAAGAAGCAAATCAGTAATTCGGCTGGGGATGGGTGTAGGAGAAACCCAAAGAAACAATTTCATCAGACACAGATCCAAGGTTCTCTCTCATTAAGGTCAGTCTACACTTCAGAAAACAGTGAGAAGAAGCCAGTCCACATTTCAGAAAATAGTGAGGAGAGGCCAGTCTCCAGACAGCTCTCCCAGCCCCAAAGAGGACAGCATGGCTATAGGAAAATGCAATGTGGCCAGGCGTGGTGGCTTATGCCTGTAATCCCAGCACTTTGGGAGGCCGAGGCAGGCGGATCATTTGAGATCAGGAGTTGGAGACCAGCCTGGCCAACATGGCAAAACCCCGTCTCTACTAAAAATACAAAAACTAGCCGGGCATGGTGGCGGGCACCTGTAATCCCAGCTGCTCAGGGGGCTGAGGCCAGAGAATTGTTTGAACCTAGGAGGTGAAGGTTGCAGTGAGCTGGGATCGTGCCATTGCACTCCAGCCTGGGTGACAAAGCAAGACTCTGTCTCAAAAAAAGAAAAAAAAGAAAGAAAATGCAACGTGCAGCTCTCCATCTGAGGGGAGTCGGGAATAGAATGGAGATAGGGCTGCTGTTAACATATTCAATAATCTAAATTCTCTAGTTTCCAAGGAATTCTCAAGGAGAGTCTCAAATCTTTCTCTTCCACCATCATAATTCTACTTTTTGGGTGAATTTAACATTGTCTCTGCACACATTCTCTCTCTCCTTATTATTGAGTATCTGCTCCTGTTTCAGTGTGGCTTCCTGGGTCTGCACCAGGCATTTCTGGGCGTAGCTGTCCTGCACTGGGTGGGGGCTGCGAAGCTGCATTAGCTGTAGTTTGTCTCCTGTGAAGTCTCAGCTCTGCAGTGAGGCTCAGGCAGCCCAATGACGAAAGGCCTTTGGCGAGCCTTGCTGATAAAATGAGCAGGGATATTCACAGAGGTGCCCCCTCACTGTCTGCCAAAACACTGAAGGATTACTCAGCATGCTTGCTGTCAGTTCAGTGTACTTATTTCCACCTAATTATTTAAAAAGAACCATGTATGATATAATTTGGATGGTGCTCAAACCTATAGCCTGAGAGGAACCAAATTTGAGAGCCCCAGCATGTTTTCCCAGCAATTCTGCTACTGCAGCCTCTCTCCCAGGCCTTCTTCTTCCCCCTGAAAGACAACAAGATCCTTCCTGTCCCCTTTCCTCATTTGGCCAAGGGGTTGGTGTGGGCCACTTTGGTTCCAAAGATCTTGAGAGACCCTCCCATAAAATTTTGGTGTCTTAACTGGATTGTGACAAATTGTTGAGAACCAAGAGTACATATGGTAACTGGAATATGAGATGAACTAGAAAGTCTCATGTACTGACTCGAATTGAGCACTAGTCATTCTGTTTTCTGGACATGTCAGTTAATTAGGTAGAAAGCTGAAATCCCTGCTAAAAAGTGTGTTCTCTCTTCTGCTGCAGTATTGACATCTGTATTTCAGAAGAATGTTTTAAATGGGCATTTTTCTTGCGGGGGGGTTGGGCATTCTTTAGGACAAACCTCTGGAATTTTTGTCGTATTTTCTGCTGAAGAAATGTGGCAAAAAGATCAAAGATTTTGAAGGAAATGTTATTCCAACAAAATGTGACCCAAAGACAACATTCAGTTTATTCATGAAGGTAAAGTTGCTGCTGAATTTTTATGCCATTGCTTTTCTGTAGAGTTAGGCACATGTGATAAAGAAATTCATAAATCATTATATGAGCTCTACTGGGAAGCTTTAACTTGTCATTTCTCCAAAGAATTTTATTTTCATGAAGTATTATTAAAATAGGGTGTTTTGTAGTTTCATAATATGAGTAACATTTAAGCCGCTTAAAAGCATAAACTGCAACATGTTAACTTGAGTAACACTATTTGGTTGTGGGGAGAAAGGTAGAAATTTGCATTTTGCTTTGCCATTTATGCAATTGAGCCCTGAGAGAACTTAAGGGGAATTTTTTTTTTGAGGGGGGTGAAACTAAGAATAGTTCTTTTTTTTCTTAGTTGAGATTCAAATTCATTAAAGAAAAAAATGGGTTTAAAGCGAGTTCTGGCTGGGCGCGGTGGCTCACGCTTGCAATCCCAGCACTTTGGGAGGCCCAGGCGGGCAGATCATTTGAGGTCAGGAGTTTGAGACCAGCCTGGCCAACATGGTGAAACCCCGTTTCTACTAAAAATACAAAAATTAGCTGGGCATCGTGGCATGCCTATAATCCCAGCTACTCAGGAGGCTGAGGCAGGAGAATCACTTGAACCCAGGGGGGTTCAGTGAGCCAAGGTTTGCTTGAACCCGGGGAGGTTCAGTGAGCAGAGGTTGCAGTGAGCCAAGATCGCACCACTTTACTCCACCCTGGGTGACAGAGTGAGACTCTGTCATAAATAAATAAAACTAGTTCATCAGGCCAAAAAGAATAATTTTGCCAGTACTATATTAGGAATCCAAGCATTCTTGGTTACATGAAATAACCAGGATTCAAGAAATGCTGAGAATTACATTGTCGTTCACATAACTGATTTCTATGTAGGGGAAAATACTGTTTTAGAACCATTTTATGTCCATAGAGAAGTCACCTGTCTTTGATGTTTGAAGGCGTAGGATGGCAGTCCCTAACACAATCTCACCATGGAGGGCTGCTAGGAGTAAGAGACTTGTGAGCACCTCTAGCAGGCAAATCATTTGTTGCCCTATTAACCTGATATTCTGGAAGTATTTGTTAATGCTTCTTTAAAGGACAGTGCAGGGCAAGGCAGGAGCAGACATAGAGAACTGCTGGAGGCAGCATTCCCTCTGCCTGCTGCCCCAAATGAACTCAGCAGCACACGGCCTGCCGTCATTAAGACCCATCCTTGGCCAGGCGCAGTGGCTCACGTCTGTAATCCCAGCCCTTTGGGAGGCAGAGGTGGGTGGATCACTTGAGGCCAGGAATTTGAGACTAGCCTGGCCAACATGTTGAGACCCCCTCTCTACTAAAAATACTAAAATTAGCCAGGCATGATGGGGCACACCTGTAGTTCCAGCTACTTGGGAGGCTGAGGCAGGAGAATCGCTGAACCAGGGAGGTAGAGGTTGTAGTGAGCCAAGATCGCACCATTGCACTCCAGCCTGGGCCATAGAGTGAGACCCTATCTCAAAAAAAAAACAAAACAAAAAAAACAAAACAAACAAACAAAAAAAACCCTACCCTTCTGCTGTTACCATAGCACAACCCTTACTTTAATCCTCCCCTCCCCGACAAAGTGCCCAAGTGGCTTATTCTTCCCAAACACAAGCAACTCCCTGAGACAGGAGTCTTTATTTTATTTTTTAATTTTTTTTTTTGAGATGGGGCCTCGCTCTGTCACCCATGCTGGGGTACAGTGGCACAATTATAGCTCACCATAGCCTTGAACTCCTGGGCTGAAGCCATCCTCCTGTCTCAGCCTCCCAATGTGCTGGGATTACAGGCCTGAGCCACCAGGCCTGGCCATTCCAAGAGGAATCTAAATGCCTTTCCAGGGATCTCTAAGCCCTTTACAGATTGAAGCCCTGCTTGCTGGCTGCCCTGCCCCCAAATCGGTATTTTCAGGAAACTTCTCAGGCAGAGGGCAATTCCTCATCTTTTTAGTTCCATTCTCTAAATATTTGCAGGAGCTAACCACATGCTAGACCTTCTGCTAAATCCTGGGACTAGACAGCAAAGTAAGACAGTTCCTGCCTTTGTGGAGGATGAGGCTGATACACAAAGAGGTGGTGCAGCATGATTAGCACCTGTTAACAGAACGCACGGGCTGGGATGGGAACCCTAGGGTGGGAACGCCAGATGGGCATTTAGTCCAGACTCCTCTTTCTGCTTCTCAGAGGCTGCTGCTTTCATCTCATTATGCCAGCCACCATCTCTTTGAAATTCTTGGAGATTATTCTCCCAAAAGGGTGGACATAGTCTCCATCCATCCTTTAGCCTATGAAAACCTGAAAAACAGCACCCAGACCTCTAATACCACTCATTTTCCCTTGGTTCACTAAAGGGAATGATCAACATATAACCACATTACACAGGTTCCAAATTCTTCCAAAGTCCTTTCAACGTCTGCTGATTCCTGACTCCCTGGAATCCTTATTGGATTCTTTCACCCACCTTTATTCCTAAGGGTGAAGCTATTACCTCGAAACCCAGGCATACAGATCCCAGAAAACCCCCTCTTTGGAGCAAGAAAGCAATAAGGACCAAACTAAGGTGCTTCCTCCTCTGAAGTGCCACTCTCACATGTGAAAGACCTAACTCTTGGTGAGAACCGTTTCTGGGCTCATTGACACCTAAGGGAATGATCACTTGGAGCAGTTCCTCTGAGGCAC
Source organism: Pan paniscus (assembly GCF_029289425.2). Taxonomy (NCBI): domain Eukaryota; kingdom Metazoa; phylum Chordata; class Mammalia; order Primates; family Hominidae; genus Pan; species Pan paniscus. The sequence goes on from NC_073254.2 coordinate 158,837,231, forward strand.
TTTCTCCTCTAGTTCCTCTGCCAAATAAAATTCAAAATGAATGAAGTCTTTTCAACTGGCTATTGATGCGAACAGCTCATCATGTTCATAAAATAATGCATGAAATTTGGGCTGAAAGTTCCTCATTGCTGGAAATCAGGCCCTCTATTGCTACATTGTCTGCCTGTAATAAAACTGGAAAAATGCAAAACTCCTTAATGCCTGGAAATTTGATTTAAAAAAAATCGAATTAGAAAAAAATACATATTAGATTCTCATTTGATTCTCTACTATTTAACACCAAAGAGCTTGGGCACAAAGCCCACAGAACAAATGCAGAGACCTCTAGGAGGAAGAACCACAGCTAAACGTCAGTGTTGCATTAGGATAAAAATAGAAAAGCTGATTTTCCTTACATTAGGGTTTATTTTTAAAACTGGATATTCATTCAGAAGCCTCAGGAGACAAAGGAGGGGAAAATGAAAGCTTCTCTGAGATAATTGCTTTAAAGACCCTTCCAGCCGGGAGCAGCGGCTCACGCCTATAATCCCGGCACTTTGGGAGGCCGAGGTGGGTGGATCACCTGAGGTCAGGAGTTTGAGACCAGTCTGGCCAACAAGGTGAAACCCCGTCTCTACTAAAAATACAAAAATTAGCTGGGCGTGGTGGTGGGCGCCTGTAATCCCAGCTACTCGGGAGGCTGAGGCAGGAGAATCCCTTGAACCTGGGAGGCAGAGGTTGCAGTGAGCCAAGATTGCAGCACTGCACTCCAGCCTGGGCGACAAGAGCAAGACTTTGTCTCAAAAAAATAAACAAAACAAAAAAAACAAACCCTCCCAGAGAGGCTTGTGTAATACGGATTATCTGTCAAATCCAGGACTCTGTGTGTGTGTGTGTGTGTGTGTGTGTGTCCATCCATGTATCTATCTATCCATCCACCTACCTACCTACCTATCATCCTGCTGCCCAATCATTATTTGCTCCGGTTTTTGTCTGCCTATAATGTTTACACTGATACCATGCAACCATGGTGATGGCTGCCCGCCAGAATTATAGTTGTTCCTGAACTCTACCTGTCATTTTCACAACTATTTCTGGTCCCTTATCCAGGCAGCTGAGTGTTTGCTGGCAGAAGCATCAGCAATGACTAGAATGTCTCTGGAAAATAGTGTCTGCCTATGCTCCATCCTAGAGAAAAATTCCTAACATGTTCTTCATGAGCTTTTTTTTATTGGTCTTCCTTATATGTCCTGCAGAGCCAAGGCAAAGACCCACCAACCCAGAATGATAGTTGTCTTATAAATGTGCAAAGTTTCTGCCATGTTACTTCCTCTGAATTCATCCATAAAAACTAAGTAAAAGATAGCATCGGAATCTAAAATTAAGCTGTAAAAATTCTGGCAATTAAACATATAATATAAAATGAGTGAACTTGCCAATTTTAGGTTCAAACAAAATTACTATGCCAAATCAATGTCCTATCCACAAAGAAAAAATTATATTTAAAAAAGTAAGTTGCTGCTGAGCCGGAATGTGAAATAAAGCCCAGCTGTAAGCGAGCAGGTTCTAAAACAGCCAAGGTGGTCTGGGGGCGGTCCATGATGACACCTGAATTTTAATGCATAAATTTTCATGTGAGCCTGTACAGTCAGGTGATCTCCCAGAGAAAGATGGCTCCCTTATCTGTGAGATCCACAATACAATTGTGTGCTGTTTGGGTTATCTTAATCTTGGCCCAACCTGAGAGTTTTGTTTTTGTTTTTTGAGACAGTCTCACTCCATCACCCACGCTGGAGTGCAAGATACTGGCTGGGCACAGTGGCTCACACCTGTAATCCTATCACTTTGGGATCCCAAGGCAGGAGGATCACTTGAATTTGAGACCAGCCTGGGCAACATAGTGAGACCTTGTCTCTAAAAAAAAATGAACAAAATAAGCCAGGCATGGTGGCACATGCCTGTAGTCCCAGCTACTTGGGAGGTTGAGGTGGGAGATCAATTGAGCTTGGGAGGTCGAGGCTGCAGTGAGCAAATATTGCACCACTGCACTCCAGCATGGGTGAAAGAGTGAGACCCTGTCTCAAAACAAAACAAAAACAAGTAGATCTCCTCCCCGGCCCCAAGCCATAAGTATGGATACATGCCAGGCTGGTATGAGACAGCCACAAGTGCAGAGGACAAAAGAAATCATTAGAAGACTCCCTGGAGCAGACAGGAAGCACTCAGGCTCAGGTGGGACCTCCTGCCATCTGGGACTGAGCTAGCTGGCTGCAGGTTTGCAGACCAGGGTTCTTCTGCAGAGGCTCAGGCTGCCAGAGCAATGTGGCATCTCCAAAATAAAAATTCGCTTTTGCCTCAGTAGAGTAAGGTAAAAGGAGCCTTAGTTACAAATTGAAGTTATTCTTCCAGCCTCATCCCTGGACATCCAAGGGTTGCCATTGGTAGTTTTGTCTTTGATGAGGAAGGCAGCAATAACGACCATTGACCATCATCATCCCTCAACATAAACACAGGACCACTGCTCTGTTGCTAGGGTAGACCCTGGGGTGCTGCAGGCAGCAGGGGTAGGGGTGGAGGGCTTTAAAAAAATGTGCTAAGTTTGAGAGAGGCCACAGCAAGAATAGTTAACAAGGTAAAGTGAAGAAAGAATAAGCCTTATTTAAATGTGCAGGTCTAGAAAGGGTATGTGAACTGTTTATGACACATTTTCACTTGGTGGCGAAAAAAGGAGTGAGTTTTGTGAGCTTTTCCTTCTGGATCTTAAAAATAAAAATAACCTATTTGCCCTCAACTGAGAAGGAACAGAGCAGAGCTGAGGCAAAAACCTGTTACCTGGCCAGGCTTGGTGGCTCATGCCTGTAATCCCAGCACTTTGGGAGGCCGAGGCGGGCAGATTACCTGAGGTCAGGAGTTCCAGACCAGCCTGGCCAACATGGTGAAACCCCATCTCTACTAAAAATACAAAAATTAGTGGGGCGTGGTAGTGGGCCCTGTAAGCCTGCTACTCAGGAGGCTAAGGCAGGAGAATCGCTTGAACCTGGGAGGCGGAGGTTGCAGTGAGCCGAGATTGTGCCATTGCACTCCAGCCTGGGCGAGAGTGAGACTCCATCTCAAGAAAAAGAAAAAAAAAAGAAGCCTGTTACCCAGGAATGTGTGTGAGTCTTTAAGCCTGGGAGGAGCCCCAGCCCAGCATCACTCCCCTGGCTCCCAAGGAAGAGGGAGCTACACTGGATTTAGTTCTCAAGTATTATGTAGTTCAAAAGAAGCAAAGGCTATTTTTAAAAAACATAAAATTGAATGTAAGAGTGGCATCCCATTTGCAAGCACTTAACTCATTGTGTGTAGGGAACACTGTGGTTGGGGCTGAAGGCAGAGGCTTCTGAGGGCCTCCTGCAGGCACAGTACTGAGTTTTCAGAGATGTCAAGACCTGCCTCCAATAACCAAGTTTCCATTCAATCTTCAGGAAAGAAATGTTGTAGAAGACAATTCTTGGGACACAAAGTCCAGGCTCAGCAAAAATGATTTAAATTTTGAAGCACTGATTAATCTGGTAAGCTATTATATAGTGTAACTTTACCATTGGTTTTGCTCCTGATAGTGAAATTTCAGCCTTTATTCTGGTTAGTTCTTCATTTTCCTTGAAAATTTCCCTTTGGGGGATTAAAAAAAAAAAACCTCAAAAATTATTAGAGAGAATTCAGCTGGCACACTTTTTTTTCAAATAAGCCCCGGACTGAAAAGAAGTTGAGCCAGAAGGATAGCAGTGTAACATCTTGGAGCAAAACCAATCTGTATGTTACTCCCTGACTTTCCTTTATGGTACTAGGATGTCTTTTAAAGAAATGGCACATGGACAAAGGCTCACAGTTTCTAATTAATCTACCAACTTACAGTCTGACTTCAAAAGTTGAGTCTAATGAACACAATGTCTAGGGCTCCGTCTTTCTGTGTCAAGGGTAAAGTGTGGAGGAAGCTGCAGCCTCAGCAGGGGCCGGTCTCGCCCTGTGTAACCCACGGCATGGGCACACTGTTTTGTTTTCTTCAACACACAAACACACTTATTATCACCTTTCATTCTCAGAATCCTATAAAGGACACATCCCTAGCCACATTTTACAGATAAAGAACTAGAGTTAAGAAAAGTTACATGGGGGAAAAAAGTCAAATGACTTCCCTAAGGCCAGACAATTGGGCAAGAAAAATCTTAAGTCCTGCAGCCCTGAGCTCAGACCTGGGGCTCTTTCCCAGCCCCAGACACCCTGGCTGCAGACAGTGCAGGCCGTGGAGCCCCAGGACATGGATGCCCACCTGCCCCAAACCCATCCCTAGGAACACCCAGGAGGAGCATGTTCCATAGAGCAGTGGATATGAGGGTATCTCATCTGACTATTGGTAATAATACCTCATAGTGGTTTCAAGATAACAACACAAGGTTTGACAATGAAAACCTTAGTTCAAAATGATTATAAATGTTGGATAACTCCAATATGTAAAAATATATACATACAGAAATACACATATAATATTAAAAAAATAATATGGACTGTAAGCCAACTGCCAAGTAGGATGCAGATGTATTTTTTACCTTATTAGATATGTCTAAATAGGTATTCTAGACAGACCATGTGTTTGGAAAATAAACAAGAAGAGTTTGGCAGCTCATGTTTGTAATCCCAGCACTTTCGGAGGCCAAGGCAGGTGCATCGCTTAAGCAGAGGAGTTTGAGACCAGCCTGGGCAACATAGAAAAACCCTGTCTCTACAAAAAAATTACAAAAATTAGCCTGTTGTGGTGGCTACTCTGGTGGCTGAGGCAGGAGGATTGCTTGAGCCCGGGAGGTCGAGGCTGCAGTGAGCCATGATTGCACTACTGCACTTCAGCCTGGGTGACAGAGGGAGACCCTGTCTCAAAATAAAAAATTTAAAAAAAGAAGAGTGTGTTTATAATATTTCAAATAGTGAGTTCTCTCATTTTTCTCTTAAGTTTTTTTACATTATAATTCCAGTTAATGAAATTATGGTTAACTCATCTTGGTGAAGATCACATAGCATTACACATTTTTTCATTTTAAACAAGGCACTTAAACAACAAGGTGTTTGACTTGAAGGAAAAACTATCTGGTAATCATTTTTATCAACTAATGGATCCTCACTTAAAGACAGATTGCCCTACATATAAGAGGTATGTACGAAAACGTTATAAAATGTGCCCTTTGTGTTACAATGATAAATGAAAAACATGAGAATTCTCCAATTGAACAAGGTATGCAAGGATTTAGATACACACACACACACACACACACACATATACATATATTGCTGTTGTTAAAACAATGAGAGCAAGATAACAGATTGGAATATAAAGGTAACTGCTGAATGAGCATGCCACGAAGGGAGAAAGGAGGTCCTTTTGTTTTTGTTTTTGTTTTTGTTTTTTGAGATGGAGTCTCGCTCTGTTGCCCAGGCTGGAGTGCGGTGGCATGACCTCGGCTCACTGCAACCTCTGCCTCCCAGGTTCCAGTGATTCTACTGCCTCAGCCTCCTGAGTAGCTGGGATTACAGGCATGTGCTACCACACCCAGCTAATTTTTGTATTTTTAGTAGAGACAGAGTTTTGCCGTGTTGGTCAGGCTGGTCTCGAACTCCTGAGCTCAGGTGATCCACCCGCCTCAGCCTCCCAAAGTGCTGGGATTACAGGCATGAGCCACCGCACGTGGCCAAGGAGGTCTTTTCACAGAAGCATTTTTCCCCTTCTCATCTCCATTTGATGTTGATGGTATACCATTAGCCACGAATACATTAGCCATACCATTAGCCACTAATTTTTTAAAAAATACTTGTGCATATTCATCAGTTACCTTATGTACAATAAAGGAATGGGGAAGGAAATGAAAGAATAGAGCAAACTATACTGTAATAGTTAGGATGTAGTGGAACCAGATTGCAGTTTTTTAGTTGAGAATGCGGTCTTGGTCTGTAAGAATAACCTCTGGCGTAAAACAGCAAATTCTCTTTTTACTGGACCCCTCCTGCCTGCTGCTGAAACACATCAATTGTATCTTTAACCTCCATTTCCAACTCTGCAGGTGTGTCTGTTTCATTGATTGGCCATCTGACAAATTGGAATCTGATCCGCCTCATTGACAAGCCTTGCTATTCACAATAGGCTTTCATTAGTTTACTAAGTGGTGTATGCCTGTTAATCTTAAATTGCACCAAGGAACCATCCTGCCCACCACCCTAAAATTAATATGAGCAGTTCTGACCCTTCCTTGAGCTTTCTGTTCACCATGCTGAGTGCTGGAGTCACCTCAGGTCCGCAAGCAGCACAAGTGGCAGAAGCAGTATTGTCATATTTTATTGGGGGCAGTGTGGGGTATACTTAGGGCTGGAGGGAAAATAATAATTCTAGGCTAAAATTGAAGGACATTATGTTTTTGAAATTTAGATATTATAAATTTTCTGGTATAAAGATGCTCATTTTATAGCTTTTGAAATATGCAAATAAAAGAAAAAAATTATCTATTACCAGCAATAAAAATTAATTTCTCTCTCCGTATAAACATAGCACACACAACATCAGGGTATGGAATTTCTTTAGGCCAGTGTATGATTTTCACCTCTGCATTAAAAAATTAAACAAGAGGCTGGGCAAGGTGGCTCATGCCTGTAATCCCAGCACTTTGGGAGGCTGAGGTGGGTGGATCACAAGGTCAAGAGATCGAGAACATTCTGGCCAACATGGTGAAACCCCGTCTCTACCAAAAACACAAAAATTAGCTGGGCATGGTGGCATGCACCTGTAGTCCCAGCTACTCGGGAGGCTGAGGCAAGAGAATTGCTTGAACCCGGGAGGCGGAGGTTGCAGTGAGCTGAGATCACACCACTGCACTCCAGCCTGGACAAGAGAGTAAGACTCCATATCAAAAGAAAAAAATAAAATAAAATAAATAAATACATAAAACAACAGTTGGAAACATAACATAGCACATCTGGCAACCTGGCTAGCCAGGAGAGATGGGCTCATAGCTCCAAGTCTATCCTTCATACCGAAGTTAGATCCTTAATACTGAAAGAAGAGCATATGCTTCAGATTTTTCATATGTCAGCTGGGGAAGCAAATTAGCTAATAATGAAAAGGTGTCTTCACCTGTTCATACTGCTGCAGTAGAATACCTGAGACTGGGTAATTTACAAAGAACAGAAATTCTTTATGGAGGCTGGGAAGTCTAAGATCAAGATGCTAACATCTGTCAAGGGCCTTCTCTTGGAGTGCTCACATGGTGGAAGGCAAGAGAGGACCAACTCCCTCTGCCAAGCCCCTTTCTAAGGGCACCTGATCCCATTCATGAAGGAGGAGTCCTCATGACCCAGCCATGTTTTCATGACTCCACTTCTTAATACTGTCACATTGGCTACACCTGAATTTTGGAGGGGACACATTCAAACTGTAGCAGAGGGCTAGCTCATTTCAGTTCTTCTGTTTGCAAGATAATCAATAAAACACTACTTGGAAAAAGAAATAGGAAAACAAACAAGAGTAGACAAGCCAAAGTCTTCCTCACTAGACTGTAACCTCCATGAAGACAGGACTCTGTCTTGTTCTCATCATTACATGGCCAGCACCAGCATAAGACACCTAATATGGATTTGGATGGACAGATGGATAAAAATAAGTTTCAAACTGCCTTCCTTTAGATCCAAGATTAGTCCCTTCTCTACTTGGCCATCAGGCTGGCCCGATATGAGGGGCTCTTTGATGATACTGGGGACAAGTGATGGACAGCGGGGTCCTCCGTAGCCCCCGTGAAGTCCCCTTCAACCTGAACAGCACAAACCAGCAAGGGGGGTCTCCGTGTAGCTGCCTGACTGCTCAGCACTTCTACTTCTCCATCACTGACTTGAGTTCTTAACTTCTCTACAGGAGAGAATACTCCAGGACTCAGCAGAAAAGCGAGCTAGAGTTGTCAGAGAACTCTTACAGAGTGAGAGAAAATACGTGCAGATACTGGAAATTGTGAGAGATGTTTATGTCGCACCACTGAAAGCAGCATTGTCATCAAACAGAGCGATTCTGAGTGCTGCCAATATCCAGATCATTTTCTGTGACATTCTACAGATTTTAAGTCTCAACAGGTAAACCCTGAATATGTATTTTTTTTAATATTCATTGTGCACTGAGAAGAGCCCATGCTTTATTGTTTCAAAAGCAGTATGGAGGTGCAATGATGCTCTGACCCTCTTAGGGACCCTGATTATAGCAGCGAGATCCTCATCACATTACCTACCGGGCTGCAACCAGTAGTGATTCCCAAGGACACCCCTTCCCCCGTTCATAGCCATGGTGCAAGGAGTGGTGTTCAGGACCTAGGCATTTTGTAACCCAGTGGTCCCCAACCTTTTTGGCACCAGGAACCAGTTTCATGGAAGACAATATTTACACAGACCAGGGGTGGGGGGAATGGTTTCAGGATGATTCAAGTGCATTACAGTTATTGTGCACTTTATTTCTATTATTATATTATAATATATAATAAAATAATTATACAACTCACCATAATGTAAACCAGTGGGAGCCCTGAGCTTGTTTTCCTGCAACTAGATGGTCCCGTCTTGGGATGATGGGAGACAGGGACAGATCATCAGGCATTAGATTCTCATAAGGAGCATGCAACCTAGATCCTTCAAATGTGCAGTTCACCAAAGTGTTTGCACTCCTATGAGAATCTAATGCCACTGCTGATCTGGAGCTCAGGTAGTAATGCAAGCAACAGGGAGCGGTTGTAAATATCAGTGAAGCTTCACTCACTCAACCCCCACTCACCTCCTGCTATGCAGCCTGGTTCCTAATAGGCCACAGACTGGTACCTATCCATGGCCTGGGGGTTGGGAACCCTTGCTGTAACCAATAGACTGTCCATGCAAAAGCTAGCAGGAAGGAGGAGAGTCATACGCTCCTTCCTAATCAGCAATGTTCAGTTAAGCAATGGGAAAAAACCAGAAGGATTTAATGGGATTAAGCCACCAGGACACTTAGCTTAGAAAGCCCAAGGCTGAGGGTCAGTTTAATAACAACATATTTTCAAGTGCATAACATGAGAGAGAAAAGTGATCATTTCTGCCTGTGGTAAAAGGAGGCAACCTGAGTATGTCCTTCCCTGACGCTAACTCTCTAGGTAACTTGGAACAAGTTCTTTCCTGTCAGTGGGCCCCAGCTCCTACAGTGAAGAGGTTGAACTGGGCCTCTTCCACTGTTCAAAGCCTCTGATAGATGAATGAGGGATTTTCTTAGAGCTCTGGGGAACTGGGCTAAGCAGAGGCTATGGCATTCAGCTGTTGAAGACAGTGGAGCACTCTCCTCTACAAACTGTAAGAACTTTCACCCATCTGCCTATCTGGAGGCAAGAGACTAGGACATTAGGCAGCAGCTGTATTGTGGCCATTGTGTGGTTCCTTCACCTCAAGGAACTGAGGTGAAGAGGTGGGATTCCACCCCGGCCAACCTACTCCTTCACGTCCCAGTTCCCTTTCCTGTCAAATCTCCACTTCTCTGTGTTAAGAAGAAATGACTTGACCAAAACCCTACCGTAAAGGACTAGGGTGAAAATGCCCATGCTGATGACAATGGATATTTGGGTTTGTAAGTTATCACAAGTGAATATTTCATGCTTATGCTCTTCTCATACCACAGGCAGTTTCTAGATAACCTGAGAGACAGACTGCAGGAATGGGGCCCAGCTCACTGTGTGGGAGAAATAGTCACGAAGTTTGGAAGCCAGTTAAACACATATACCAATTTCTTCAACAATTACCCTGTCATTCTGAAAACTATTGAGAAGGTAAATGAGTTTCAATTCCATCATTCTATGAGACCTGAGCTAGAAAGGAAGTTACGTATGGAACCCGAAAGACCAGCGTTAATAAGAAAGGCTTCTCCGCTCTTAGCTCCCAGCTGTCTTCCCATACTGTGTGATCTCTGAGGACAGGAACCCTGACTTAGGGGCTAGCACAATATTTGACACCCAGCATTGCCAGGAACTGGTTCTTAAACTGAACTCATCCTCATGCAAATGGCCAGGCTTTCACCTGCCCCAGATACCCTCAGCTTACAGGAAAATGCTCCACAGTTGAGCTTGGAATCCACTCTGCTACTACAATCCTGTGTATCCTTGACAAGTTCACTCTCTCATGTAGAAAATAAATTAATCATCCACATCTTTCTTGGAAGAACAATCAATTTATGAAATGTCACTATCAAGTAAGGAATGTCTTGGTCTTACATTTCCTAGAGAGTAAATTATTAACAGTTTTCCCTGTTGCAATTTCTGCCATTATTTAATCTGAGCAGGAATATCCAATTCCCTCATGTACCACTTGCTGCTCTTGTGGGGATACCTTCTTATGGGAATAACATCCCTCTTTCTTCCCTCCTCAATTGGTATCGAAAGCCTAGAAAAGGCTACCTTGTCACATGGCAGCACACTTCTGCCAGAGTCCACTGTGACCACTCGTCTTCACTGAGGCCCTGCAGGAAAGGCCTGTGGGCTGGGAGGCCTCTGGAGGGCTCCGGCCCTTGGACAGCTTCCTTTGTAGTATTCCTTCTACCCCACCCAGGGAGTCTAGTCCCTGCTGGACAACTTGATGATTCAAAAGTTACATAAATAAGGTAGTTTCATAGAACTGACCTTGGAGACAAGGATTGGAGCAAAGTATCACATGGTATCAGGAACACACTGGTGCCTAAATTTTTTTAGCTATAGATAATGATGCCTAGTTCAATAGCCCAGTGTGTGCACACAAGTAAGTACTTAGCTTAAATGTTAGTTATTTGGTTGTGGGGTTTGTTTTGAGACAGGGTCTCCCTCTGTCACCTAGGCTGGAGTGCAGTGGCATGATTACAGCTCACTGCAGCCTCGACTTCCCCAGGCTCAGGTGATCCTCCCACCTCAGCCTACCAAGTATCTAGGACTACAGGCATGTGCCACCACACCTGGCTAATTTTTTTGTATTTTTTTTAGAGACGGAGTTTCACCATGTTGTCCAGGCTGGTCTTAAACTCCTGGGCTCAAGCAATCTGCCCAACTCTGTCTCCCAAAGTGCTGGGATTACAGGTGTGGGCCACCATGCCAGCCAATGTTAGCTATTAATATGATTGAAATCCATGAATATTTCACTTGGTCTTAGCCGAAAGTCCAGTAATGAAATCAGTGAATATTTGATTTCTGTAAGTTAGCATTGCTGACATCTTTCAGGCATGGAAAGGGAGGTAACTTTACGGGTGCTCTAATAGTGATAAATGAATACATTTTAAAACAGATATTAAGGCTCAGTGCGGTGGCTCACACCTGTAATCCCAGCACTTTGAGAGGCCTAGGCAGGTGGATCATCTGAGGTCAGGAGTTCGAGACCAGCCTGGCCAACATGGTGAAACCCCGTCTCTACTAAAAATACAAAAATTAGCCAGGCATGGTGGTGGGCACCTGTAATCCTAGCTACTTGGGAGGCTGAGGCAGAAGAATCGCTTGAACCTGGGAGGCAGAGGTTGCAGTGAGCCGAGATTATGCCACTCTACTCCAGCCTGGATGACAGAGCAAGACTCTGTCTCAAAAAAACAAAAAACAAAAAAAAATATTAAGTACAGTAGAATACCTGTATAATAAATATTACTATGGAAAATGTAATTAACAGAAGTATTAAAGGTGAATACCATTAATAGTCAAGATCTTACTATACTGAAATAACATTTACTGTGTGACAGCCACTTTATGGATAGGATTGTTTTTTTTCCACATCACAACATTAGAGATGATATCCATGTTACAGATGAGAAAACTGAGGCTCAGAAAAGTTAAGTAATTTGACAAGGTTATATATTCGATTTATTCTAATTCAAATCCAGGCCCACCTGGTTGCAAAGTACATTCTTATTTGTCTATACTGATTAAGTTCAATGAATAGGGTCAGGTCTATGTATAATTAACACATATTCTTTTTTTTTTTTTTTTTTTTTGAGATGGAGTCTCGCTCTGTTGCCCAGGCTGGAGTGCAGTGGCACTATCTTGGATCACTGCAAGCTCCGCCTCACAGGTTCACGCCATTCTTCTGCCTCAGCCTCCTGAGTAGTTAGGACTACAGGTGCCCGCCACCACGCCTGGCTAATTTTTTGTATTTTTAGTAGAGACAGGGTTTCACCATGTTGGCCAGGATGGTTCCATCTCCTGACCTCGTGATCCGCCTGCCTCCGCCTCCCAAAGTGCTGGAATTACAGGCATGAGCCATAGTGCCCAGCCAACACACATTCTTAACATATTAGGAAGACACCAATGGCACTACTAACAGTCTACTAATTGGTTAGACATAGATGTTGCCCTTTTGCTTCAGGCATTCCATAGATCATGCTTGCTCAGTGGAACAGTGGACTTTACAACTATCTCATAAAGTTTTGACAATATAATCCTCACCTTTTAGTGCAGAGAAATGATACCAGCATTCCGAACTTTCCTGAAGAGGCATGATAAGACCATTGTTACCAAACTGCTGAGGTACGTTCTGAGGGAGAGCACAGCAGGGGTCCCCCCAGAGAGGGCATTCCTGGGCCTTCAGAGACCAGAGCTCCCTTCTCTATGCCTCATACAGCCTGCCAGAGCTGCTGCTGTACCCATCCCGAAGATTTGAAGAATACCTTAATCTTCTCTATGCTGTCAGGCTTCATACCCCTGCAGAGCATGTTGACCGTGGGGACTTGACCACTGCAATTGACCAAATCAAAAAATATAAAGGTTATATAGATCAGGTTGGTTGCTGATAAGAATCTGTGTCCTTTAAACATGTTACAATGCCTTTGTGGTACTCCCACTCAAAGATCCTGAGACACCTTATCTTCTTGTGGGGTTCTTCGCTTTAAAGTCTTTCATCCTTTTAATGCTAAATCAATAGTGTGTTCCGTGATTTCCAACACTAAGGGCATCTATTCTAAGCCAAGCAACATGAGACAATGTTTTCAGATATTTGTACAAATATAATGAAATTTTTATGAAAGTTTGAAGAATGAAGTATTTGGACTGATTTTTTACACAACTAAAAGGCAAAAAAAAAGTAAAATCCTTTGTTTCTGAAAGTACTTTCAATGCATTAATTAGCTTTCCTGCCTCAGTGAGTACAATGGTCATCATAATTATTCTCTGAAGAAGTAATTAAGCACCTTGGAGTACAGTACTATCATTCTGAAAATATTATCATTATATTGTGCATACTGTAAACAGGCATCTGGGCTGAATGTAAACTGCTAACACATTTTTCCATGCAGATACTTTTTTGCATTCAGTTTTGTCACTTGCCTTTGTTTTAAAACATTGGGCACAGAAAATTGAAATTTTTTTTTTCTTTTTTGAGACAGGGTCTGGCTCTGTCACCAAGGCTTGAGTGTAGTGGTGTGATCTCGGCTCACTGCAACCTCTGCCTCCCTGATTCAAGCAATCCTCCCACCTCAGCCTCTTGAGTAGCTGGGACCACAGGCAGGCGCCACCATGCTTGGCTCTTTTTTTGGCTTTTTTTAATGTGTGTAGAGATGAGGTTTCACCACTTTGCCCAGGCTGGTCTTGAACTCCTGAGCTCAAGCCATCAGCCCACCTCAGCCTCCCAAATTGCTGGGATTACAGACGAAAGTCACTACACCTGGCCCAGAAATTTGAAACTTTCTATTATAACATATGAAAATACCAAGCCCTGTATCAAGTGCCATAAAATATTTTAATCTATTGCTTTTATGAATAAAAATGTCACAATTTTAGTTTGCCTAAAAGTACTTTTTTTCCCCTAGATGAAGCAAAACATCAATATGAAGGATCATCTGTCAGATATACAGAGAATCATCTGGGGATGCCCTGTATGTATTCTTAGGAACTTGCTGTATCTCATGCTCATGAATACAACCTCCAGTCTTTGGCAAAAGGAGACCTACAGATCCCAAGGCAGCTAGTATTTGTGGAATGCCTGCTACGTGCCAGGCACTGCCATGCTCTCCCATTTCACATCCTTGTTACCTGCAAGGTTGCTCTATAAGAAGGGGCACAAGTGAGCTTGCCCCTATCCCATAACTTTTTGGCAGTCTTTGCTCCTTTATTGGTATTACTGTGATCACAATGCCCTGTGAGGAAAGGGGCCATGTGTTCTACTTGTTTTCTTTTCTTTTTTTTAATTTTTTTTTTTTTTTTTTTTTTGAGACCGAGTCTCACACTGTCGCCCAGGCTGGAGTGCAGTGGCACAATCTCAGCTCACTGCAAGCTCCACCTCCCGGGTTCACACCATTCTCCTTCCCCAGCCTCCCGAGTAGCTGGGACTACAGGTGTCCACCACCACGCCCAGCTAATTTTTTGTATTTTTAGTAGAGATGGGGTTTCACCGTGTTAGCCAGGATAGTCTCATCTCCTGACCTTGTGATCCGCCCGCCTTGGCCTCCCAGTGCTGGGATTACAGGCGTGAGCCACCACGCCCAGCCATGTTCTACTTGTTTTCTATCTCCCTGCATATGATACCTGGTGCAGGATTCTGCACCCTGATGGTATCTGAAAAAGCTTTAGAAGGCCTCTGTTAGCGACCTGTTAACCTATAGAATTTCATCTGGCCCCACCCTCCCTTATCTCTTACAGTTTTCCTGACTTCCTTATAATCATACCACACAGATCCACTCACGATTCTCTAATGTTAACCTCTTTTCACACATTTGTGCTTTGTGCATACTCTTTCTTCTGAAATTGCTTTTCTTTCCTATTTCACTGGATAAACCCCTATTCATTCTATACAAATCTAGTTCAATCATCATATCCTTTGCAAAGTTTCCCCCAGCATTTCCAGCTGTCAGCGGCTTCTTTGTAGGGATTTTGCATCCTGAACATTCCTGTTACATTTTACTGCAATCCTTTATTCATGAAACTGGGAGCTCCATCATGTGTGAGCTATGATTTACTTGCCTTCTCATGTCTGGCACATAAGAGGAGCTCAGGATGTGAGTTACGTTGAATTAAAGTATCAATTGATTAGAAATGTTATTTTTATTCAGTCAAATTGGGGAAGCAAGATGAAGTTGTTTTGTCATAATTTTGGTCTGGACATTTTGTAGGGAAAGATAATTGAGGTTGATTGGTTTGCAAAGATCCAAATTCTTGAAACTCACAGAGTCTACAAAACTCTCTCTGGATCACTGTTCACACCAAGAGCTCATCCCCATGACTAGATCAATATAAAGGCTTGACTTCTTATTCTGTACCAATTCATTCACCTCTTTTTCTTTTCTTTTCTTTTTTTTTTTGAGATGGAGTCTCACTCTGTTGCCCAGGCTGGAGTGCAGTGGCGCGATCTCGGCTCACTGCAACCTCTGCCTCCAGGGTTCAAGCAATTCTCCTGCCTCCCAAGTAGCTAGGACTACCGGCATGCACCACCACACCTGGCTAATTTTTTTGTATTTTTAATAGAGACAGGGTTTCACCATGTTGGCCAGGCTGGTCTCCAACTCCTGACCTCAGGTGATCCACCCACCTCGGCCTTCCAAAGTGCTGGGATTACAGGCATGAGCCACCGCGCCCAGCCTACTTCTTTTTCTTAATAGCTACCTTCTTATCCCCTAACCCCCAACTTTGTTTTTGATATTAGGAAAGCACTTACAAATAAAACTATCATGTCAGCAGTTTTAAAACTTTGACAAAGATTACTTTTTTCCCCTTAAATACAGTTTTCTTTGTCAATACTGTGGTCTTTCTAAGAAAACCTGTTTCATGAACAGTGAAAATATTCACTTTTTCATACTTGAGCTGTGTTTTAGTTAACATTTGCATATTCTGAGATATAAAATGGTTTGCAGTAGTAATTTTATTTAAAAAAATTTATATGTACTTCTAATTTTGTTTTTGATTTTATAGACTCTATCAGAAGTAAACAGATATCTGATTAGGGTACAAGATGTAGCCCAACTTCATTGCTGTGATGAAGAAATAAGTTTCTCTTTAAGGTAAACAAGTTAACTATCCTAAGGCTGTGGACACCTTCCAAGCAGGTGACTGTCTTACTCATCCTGTAGCTCCAGCATTCAGTACAATGTCTGACACAGTAGGTTTGAAATGAATCTATGCATTGGACTGAAAAGTTACAGAGGACTCCCTCTGAGATAGTGTAGGGTATTTTATCACCATGTTCACATTCCAGCCAGCTATTGGATAGAATGGGAGAAATAAATTGTCCCTGCCAGGACCACAAACTCCACATAAGCAGGCATTCTAAAGGTTGGTCACTTTTCTTTTTTCTTTTTCTTTTTTTTTTTTTTGAGATGGAGTCTCACTCACTGCCGCCCAGGCTGGAGTGCAGTGGCGCAATCTCGGCTCACTGCAACCTCCGCCTCCAAGCTATTCTCCTGCGTCAGCCTTCCAAGTAGCTGAGATTACAGGCACCCGCCACCATGCCCAGCTAATTTTTGTATTTTTAGTAGAGGTGGGGTTTCACCATGTTGGCCAGGTTGGTCTCAAACTCTTGATCTCCAGTGGTCCACCTGCCTTGGCCTCCCAAAGTGCTGGGATTACAGGCATGAGCCACTGCACCTGGCCACTTTTCTACTTAGCTAAGCTCCAAGTGTTGTGGGATTTTCACACCAATGATCTGCTCAAATGTAAGAAAGAGAGGACCAATTTATTATCCTCAGATAGTTATTGAGGTCAGTTTTTAAAAAGACCTTACAGTATTTAGTTTGCACAATGCTCAGAGTAGTGTAAGAAAAAAAAGATGGAAGGATGCTAATTTTTATAAATTAGTATCCCCTTTACTCCTTTAGAACAAGGATGGGCAAACTTTTCTGTAAAGGTTCACATAGTAAATATTTCAGATTTTGCTGGCCAAATGATATCTGTGGCAACTACCCAACTTTGCTATTGTAAAACAAAAGCAGCTCTATCAATGACACAACACATAACAAGTAATACACTATTCATAAACAGTACAAGATATAAATGAACAAACATGACTATGTTCCAATTAAACTTCATTTACAAGAACAGGTGTGGGCCATAGTGTGGTGATATCTGCTTTAGAAAACTGTTCATCAAACTATGAATAAAATAGAAATAAAATAACAAAATAATTAATAGAATCAAATAAAATTCTATTCTCAAACATTCTTCCTTTCTTTACATAAGTTTGATTTTCAGTATTAATGACAAAGAGTGATTCAGCAAACAGCAACCAAAGGGAGGGGAATTAACTCCTTTAATTTGTTCAACTCCAATAAATGTAATAAAAATTGATTTGTTATTTCAATGAATATTTCAACAAATGTTCCTCAAAGGCACAGGGTAGCAGGGTAGGTGGAAGAAATCAGTCCCCTCACCTCCATCCTTACCTAGACTAGATCTTAAATGAAAATCAAATCACACAATATGTCACTTTTCTCATTGTCATGACATTTTTGTTTTCTTTGATCTTTTTTTTTTTTTTTTTTTGGTCAGTAGCAATAGAAAACAGCTACAATGATGGAAAGAAACTAGCTACCAAACCAGCAATTCTAAACACACTGGTTTGGTAGAAGACATTCTATGATGATTCCAGTTTTTGATTATTAGATTATTCTACATTTATGTATTCCTTCTCAAACACTCTTCCTTTCTTTACATAAGTTTGATTTTCTATATCATTTTTCTTCTCTCTGCAGAACTTCTTTTAACATTTCTTAATGTTCTACTAGGGTCAATGAATTCTCTCAAATTTTTTGTGTGTAAAAAATTTATTGTTTGAAGGCAATTTTGCTGGATACAGAATTCTAGGTTGGTGGTTTTTTCTTTTAACACTTTCCTTATTTCATTCCACACTCTTCTTACTTACATGGTTTCTGAAGAGAAGTCCAGTGTAATTTTTATCCTTTTTCCTCTATAGGTAATAGAAGCCAACAATAAAATTCTAGGCCTCCCAACCGACTGAATGGACTCCTCCTCTCGGCCAAGGGGATTCCAAAGTAAACCTGAAAAATGAGTTCAGGCCATGATAGGAAGGGGGGATTGGATATGCCTCATTATACTCTCCTCCCTTAAGAATTCAGGCACAACTGACCAAAATTAACATTGAAACAGAGATCTTAAGACTGATAAAATGAACTCCTTGTAGAAGTAAGATACCAAATTCTAACCCAACTCTAGTATAGTATCACATGGCAGATAGCAGACCCTGCAATAAATCATAGTTTACCTCAAAATATATTTATTTGACATGTTTTGAAATGGCCCTGCAAAGTCATCTCTTTTGGGGAAAATCTCCGTTTTGTAGAGAATCTCCTCTTTCCAGGTCTTTTCCTGATCCAGGAGAGATTCAGCTGAGAGTATGTTATCTTTTAAGGTCTGATAAGAGACATTTACCATCTATTCTCCCTGAAGCCTGCTACCTGGAGGCTTCATCTACATAAGAACACTGGTCTCCACAATCTCTTATCTAAAGCCAGATACTCCTTTCTGATTCCAGATCTTTAGATAAACTTAACTCTTTCAACCAATTGCCAATCAAAAAATCTTTTGAATCCCCCCATGACCTGGAAGCCCCTAATTCAAGCTGTCCCATCTTTCTGGATCAAATGAATGTATACCTTACATATATTGATTGATGTTTGCCTGTAACTTCTATCCCCGTAAAATGTATAAAATCAAGCTGTAACCCAACCATCTTGGGCACATTTTCTCAGGACTTCTTGAGACTGTGACTCAGGCCCTGGTCACCCATATTTGGCTCAGAATAAATCTCTTTATTTTACACAGTTTGACTCTTTGTTGACAGTAAGGTGGGTTTTTGTTTTTGTATTCTCTGAAATGACGAAGACTTTCTCTTTTGTTTTCTACATCTGAATGTATTATGCCTAGATGTAGACTTTTTTTTAAATCCTGTTTTGTGTTCTCTGAGCTTCCTGGACCTATGGTTTGCTGTCAATAATTTTGTAAAATCTCCAGTCATTATTACTCCAGATATTTCTTCTGTCTCTCTTCATCTGGTATTCCCATTATGCATATGATTTGCCTTTTGTAACTGTCTCTATTACTTGGATATTCTGTTCTTTCCCCTGGTGGTCCCTACCTGATACCCCTACTTTGTCCCTGGTCTTTTTTCTGCTTTTCAGCTTGGTAAGCTTCTGTTGACATATCTTCAAGCTCACTGATTCTTTCCTCAGCTGTGTCCAGTGTATTAATGACCCCACCAAAGGCATTCATTTCTGTTATATTTATTTCTGGTATTATCTTTTCTTTCTTAGAGTTTTGGTCTCTCTTCTTACATTACCTGTCTGTTCTTGCATGTTGTCTACTTTTTCCATTAAAGCCCTTAACATATTAATCATATTTAAGTTTCTGCTCTGATAATTCCAAAATCTCTACTATATCTGAGCCTAGTTTTGATGCTTGCCCTGTCTCTTCAGTCTGTGTATTTTGCCTCTTAGTACCCCTTATAATTTTTTTGAAACAGAGTGTGTCACTCTGTCACCCAGGCTGGAGTGCAGTGGTGCAATCTAGGCTCACTGCAGCCTCTGCCTCCTGGGTTCCAGCAATTCTCCTGCCTCAGGCTTCTGGGTAGCTGGGATTACAGGCACGTGCCACCACGTCTGGCTAATTTTTGTATTTTTAGTAGAGATGGGATTCACCACATTGGCTAGGCTGGTCTCGAACTCCTGACCTTAGGTGATCTGCCCACCTTGGCTTCTCAAAGTGCTAGGATGAAAGGATTGAGCCACCATGCCCAGCCAGCACCCCTTATAACTTTTTGTTGAATAGCAGACATGATGTGTCAGGTAAAAGGAACTAAACAGGCCTTCAGTGTGAAGTTTTATGTTTATCTGGCTGGGAGTTAGGTCATATTAACTGTTTGTTGCAGCTTGGCATCAGAGGCTACAGTTTTCTCCAGTGTCCTTTTCTCTCCCTATCATCTTTGGGTTTCCTTAGAGACCCCTTCTTAAATAGGGTCTGAGCCTTACAGTTATTTTAGCTGTAATCCCATTATTATACCAGAGCCCTACTGCTGTGGTAGTTAAGATGTCAGAGGAGGAGAAACATTCTATAGTTCTATGATCAATTTTGAGTCTGTTACTTCTGGACTGTGACCTTCGCAAGTGCTTCTCAGTTTTTGGTTTTTCTTTTTTTTTTCCCCCACCTCTAACATGAGACGTAAGGTTAGAGGTGGCTGGAGTTGGGTATTTCCCTTCTCCCAGGTTGATTAGGCACTGGTAAAGTCCCAGTTGGTTAGGTTCTAGTACAAGTTTCCCTTGAGGTCAGGCCTTTGTTAAGAACAAAATATTCTGGGCATATTTCAAAATGGTACTTTTCTCCTCTCCACCATGTAAGAATATATATTTTTTTTTTTATTTTTATTTTTTGTGAGACAAGGTCTCACTCTTTCACCCAGACTGGAATGCAGTGGCCTGAGCTTGGCTCACCACAACCTCTGCCTCTCAGGCTCAAGGGATTCTCCCGCCTCAGCCTCCTGAGTAGCTGGGATTACAGGTGCACGCCGTTACTGCTCGGCTAATTTTTGTATTTTTAGTAGAGACGGGGTTTTACCATGTTGGCCAGGCTGGTCTTGAACTCCTGACCTCAAATGATCCATCTGCCTTGGCCTCCCAAAGTGCTGTGATTACAGGCGTGAGCCACCGCACCCAGCCAGAATAAGGAAATTTTTATTAGCTCTTCATTGCAAGAATCTGGCAGGCTCCTAGAGGCAAAACTCACACCATTGTGCGAGCCCAGAGTTATTAAATGCTAAAGCTAGTCCACACTTTATCTCTAGTAATTAAGCCAATACCCTTCAAGCATCCCTACTCCATACAGGCAATTTCTGTTTCTGATAAGCTTTGATTCTCTGTAGCACCCTATCATTCCAGCTTTTGGGGTGATAACTTCAATTCTATAAAGGATCGGAAAAAAGCTGTTGATTCTGAGTTCTTCAGCTTTTTGTTGTTGTTGTGAGGACTGAATTACCAACTTCCAAGCTCTTTCTTTTTAATTATTATTTTTTTGAGACGGAGTCTCACTCTGTTGCCAGGCTGGAGTGCAGTGGCGCAATCTCAGCTCACTGCAACCTCCGCCTCCCAGGTTCAAGCGATTCTCCTGCCTCAGCCTCCCAAGTAGCTGGGATTACAGGCACACGCCACCACACCCAGCTAAGTTTTGTATTTTTAGTAGAGATGGGGTTTCACCATGTTGGCCAGGATGGTCTCAGTCTCTTGACCTTGTGACCCACCCGCCTCAGCCTCCCAAAGTGCTGGGATTACAGGAGTGAGCCACCACACCCGGCCTACAACTTCCAAGCTCTTTACATGTGGACTGGAAGCTGGAGGTCTAATTATCAGAAATTAGACTTTGGTCTACAGTACTTGGACAAATGAAAATACTTTGAAGATTTAGGATAATCCAAAATCATTTTATGCTCTAATTGTGAGGTACATTTATATTTAAATAGGCACTACTCTGAGCTATGAGGTATGAGGTATGAAAAATTTACCAGGCCCAGAGACATGAGTATGGGACTTCAGTCACACCTCCCCATCCATGCTTGCCTAGGGCAATTGTTCCTGGGCTGCCTCACCCATTATCTTCACATTACTGGAAATTGTAGACAAAGAACAATTATGGTCAATCAATAGCTTGTGCTATTTTAGTATAAAATCTTGGTAACTCTGGAACTGCCTCTTCTTTTTCTTTAAAAATCCACTTGTAAATGCTACTAATTGGGGTGTATATTCCTGGTAACTGAATCTATGCTCCAGGGTTGCAGTCCCCAAGCTTAGCCCAAATAAACTCTACTTATATTGATTTTGCCTCAGCTTCTTCCTTTTAGGTCAACGACACTGTCTCAGTGATTACATTTATATTATTTGCTAATAAATTTAAATGTAATTTCAAATTAATATTTGAAATTGACTGGGTGTGGTGGCTCATTCCTGTAATCCCAGCACTTTGGGAGGCTGAGGTGGGAGGATCACTTGAGGCCAGGAGTTCTAGACCAGCCTAGGCAACATAGTTGGACCCCGTCTCTACAGGGGAAAAAAAAAAACGTTTTGAAATTAGGTAAATGCAAACAGGCTCATATTCCAAAAGATATCACACAATACTTAGCCTGCAACCTTGTTTTCTGTCATTTTAGAAAATCACATAAAACCCAAGGAATGCCATCCCCATAATTTCTACCAGGAATTTTTACTTGGAGGAAACATACTCTGCTTGTATTTATACATACAGTACCAACTCATATAAGGCTTTACTCTTTACCATATATGTTAGCTTCTCTCATTTGATAGATTTAATTACAATTACCTGATGAGGCAGGTAGGACAGGAACCACGTTATGGGTGGGCAATCTGGCTTAAGTTGCCTAAAGACATAGAATAAGTGCTGGTCTGGAATTTAGAACCAGGTCTCCCGGTGCACAGGCAGTGCCGTTTCCAGTGATTGGACCAGAAGGTAGAAAGGTGAACCAAGCCTTCCTCATAATAATCTCACTAACATAGTAACAATTACTAAACATATATATATATTTTTCTTTTTCTGAGACAGAGTCTCGTTCTGTTGCCCAGGCTGGAGTGCAGTGGTGTGATCTCGGCTCACTGCAACCTCTGCCTCCCGGGTTCAAGCGATTCTCGTGCCTCAGCCTCCCAAAACAGCTTGAAGTACAGGGGCGTGCCACCACTCCCAGCTAATTTTTTTGTATTTTTAGTAGAGATGGGTTTCACCATGTTGGCCAGGCTCATCTTGAACTCCTGGCCTCAAGTGATCCACCCATCTTGGCCATGTGTGAGCCACTGCACCTGGCCACAAATAACAAACAATAACTATGACACAAAAAGAACGAGTAAGTGTTTGCATTCTAAATGAAATTTAAAATAGAGATGAAGTCACACAGTTATTTTAAGAGCTGGGAAATTCAGAGGGCAATTTGTTCCTCTGAGGACATGGACCATTATTTTGGGTATGTTAAGCTTTTAGAATATATTTTGTACCTTGGAACTTCTGTATTATCGTTTTTTTCATAAACACTGATTTTCATGTCTGTGATTTTAAACTTGCTGAATTTTTTTTTTTTTTTTTTTTCCTTAATGAGATGGGGTCTTCCCATGCTGGCCAGGCTGGTCTTGAATTCCTTGGCTCAGATGATCCTCCCAACTCAGCCTCCCAAAGTACTGGGATTACAGGTGTGAGCCACTGCACGTGGCCAAAGCTTGCTGATTTTTAAGCATGCTTTTTTTCTTCCAATGGAGTCTTGCCAAAGGTCTATTCACCAGTGCAGGACTGGTGAATAGAGGCCTGGCCTTGTTCATCAAATAGAGCCATCCACTTCCCAGGCCAATTTTCCTTGGGGAAATATCCTATTATACTGCCAAAAAGATATACTGTAAACTTTCCTCTTAGCTTTCCCCAAAGGGATCTACAGTCACTTAGCAGGGTAACTATGCATCAGAGAAAATGTACCCAGGCTTCTCAAGGATACTAGACTTTGGTCCAGAATTGACTCATTTTGGGACCCCAAACGCCACTGTGATCCACCAGGCTAGGTGATAATCAGTTTTGACTCAGGTCAGCTCACAGTGGTGCTGATGACCTGCTGTTGTCCATGTACT
This sequence comes from Pan paniscus, assembly GCF_029289425.2. Taxonomy (NCBI): domain Eukaryota; kingdom Metazoa; phylum Chordata; class Mammalia; order Primates; family Hominidae; genus Pan; species Pan paniscus. The sequence goes on from NC_073254.2 coordinate 158,860,827, forward strand.
GAAACTCTCTTTTTGAGAGTTTCATTCTTGTTGCCCAGGCTGGAGTGCAATGGCGTGATCTCGGCTCACTGCAACCTCCGCCTCCTGGGTTCAAGCGATTCTCCTGCCTCAGCCTCCCAAGTAGCTGGGACTATAGGTGTGCACCACCACACCTGGCTCATTTTTGTATTTTTAGTAGAGACGGGGTTTCGCCATGTTGGCCAGGCTAGTCTCAAACTCCTGACTCTGTGATCTGCCCACCTCGGCCTCCCAAAGTGCTGGGATTACAGGTGTGAGCCACCGCACCTGGCCTAAAACTTTCTTTTGAAGTTTTATGTATTTATATAAGTTGGGTACTTCCTGCCTTTCTCTGTGTCTCTTGTGCTGGCTAATACAGTAGTTTAACAACAATAACAAAACACTTCTAGAATGGAGTTAAGAATGGACATTATAGTAGCTGTGCTCCATTTTGCTGAATCACTGAATCTATCTGTAAATAAGCAAAGAAACTCTATTCAAGTTCAGAACAAAACCCACCATTGGAGTTGGTTCTGAGTGTGAGCAGAGGCAGATTTCTGAAACACTAGGAGCCACTGCAGCTGCTCCATTATGTCAACACTAAAGGTGAAATTACAGCCATATCTGCAGGCCCCACACCCATGGGTTCAACTGAGGATGGAAAACATTAAAAAATAAATAAATACAATTAAAAAAAAATAAAAACCTCATACAGTGTAAGTATTCACATAGTGTTTACATTGTATTAGATATCATAAGTAACCTAGAGAGAATATGCAGATTATATGCAAATACCAAGCATCCTCAGATTTTGGTTTTCGCAGGTGGTCCTGGAACACATTCCCCATGGATATCAAGGGATGACTGTATCTGCTTTTGCGTATTTAGTTTAACCGTATTTACGGTTAAACTTTTAGAGTTTTTGGTGTTTGGTCTGTGGATAAACATTGTTGGAGATCTTGAGGGGCTTAATTTAGTAAATGGCTTTTGAAAAGTTTTTCTAGATAAAAATTATATATAAAATAGCCCTCTCAGAATCAGATTGAAATAATAACCTCATTGTGTGTTTCTTTCCCTCACTCCTGTCCTTGGATTACAAAAGGCTCAATTCTAAGCTCAAGTTAGTGTGGCTGCTCCATCCCTTCCCTGGGCCAACCATCCACCTGGTCCAAGTGGGTCACAAAACTGGAATTCTCTTTCATTCACCTCTAATATCGGCATTGTCCTTTCCAAAGGAAAAAACTGAACATCAATTTACCAAAGCAAGTACCTCTTTGAATGCTGCTTCTTCAAAGCACTCTGTTGGCATATTTCCTGATAATTCGGATACAGCAGTTTTATTACAGATTTAAACAGTTTCTAAACTTCTATGATAGGAGAAATAATTGTTCTTATCATGGATATGGTAAAAAAAAAATATTGCTCCCCTTCTCCCCCAAAAAAGCAAGACCATGGTAGAATTCTTTTGCCTATTCAAAATGGCTACTCACCACAGACTGCCCATCACAGACTTAAAATGCACCTCCTGCCTTTCTTGCTTCCTCTCTCCCTCATCCTTAGTTCTATTCATTCCTTTATTCTCAGAATAACCGATTGACTTGATCTAGAAATATTTTTTGCAAGGTATCAGTAAATGTGAAGCATCCCACTCCTTCCAACCTAAATCATAACCAAAGACAAGAAGAAAATGTTTGAAAGAAAGAGCTAGCTCTAGTGGCTGGGTGACCACTATGTTTCCATTGACCCACACACCTAAAACAACTCCTACTTCCTAACGCTGTCCAAGTAGCTGAACCTGAAACATGGTACTCTTGGACATTTTTAAACTACCTGGTCCAGTCCTTTGCCCAGTTCTTAGGCATAGCTGTAACTAATAAATGACTGAAGTGCCTTGCTCCTTGAAGTGTGGCCTGCAGATCTGTGGACTCAGCATCACCAGGGAGCTTGCCAGAAATGCAGAATTCTCAGGCCACCCTAGCTCTACTCAATCAGAATTTGCATTTTAACAAAATCACCAGGTAAATCAGAAGCAAATTAAAGCCATTACCATATAAAGTGAGTTATAAATATGAATTATAGCAGCTTTTATGAAGAACAACCTGGAGGTCTTTGATAAAAATATACACAGCAGTCCCCCCTTATCCATGAGAATACCTTTCAAGACCCCCAGTAGATGGCTGAAACCTCAGAGTACTGAGCCCTATAACATCACGTTTTTTGATATACATACATACTTATGATAAAGTTTAGTTTAAAAATTAGGTACCATAAGAGATTAACAATATTTAATAAAATAGAACAATTATAATGACATAAAGTGGTAACAGTTATGTAAAGGTTTATCTGAAGAAAGGGAAACCATAAATAAGGGGGGACTATTGTGTAGCCTTTGACCAATCCGTCCTACTCTCAGGAATTGTATCTGACAGAAGAACAAATATTAGGACTTTGTTTCTATGTAAGAAATTGTTCGTTGCAACATTCACAGTGGCAATACAGAAAAAAAAAAATGAAGTAAGAGAGAGAGGGAGGGAAAAAAAGGAGGGGACCCAAGCCTCTAAACAAAGCAAATGTCCATCAAAGGAGAACACCCATCAATAGCAGAAGAGTTGAATAAATGATGGTGCACCCACACCATGAAGTACTAGTCATTAAAAAGAAGGAATAAAAGTCCTATCCATTAACTTGAAGTGATTTCCACTGCTGATTGAGAAAAGCAAGAAAAGAGTAGGGAAAATCTTAGCATTTTTGTAAGATAATGGCAATAACCTTTCCTGTACATAGATTGTGTGTGTGTGTGTGTGTGTGTGTGTGTGTGTGTGTGTGTGTGTGTGTACCTGAGCAAGTACAAAACAGTGGAAGGATACGTACTAGGTTGACAACTTGGGTGACCTGAGTGAAGACAGGGGTGAGGCTGTGCTATGTGGAAAAGTAGAGGGGAAAGAGGTACGCTAAATAAAAGCCAATAGCAGGAATTGATGTCACTTAAGCGTTTTGTAACACTTTATGTTCCGACAATTTAAAAATTAAACAAAAATGGTGAAGAAAAATAAGAGACCTGAACAAGCATAAATATATGGACTCTTCATTGGAGTAACTTCCTGAGGGTTGCTTGATGCTTCTGGAAGGAAAACAATTATGCTCTATTAAAACATTTAGTTTGCTTCACTTAGCCACCCCTGATGGGGAGGGGGAATTGGGGAGTGGGAGGGTGGGGTGGGGTTCCCCAAGCTCCTCCCAGGCTATCACCACTCACTGCTCGGCTAGAACACTCCCACAGGACAGATAACCCACACTAGAGCACAGTGAGGCCTGCCCAACACAGCAATCTCGCTCCAATGACAGAAAAGCAAAGAGGATAACAGATGGGAGGTTGAGGACACCAAATTTTGCCCCTTGATAAATATGCCTACAGTTGACCATGGTAGCAACCTCAGCAAAAACAAAGAACTATTTAATTTTTACCTTTCAAACTGATGAACTATATTAGGTTATCTACTGCTTTCCAATCAAAAGTAAAAATGTTTATATTTACTTCTACATAGTTAAATGCTTTTTTTCTCCTATTAATACACCTCATGCCACATCAGTTCTTGTTCTTGTGTTTCTCTCTACCCCAACTTATTATCTTTTTTTTTTTGAGACGGAGTCTTGCCCTGTCACCCAGGCTGGAGTGCAGTGGTGCAATCTCAACTCATTCCAATCTCTGACTCCCAGGTTCAAGTGATTCTCCTGCCTCAGCCTCCCAAGTAGGTGGGACTACAGGCATGTGCCACCATGCATGGCTAATTTTTGTATTTTTAGTAGAGACGGGGTTTCACTATGTTGGCCAGGCTGGTTTTGGAACTCCTGACCTCATAATCAGCCTGCCTTGGCCTCCGAAGTGCTAGGATTACAGGCGTGAGCCACCGCGCCCAGCCTTGTTATCCTTAAAGGTGAAACAAAACAAAGACTTATTTTCTTCAGATTGCCCAAATACATCAAAATACCTAACAACACAGATACAAAGTAATTCATTTCATAAAGAAGGGAAAGTCAGTGTTCATTTTTCCCACAAGGATTATCAAATACTTGTCCCATGGACAAACTCAAAGCACTCCACCAGGAGCCCTGATGGCCCACAGTACTGACCTGACCTCAGAGACACAGGAGGGGCGAATCACATCAGGAGGAATATTATACTGAGAACTTCAACCAGCCATTCAAAATGTCAGTAGTGGGGTAAAAGCCTTGACTAGTGACTTATCAATTTCAAGATGCTTAACTATGTAACAAAGCATGTATGTTATGTATTAAAACTGTACCTTCTCCATTTTAACACAGGCTCTATGAACACATCCATGATCTCAGCCTTTTCCTCTTCAATGATGCCCTGCTCATTTCTAGTCGGGGCACATCTCATACTCCATTTGAGAGGACTTCAAAAACAACCTACCAGTTCATTGCATCAGTGGCCCTTCATCGGTTACTCATAGAAAATATTCCAGATTCCAAGTGTATGTATTCTTTTCCTTCCAAGAGACAGATACCTTCAAAAAGCTATATAATGTAAAGCTCTTTAATAGAACAGTAGAAAAAGGACTGGAATTATAATTTACCAGGTTGCAAACAATTCCCCCAATATTAGAATTTCATTAAACAATGTAAACTTTCATCTACTTTTGAAATGGTTAAAGACAGGGCTTCTGGCATTCAGACATGAACCTTAGACATTAGGAAAACAGCTTTCAAAAATCACAAAGGGAGGCAAGGCCCCTATTTCCGTTCTTTGAAGCAGTGACTTGAGAGCTGGAGCTCTCAACCACTATTCTATACTGTCTGAAGATGCCACAGTCTTAAAGCATATTTTAAATTTTTATCTATTACTTTCCCATTCTACTAGGACTAAGTGATTATTACATATTTGACACTACCTTTTCTTCCTTAAGTTTTCATCTAAGCTAGGAGTTGTTAAATAAAGGAATCAACAGATATGCAAAGGATGCTTGGTAAATTATTTACACACAGTAATTCCAATAGAAATATCATTTTGTCACGAAAACGAAATCCTACTTAAACCCACTATACATATTTTGTTATTATCCTATACTTTACTTCCCAAGCTTAAAAGGATCTGTATCTTATTCCTATATCTGTTAGGCCAGGCAATCTGAATGTAACATCTCTCATTCCAATGTTTTTCACTGCATGTAAAGACAGGACTTTGGTTAAAGTTGGAACCCAAGACCTTACAGAAGTACCAAACTAAATAAAAGGGCTATTTCCCAGTGGCTTCAGCCCCATTCTAAATCTGAGCCTGAGAAAAGAATGAGTATTTCCACCTAGAATACAAACTCAGGTTAAAAAGGCTTAATTAACTATCATCACTGGGTATGGTTAGTGTATGAAACATGTCTCCTTCAGTTCCCCTCCCACCATGACAATCAGCTGTGACCTATGTCAAAACATTGTTAAGTAACCTAATAGACAGTGGGCATTCAGCTAAGTAGCTGGCTTGATTCTGTCATTGGCTCTCATACTGAGGTCGTCTAGGTCTAGCTCTTAGCATCTTTATTTATAATAACTATCAGTAAAGACTGTTACTGATTCCAGTTCCTTCTGGAGTGATTGAGACAAGGAATTAAAAAACATCACATCATCTATCCGTTAGTCTTTAAAATAATTGCTAATTACAATAACTGTAATATAAAGACATCATTTTACACTGCATTTGAATTATTCAGTAATTTTAGGAAGTTATATTCTACACTGAATATGTATTTCTTTTTAGGTTTTAAAAAATTCTTAAAGATGATGATTTTTGAGTATTAACATTTTTTCTCATTTTGATTGTTATCTGCAAAGATTAATTAGTATACCTCAAATGCTTTTACAGATGTCAAGAATGCATTTATTCTTCAAGGTCCAAAATATAAATGGATTTGTGCTACAGAAATAGAGGATGATAAGTTCCTATGGCTGTCAGTACTTCGAAATGCAATCAAAAGCAGTATGGAGAAGTGAGACCGAACTTGAAAACTTCAGGGGTGCCAATTCTCCCCAGCAAAGACAGACAACATGTATTTTCTGTTCCAAAATATCCAGTAAGAAACAGAATAACTGTCATGGATGATGAGATAAACTAAGATGACCCATAGGATCTTTCCAACTTTTAAACTTTATCACTTGTGCTCACTTATGTAGAATGTATAAGTACATTTTGAGTCCAAAATTTTGAACTACTTCTTTTGGTAGCTGTATTTCATGGATAATATTATTTAGAGTAATTTGATGTGATGAAACCTAAGACAGAGCAAGCACATTGTGTAAAGCTTTGTTTTATGATCTAATGAAAAAAGCAGAATGAAAGTGTTTCTTAAGTGATCAGTCTAGAAAGATATTTTAATTTGTTGGTGATTTACCATTTTTAACATTTTCATGAAACAATTATTGATTTAAAATATGGATAAGAGGGCTGGGCATGATGACTCACGCCTGTAATCCCAGCACTTTGGGAGGCTGAGGTGGCAGATTACCTGAGGTCAGGAGTTTGAGACCAGCCTCACCAACATGGAGAAACCCCCTCTCTACTAAAAATACAAAATTAGCCAGGCATGGTGGCACACGCCTGTAGTCCCTGCTACTTGCGAGGCTGAGGCAGGAGAAGAATCACTTGTACCCGGGAGTCGGAGGTTGTAGTAAGCTGAGATGGCTCCACTGCACTTCAGCCTGGGTGACAAGCTCTGTCTCAAAAAAAAAAGAAAAAAAAAAAAGGACAAGAAATACAAATGGCAATTTACTCAAAAACTTGTCACACTTATCCTTAGTATGAATGTACTCCTCTAGAGAGCATTAAAGATATACCACTACAAAGTACTAAAAAGTTTTCTATAATTTTTAAGTGTTATTTATTGGAAGGCTAAATTCTAAGAAGCTTTAAAAAATATTTTTGACATTGTTAAATTAGAAGGCTATTTTTAAAAAGCAAATTTTAAAAAACAAAACTAAATGGAAACAGCAAAACTTGCTTGTAATGAAATACAGCTGAGTAAAAATGTTTCTTTTAAAACAAAGACACTCAGAAAAATAGGTGTTGAGTAGTTTCCTGGGCCTTTAATGCTTTAAATTTATTATTTAACAACTAAAGCCATGCTGAAAGCCACTTGGAAACTTCAGCTGATGTATATTTTTACCTAGATATTGTCAGGTAAAAATTGTATTAATCTTGGAAGCTTGAGGTTGTCGGTTTCCCTTGTTCTTCAAATTCTTGTTTATAGTAACAAAGTCTATCGGTGCAGTTTAGGACTGTGAATCTATAGTATTTAAACATTTTTTCTTTCAGAAATGAAAATACAAAATCTTCTATTTCTTAAAACTTTAAATCTTGTTAAAAAGATGAACAAAAGTTAAAATATTATGCTGTTTTATTGGTGTAAAACCACACTTCTGATTCTGCCAAGATATATCCATGCAGTTTAACATCTATGATCCTATAGACAGAATAAATCTTAAAGGGAATATCTGCTGTTAGCAATGGATCGAAATGTATATATCATTTAATATTAAACAAAATCTAAAACAGCATATTGTCCTGAATAAGGCATACTCCAGAAACTCATTAATAGGAAAAACTTGTCTGTATAGCAAAAGAATGAGTGACAAGATGGCTAAAGGTAAACTAGAAATCCTAAGGAATTTCCCTTTATTCTGGGAATAACTGATATCCTCAGAAGTTTTAAAACAATACTTAAAAAAATTAAGAAAGGCCATTACTCATACCTATTTCATAAGTTTACATGACTGCTGAATTATTGAATCTCATAAAATAGTTCGAAGTCGCTGATGAAGTTGATCACATTTCCACAAGGAAAATATAAAATCTCACATGTTTGTATTTGTCACAAGTTGACATGTAAAAGAGGCTTCCATGTACCACATGATTTGTGAAGAATGTAGATGGCTGCAGAGAGTAAATTAGCTTATGGTGAAAACCACCTTATCCAATATAATTCTTTAAAATCAAAATTAAATGGGAAACTCTTTCTAAAGATTTTTATAGAATAGATGCTTTATGTAAAATATTAAACATAAAAGGACAAACTGACAATTTATTTCTGAGTCTGTGACTGAGATGTAAATGAGGAGCCCATTCTATAAATTAAATTGGTGTGTGGTATTAGCCATAGAAGCATTGCATATCCCAGATGCTAGGGAACAGAAAAGGTGGGTGTGCCAACAAACACAATCTACCCTCCAGAAAACGTCATCCTGACCTTTTTATTGTCGAAATTAAAAAATAAAAGATACTTAAATACAACGGTGAACATATAGGGCAAAACAGAATCATAAAATTTAATGTTGAGTTAAGCAGTGAGCTGAATGTCTGGGTCTCCAAATTGGCTTTGAACCCAAAACCACTTAAAAACAAGTATGTTCACAGTTAACGGCAATTGGCTTATAGGTGAGAGAATGGTCGAAGTTGTTCCAGTTGAACTTCCAGGGAAATTCTCTCCTCAAGAACATCCTGAAAAAGATGCAAAGGCCAAGTTATGTTTCAAAGTATATAAAAATGAAGAAATATCTAACAACAGCTCTGCTTCAAGAAAACAATTTAAATTTGTCAAGACAACTAAGGGAGAGCTTATTCACATTTTAAAAGTATACTTCACTTTAGAAATGTAGTTTCTTTATATGTTTAATATTAAAATAAGATCCTAGTAATTTCAAACATTTTCTTATTACACAAATCAGGGAAATAGAATGTCTAGTTTTTAGAAAAGTCACTGTTTGCAACAATGGGTATTAACACCTGAATTTTGCAATAAACCCGCCCCCTGGTAGATGAATTTGTTAATGTAGCTTCTTTTCCCTAGTGATGACATCTGGCTATATCAACTCCTAGATCTCATTTTGAGCTTTAGTTTCCCAAAGAATAACTTTGCATTCAGAATTTTTAATCAATGTTGATTTTAGGCAGTCTTTTCAGTTAGCCACCATATTCTAACTTACTTACTTTCCTATTTTTCTCTTTCAAATTGACAGTATTGTGTTTTAACCAGAACTACCTCTATTTTGTACCTTACTTCCCATTTTCTGTTCTCAGAAGTAAGGAAAAAAGTAATTTTTCAAAATAGCTTCTATATACTTGTTTCAATGGTCTTCCCTGGTTCAGAAAAACATGCATTAACAAAATTTTCATCTTCATGGTATTATACTACTAAGCTTGTCTTTAAGTTCATTCTTCCTGTACGATGGACTAAATTAATAATCATATAACTACAAATGTCTTCTCCTCTGATCATAGAGTTATACAACAATATCATTCATTCAATAGATGTTTATCAAATGCCTAAAATATGATCTAGGTTTTGGGGATAGACACAAAGTGGCCATAAGTTTATATCATTCATTCAACAGACATTAACAAATGCCTAACATACTAGGTTTCGAGGAGAGGGACAAGACAGTCATAAGTTTATCTAGGACAATCCCAGTTTATACCCAGTGTCTTGGCCTAAATAATAGTAATACCACCCTCTTTTTTTCCTCTCAAAAGTGTCTCGATTTGGATGGTATATTACGTGGTCTTCCTAAACAGAAATGATTATGATTTACCCTCAATGAGTTCACTGTAGTAGGACAGAGAGACAAATGTGTCACAGATAATAATTCCAGGACAGTGTAATAAATGCTAAATGAGGAGCATGAACAGAATGTTAGGAGAATGAACTAACTGCATTCATTTTTCATTTCCATGGACTCTCATCTCATCTTTGTTCTATTCCAAGTGGGGCCAACAGTGCTCCAGCATCTCCACTGCCTGGAAGCTTAGGAGAAATGCAGAATTCCCAGGTCCCACCTTAGCTCTACAAAAACCAGAATCTTCATTTTAACATGACCCAAGATTACCTGTATATGCCTTAAGGTTTGAGAACCACTGGTTTGTAAGACATGAGTACCTAATAATGTTGGGGAACCATAAGCAATTCTGGGAGTAATTTTTTTTTTGACTCAATAAAGAAGGAGTAAGTAAGAGTAATTTTTATTTCTAGGGATGCAAAGAAATTATAGTTACTAGAAAACAAACACATTCCTCTCAGGTATTAGGTGACAGTATACACACTGCATAAGCAGCATTTCTATTTAAGGCTTGCCTTTTCTCTTTCCACATGCAAGATGACTGAAATTGCTGCCACTTCTCTTCTTCTTTAGACCTGTTTAAGTCCCTTTAATGGAATCTGAGTTGTCTTTGATAAAAGGACAAACTAGGACCTGGGTGCAGTGGCTCACGCCTGTAATCCCAGCTACTCAGGAGGCTGAAGTGGGAGGATAGCTTGAGCCCAGGTTGCCAGGGTGATAGAGCGAGATCGTGTCTCTTTAAAAAAAAAAAAAAAAAGTGTGTGTGTGTGTGTGGCGGGGAGGGGTTAACTAACCACAGTCAAAGCATCTAGAAAATTAGAGAAGAGAACCATATATGTGATCTTGGAGGTATTTGAGGTCACACTCCTTCTCTTTAGGTTTCTTTACTAAGATAAGGAACATTATAAAGATTCAGAAACTATGTTACCTTTAATTGTTGCTGCAATTCGCTATTCAATCTGGCCAAAACGGTGTTGGTTTCCTTATTACGTCTAATTGATGCCTGAATAGCTTTCTTATCTTTCCCAACAGATCTGAGAAGATAAAGAAGGCAAAAAAACCCATAACCTTCATTTCTTATCTTAAATCCTCTCTATTCCTTCCTGATCTATTTCTAAACATGAGAAGCAAAAAGAGCATCTTTTTCCTTACTAGCACAGCTCAACCTCACTTGCTCAGTTGCAGTAGTATATAAGCTTCAGCACTATAGGAAAGGTTAAAAAAAAAAAAGAAATTATTTAAAAAATTCTTCTTCTGTAGAATCACCTGAATTTAAGTAAAAGAGTCTAAAGTAGGTACTGGCAAACCTTTTCTGTAAAAAACCAGATAGTAAATAATTTCAGGCTTTGTGGGCCAAAGAGTTTCTGTCTCATATTCTAGTTTTTTGTTTTCTTTTCTCTTCTATTTTTTCTTCTCTCTTCTACAAAAAAGAAAAAGTCATTCTTAGCTCATGGGCTATAGAAAAACAGGCCATAGGCTGAATTTGGCCCATTAAGACTTAATCTGCTGATTCCTGGTCTAGAACACCATAATTAAAATACCAGTTTTACTATAAACTATCAAGTTTAAAAAATGTACTGCTACGGGGTTTGAAAACGGTGTTAAAATGGCATTGAATTCAACTTAATAATAAAGGGGGAAACATGGGAAGAATACCTACCCGTACATGAGGAGGCTCTGCTCAATTAAAGAACTAGTCTGACCATAATTTACTTCAGTCTGATTATTGTTATTATTATTATTTGTGAGATGGAGTCTTGCTCTGTTGCCCAGGCTGGAGTGCAGCGGTGCCATCTCGGCTCACTTCAACCTCCGCCTCCTGGGTTCAAGCAATTCTCCTACCTCAGCTTCCCAAGTAGCTGGGACTACAGGTGTGTACCACCACACCCGGCTAATTTTTTTGTATTTTTAGCAGAGATGGGGTTTCACCATGTTGGTCAGGCTGGTCTAACTCCTGACCACAAATGATCTGCCCAGCTCAGCCTCCCAAAGTGCTGGGATTACAGGTGTGAGCCACCATGCCTGGGCCAGTTTGATTATTTTTAATTGTCGTGCTTTTTCTTCCTAGTAATTAAATGTGTCTAGGAATAGCTTTGATTACCTGGGAATAGAAGGTTGTGATGCAAGAACAGCAGCTAAGACACCCGTCTTTTGTGTATGTTCATCAACTTCTGGCCTTAATTCATCTTCTGATTTTAATCTTCTTCGAACAGGTTTAGGTGGTGGAGCAAGTGGTGTTGTGCCTTTGCTCTTTAAGACAAGAATTCCATTAATAATAAGCATTTTTGAAGACATTCATAGTTAGCACTTTGCAACACCATTTGCTTTCTTTAAGCCATTTGCTCTTGGAAAATTGAAAGTTACTTGTCCTACTTTAAATCTATATATTTGTGGCAAGAGCTAACTTAAATTACAGTGAGAAAAGATGTTTCTAGTTGACACCACAATCATGAATGTACCTGCAATATAAGTATTTTTAGAGCAACATACTGATGCAAGACTGTAATATTCACAGTTTTAACATAAATATGATACAGAATCAATATATACCTGTTCAACAATAAACAAAGGCAGTCTCCAGAAATATCTATGCATTATCACCACAGGATTTCTTACTCAAAAATACTAACATTCATCTTAATGAATAAAATAACATTATAAAGTAATGGAAAGCTAGGCAACTCTTTAAAAAACCAAAAACATCATTATTAATATGCACAGTAATTATAACTTCTGAAAATGAGTTGACAGTTTGTCGGTGATTATGAATCTGCCCTTGGCAGAATAAAAAACAGCATTTTGGCATTTACCGTAACTTGATTTACCTGTAAATAAATAAAAACAATAGTCAACTGCTATCTCTTTAGTTAAGTGATATTTTTAATTTGTTACTGTGAGTTGACAAAAATAAAGTTCATTACTTAAAAACTCACAGGACTACTAATGTAATAAAACATAGTGATATGGTTTGGCTCGGTGTCCCCAGATCTCACTTCAAATTGTAATCCCCATGTGTCAAGCGAGGGGCCTGGTGGGAGGTGACTGGGTCATGGGGGTGGTCCCCCATGCTGTTCTTATGAGAGTGAGGGAGTTCTCACAAGACCTAATGGTTTTACAGTGAGGCACTTCCTCACTCTTTTTCTATCCTGCCACCTGCTTCCCCTTTGCCTTCCGCCATAAATGTAAATTTCCTGAGGCCTCCCCAGCCATGCAGAGCCGTGAGTCAATTAAATCTCTTTTGTTTATAAATTACCGTCTCAGGTGGTATCTTTATAGCAGTGTGAAAACAGACTAATACACACACAGTGTCCAAAAAGTAGAATTTAAGCACTTCAGAAACACATGCTGTTTTTATAACTATTGGGAATGTCTAGATAACAGAAAAAAAAAGTTACCAAAATTATTCCCTCAAAGGGAAAGTGTGCTGATACTTGTAATCTAAAGTACACTGATATAGTTTAGATATTTGTCCCCTCCAAATCTCATGGTGAAATGTGACCTCTAATGTTGGAGGTGGGCCTAGTGGGAGGTGTTTGGGTCATGTAGATAGATCCCTTGTGAATGGCTTGGTGCCCTTCTCACAGTAATGAATGAGTTCTTACTCTGAGTTCACATGAGAGCTGGCTGTTTAAAGAGCCTGGCATCTCTCCTTGCTCCCTCACTCGCCATGTGACATACCTGCTCCCACTTTGCCTTCTGCCATGATTCTAAGTTTCCTGAGGCTTCACAAGAAGCAGATGCTGGTACCATGCTTCCTGTACAGCATGCAGAACCATGAGGCAAAATAAACCTCTTTTCTTTTTTTGAGACAGGGTCTCACTCTGTCACCCAGGGTGGAGTGTAGGGCACTATCTCAGCTCACAGTAACCTCCACCTCCCAGGCTCAAGCGATCCCCTCACTTCAGCCTGCCAAGTAGCTGGGACTATAGGCGCATACCACCACACACGGCTAATTTTTGTACTTTTTGTAGAGACGGGGTTTCGCCACATTGCCCAGGCTGGTCTCAAACTCCTGAGTTCAAGTGATCCATCTGCCTTGGACTCTCAAAGTGCTGGGATTACTGGTGTGAGCCACTGTGTCCGGCATAACCTCTTTTCTTTACAGATTACCCAGTCTCACATATTCCTTTATAGCAATGCAGACGGACTAACACATACATAAAACATATAAGGATTGACAGATGAACAGATGGCATGGAGAGATATGTAGTAAAGCAAGTATCCTAAAATAATAATGGTATAAAGTAGTGAATTTACTGATGTACAATGAAAAATTGTTTCAATTTTTCTGTATGCTTAAACGTTTTCATAATAAAATGTTGGGGGAAAAAATTATACCTAAAACAGTTAAAGAACAAGTTAAGAGAACAGGGAATAATAACAACCTTAGAGGGCTGATAATTTTTCTTTATTATATTGAAGACTACAATAAAAGAAACTGAATTTCACCTATAAAGAAGTTCTACCTTATATAGTGGGAAGAATGCAATAACCACTTAAATTTTGAGAACCTGTGACACATACTTAACATAGATTACAGAATATCATCTCCATTAAATAGGCAGACTTTGTTCTGAGCTAGACTGACTATACTACAGTTAAAGGCAGAGAAATGGGTTAGATGATTTCTGGCTGACCTTATTTCTAAAAATTATTTCACATTACTTATGATGTACAAAATTATTATTATAAAAGACATTTTGCATACCACATTGGCAGGAGCACTAGCAGCTGTCTTTTCTTCAGTTTTACTATCTGTTTTGGCAACTCGAAGAGAACTTGCAGGATCAGAAGCTTTTTCAGCCTAAAAATGAATATGTTTATCACTATTAATTCTACATAACATGTAATTATGCATAAATATAGAATATGTAACAAACCAGAGTAAAATGTTAAATATTCTGACAAGAAAACTGAGATGATGATAAGAAACTTCAAGGAACTTTATTAAATGAGCCTTCTCTGCTACTGAAAGGCAGATGGGAGAGCAGGTAATAGATGTGTGAGGGAGAGGGGGACAGCGCAAGGATGCAGCTATGTAATCGATGTGTGAGGGAGAGGAGGACAGAGCGAGGATGCAGGTAACAGATGTGTGAGGGAGAGGAGGATGGGGCGAGGATGCAGGTAATAGATGTGTGAGGGAGAGGAGGACGGGGCAAAGATGCAGGTAGTAGATGTGTGAGGGAGAGGAGGATGGGGTGAGGATGCAGGTAGTAGATGTGTGAGGGAGAGGAGGAGGGGACGAGGATGCAGCTATGTAATAGATGTGTGAGGGAGAGGAGGACAGGCGAGGATGCAGGTCATAAATGTGTGAGGGAGAGGAGGACGGGGTGAGGATGCAGCCACTGCACCGAACCTCTAAGTGGTTAGTCTGGGAAGTCTTCGTGGTTGGGAGAAGGGAGGCATCCACCCAGGGGAGTGAGTACGGTACCCTGTGCACACCTCTACATGCCCACTCTGACCCTCCTAGATGCAGCTCAGTCCCCTAATGGGCACGGCAGAAAGTTGTAGGTTTTAAAAGGGAGCTAGTAGGAAATTTTCCATGGCTATGACCTATATGAAAGAGATTGCAGAATTCCTCTGGTCTCTCCAACTCCACATTTATGCTCAGCAATTTAGGTCAGAGATTCCTAGAGAGGTTCTTGCCATTGGAACTACAATAGAATATCCTAGAACACTGTGAATATTAAATTTTGGTATCCTATAGTCTTTGCTTAAAACTAAGGCAACTTACTCTCATACAAATTTTAAATGCTTTAATTAGAAGTTTGGCTGAAATTTGTTTTTAGTTAAAGTTGTAATTAGATCTAAAAGTTACATATAGTGAAATTCCCCTTGGGGAAAAGTTGCAATGAGTGGAGCTATGGTAACCATGGCCTCTTATGACAGGGAAATCTTCACCAAATCACACAGACAGATGCTTAGCATTAAGATGGAAACCCCCAAAGCAGCGTTTTAGCCACGGCCAGGCGGTGGTGTCTTTGCATGTGATATCAATTCCCCACCCCCACCAGACTCTGATACTTAGTAAGCATTACACTGCAACCAGCAGATATTGGAGGCCAATAAAAAAGTTGAGAAGCACTGACCCAGGGAATATTTTACTCACTGATGTCCCCTCTAATATCTGCTCTGTTGATACAACATGGTATGGGAAGTGACTGCCTGCAGAAAATTAGCCAAGCCCTCGAAAACTGACCGGCAGGACTTCTGGATGTTTCTCGGCTTCATCATCTTGTTCGTCGTTTACATTTGATGCAGCAAATACTTCAAACTGGCTGAAATCTGCAAAATTTGGTTGCTCTGGTATCTGCTGAGGTGAGGTACTAGTGTGAGTTATGAGGCCATCGGCATCCACTGGGCGATGCACAGCAGGACCAGGAGCCTGTGCAATGGTTCAGAACAGAGGAACACACATTCTATCAGCCTATCAGTGTCACAGAGTCATATTCTTCTTCTTTGAAAACTTAGTATATAAAGATGACCTGTTTTATTATCTGTAAGTTCAGAGAGGTGTATTATAGTAACATTTAGCTCTAAAGAAATGATTAAACCATAAGTGAAAAGCTAAGACACTAAAAAAAAAATTAAGATGATAAACCTCCAATAAAAAGATATTTTTTTTCAAAAACTGTATTGCAAAGAAAGTACACTGAAGGAGAGGGTAGGTCTGGCCCTACCCCCATTCTCCACTTGCATGTGTTTTTTTCTTAATTGGACTAATGCACAATAGTTTCTTCCTTAAATAAGTTATTTTTTTTAATGTTTCACTGTTTCTTAAAAAGGTTGCTCTTTTTAAAGTGTGAAAACCACTGCTCTATCCTCCCAACATGTCAGGAACACTTCCCTTCAATTCATCTTCCACTCCTTTGCCAGCCAGACCAATGCTGCTCCATCTTCAGTCTAAAAATATGTTTACTGAATATCTACTTGTGAACAAAACAAATGAGGCCCACTTATACCCTAATAAAGCTGACAGTCCGGAGCAGGAGAAGAGAATAAGTAAATAAGAAATTGAGTGTGAGATGTTTTATGACAAAGGAAGTAAAGGATACTAAAGAAAGAAATCTGAAGTCTCTTCCCTTTAAAAATTCTTCATCTCCTCTAAGAAAAAGTCTATCCTTCTTACTACGATATGGACAGCTTCATTTCTCATCACTCCACACATCTACTCCTGTTGTGCTGAACTAACTTGTTTTCCCCTGAGGAATGTGCCAGGCTTAACACAAACCTCCATGGCTTTGTGGATGTCATACCTTCGGTTTGGAATACCTTTTCCCCAATAAATTCCACTTTATCTTTCAAGTCCCTGCTAAGTCTCATTCCTTCATTTCATGTATAATGTGATCCTTAACTTTAGCCACTAAGGCTGTCCCAAAGCATTTTATAAATGTCTACTACAGCACTCTAATTTTGATGTGGAAGGGATGCAGAGGTCATTATACTTCCTTAACTCATGTAGTAAACACATCCAGAGAGATGCAGTGAGGTTATTTAGGGGTATTTTGTTTTGTTTTGAGACAGGGTCTCACTCTGTCATCCAGGCTGGAGTGCAGTGGTGCAATTACAGCTCACTGCAGCCTTGATCTCCCAGGCTCAAGAGATCCTCCCACCACAGCCTCCCAAGTAGCTGGGACTACAGGTGCACACCAGCACGCCCAGCTAATTTTTTTGTTTTGTTTTGTTTTTAGAGATGGGGGTCTCACTATGTTGTCCAGGCTGGTCTGGAACTCCTGGGCTTGAGAAATCCTACTGCCTTAGCCTCCCAAAGTGCTGCAATTACAGGTGTGAACCACTGCACCCAGCCTGGTGAAGTGATTTTGTGAGTCACTGCTAGACCCAGGACATTAATGGATATTTCCTATCTCCCAATCCATTGTTGTTTCCACTAAACTCTTCTCTGTCAAGACATTATCATTTGTTTCACTTTTAAGGCTCTTTCAAAAAATAACTCAGATCATTCTTGAAATGTGCATCTTTCAAAATGAGATTTAGCCTCACTGAATTAAATGCTCATTAAAGATTACCAACAGATCATTCCTGACCTTCCAAATAATTTGAGAATAGAATTAAATACCTAGCAGGCAAAGTGATCATGGAACATTTAGTAATAAATACCTTGGAGAATTACCTGTGAGGGCTGTGGTCTTGGAGGCACTGCAGGAGGATGGGCAACAACTCCAGCCTGTTGTTGTCCTGCATGAATACAAAAGTTCTTCTTTTTAGTAACTGTATAATCACTTTGTTAATAGAAGAAATAGGCTGAATGAATGTGACTACATGATAAAGATTTCTAAGAATGTTTGTTAAGTATTAGAAGGCAAGTACTAACTTGTTACATGGTCTGTATGTAACCTAAAGACCAAATCTCACAGCCTTTCATCAGATCTCACTTTGCTTCTTACCTCTATTAGATGAAGCCCTCCTGGCATACTCCTGCCTGTTCCCATAATAGCAAACAATCTTGATTTTCTTCGTGTATCTCTGACTGCTGTTTAGGTATCAAATGAAAACTTCCAAATTTTCCCTTTCACTTAACACTTCACTTTTCCTCACCATTCTAAACTCATAGTGACTAAAACATAACTTCATCATCCTCTGCCCTAACTTTTCTATTTTAACCAAGGTAACAACAATACTGCCAGTTCTTCAAAAATTAAAAACCTGGGTAAGTTATGACTCTTCTTCTTCATCAGCCAAATTGAGACCTATCAGTTCCCACCCCCCCCCCAACCCCTTAATATCACAACACCGTTCTTTTAAAATTTCCTGTGACATCTCTCAGGTTCCCATCTTCATTATTTGCACTCAAACACACTTTAAGTAGTCATTAAGAAAAAAAATTGCCTCTCATCTGCTGTCTTTTAATCCAAAATTTTCCTTCAGATAATTTTTTTTTTTTTTGGAGACAGGGTCTCACTCTGTCACCCAGGCTGGAGTGCAGTGATGCAATCTTGGCTCACTGCAACCTCTGCTTCCCAGGTTCAAGGGACTCTCCCACCTCAGCCTCCCGAGTAGCTGGGACCACAGACATGCATCACTACATCCGGCTAATTTTTGTATTTTTAGTAGAGATGGGGTTTCACCATGTTGGCCAGGCTGGTCTCGAACTCGTAACCTCAAGTGATCTGCCTGCCCCTCAAAGTGCTGGGATTACAGGCATGAGCAACCACACTCGACCAGATAAATATTTTTAAATGACATATATAATAGAAACAAAAGTAAAATGTGTATGTGTGTTGGATTAACTTTAAAATTAAATGATAATGTATATTATGGTTCTCTAGCCCCTACCTGTGGTGACTGTAAAGGTCCGATTCATATCTAAAGATGATGATCTAGAATGAGAGGGCTGTGGCCTTGGAGGGGGAGGTGGTGGTGCAGTGTTATCAGGCGACGTTCCTGAATGAGACCTGCAAAATGCACCCCATCATAATTGGTCATACTACTGATATCAGAGCTTTTTTCTTTTTAAACATTTACACTTGGCTAAGCAGCAAAGGATCTTATTAGCATGACATTTTCTCAACACTCAAGTATGTAAGTGTTACAATAAATTAAGATAGCACTGTTTATGATGTACCCTAAACAACTGATTATTTTATGTGGCTAACAATTTTTTTAATAAAGTTATTAAGCAAAATTTCTTTTTTTTCTTTTTTTTTTTTTGAGACAGTCTCACTCTGTTGCCCAGGCTGGAGTGCAGTGACACCATTTTGGCTCACTGCAACCTCCGCCTCCTGGGTTCAAGCGATTCTCCTGCTTCAGCCTCCCAAGTAACTGGGATTACAGGCGCATGCTACCACACCCGGCTAATTTTTGTATTTTTAGTAGAGACGGAGTTTCACCATGTTGGCCAGGCTGGTCTCGAACTCCTGACTTCAGGTGATCCGCCCACCTTAGCCTCCCAAAGTGCTACGATTACAGAAGTGCTCGGCCTCAAAAATTTTGAAAAGAAACTTAGTTGTCAACATGATTTCATAATAGACTGCATACTTAGTGTTACACTTTCCCATTCAATTAAAAGTAATAATAGTCTGAAAAAAAATAATTGTATAAAGGAAAGTCTACTTTCAGATATGGTTAGCTTTCAACCTATTAAGTTCTGGATTTTGGTAAGCTGAAGTACCCTTTCATGTGTCCGCAGAGGCCATCTCATTTTAGAGGTGACTATGCTCAAACTCAACTCGCCCTAGAGATTCACTTCTTTGTTACCAAAGTCTTTCATATTCTGAAAAGAGTCTCCAAGGACTCTGGTAATCTGATCTGCATATATGGGAATAAACAGCAGAGCAAAATCCAAGATGACTGAGAATGCTAAGAAACACAGGAAGAACTACATGAAGAATCAGAAAGGAAGACAAGCAGCCTTCTGACTCTAAGCTGCTTGGAGATTCTGCATCCTCACTACATCCACTGGGCACACAGCAAAATGATACTCAACACGTGCAAAAAGTGAGGAGAGAAAGATGCTTCTGTCCTGCACACAGCTTTTAGTGGATGGTAAAGCCCTTGCAGACAAATCTCTAGCCTCCTCCACCCTATCCCACACCTTTCTTGTTTGTGCCTGAAAGGTTATATGTAACGCAGAACTTCAGGGTGGGGAGGTGGCCCACCACTGGGCTGTGCTTTTGGGTGGTGTTTTAAAACACAGAATTCTTTTGGTACTTACCATAAGGCTATACATGTATTACTTGACAGATTCTCGTTGTTTAGGTACAAAAAGGACTTATAAAACTTCTATCGTCAAGAAGTTATCACCTCTTTTTAGAGCTTCCAAAAAATACCATTTAGAAAGTCAGGGTTCTTTTTGTTTTTCTATTCAAGTTGGAAAGGATCAAAATTACTTGTCTTTTACATAAATCAAAAAGTAACCTAACAGCTTTCAGAGAACAAAATCATTTGTGCTTGGTTCTAAATAGTTTTAAACATTAAAACGCAGCAAGATAGTTTAACATGCTTTTCATTGACAGAAATACTGACCTTTGACGAGTTACATTGCTCCCGATCTGTTCTGGGTCAGAAGTAAAAGAGTCTGAACTACTGTAACCATCTGCTGATAAATGGGATATGTCCTATTTAATAATAATCATTTCTTTACTTTTTGCTCTATCTACTCCAAACAAATATAAGTGATATGCTGTTTCAAGCCAGAGATAGTCAAAGATTGGCTAACAGGCTAACAGTTCATCCTAGTGTTATTAACTGTAAAAAATTAACTACAAATAAATCATGGCATATTTACACAGTAGACAAAGCAAGTTATAGTCTAGAAAAAATAATGAATACTTAATGATGCAGAAATATTCAAAATAAGTCACAAAATAGTACATATACAATGTGGCCCTCCAAATCTGTGGTTCTGTATCTGTAGGTTCCACAGCTGAGGATTCAACCAACCGCAAACAGAAAATATTAGAAAATAAAGTAACATTACAACAATAAAAATAACACAAATAAAAAACCATGCAGCATGACCGTTTTTTTAATATAGTTTGCATGCGTGTGTGTGTGTGTGTGTTTGTGTGTGTGCGTGTGTATAATTTTTTGGGGGGTAGAAATGAGGTCTCGCTATATTGTCCAGTCTGGTCTCTAACTCCTGGGTTTAAGCAATCCTCCTGCCTTGATTTCCCAAAGTGCTGGGATTACAGGTGTGAGCCACCGTGCCTGGCCCAATAAAACAACTATTTACATTGTATTAAGTATTATAAGAAATCTAGAGATTATTTAAAGTATACAGGAGGATGTGCATAGGTTACATGCAAATACTACACCATTCTACATATCAGAGAGCTGAGCATTCACAGATTTTGGTACCCATGGGGGTCCTGGAACCAATTCCCTAAACATATTGAGGGATGACTGTATTACAATTTCACATTAGATACAAACATAACTTACATATGTGCAGAATGAGAACTAAAGTTGACAATGAATCTGTTAATCACAGACATTTGTGGAATAGTGAGAATATGAATAATGATTTCATTTTTATCTATTACATTTCTACAATAAATACGTTACTTCTGTAATGGACAAAAAGGTCGCTTTTAAAGAACAAATTAGAAATATTTTAAATAAAAGTAATTTTAAAATTGTTAATGTGAAAATTAAAAATTTGACATGGGAATAAAATGTGCTTATACAATAATAACAATTATGAAATTAGCCAAGGATCCCAGCTTTTTCTGCAGAGGAAACATTTATTTTCAATTTCCTCAAAGTCTCATGAAGCAGAAGAGAATCCCAGAAATAGACTAAGAGTTGTGACAGAAAAAAGAAATTTTAAGATAGAAACTCTAGAGACAATCTGAAGGAATATTACTACATATGTTCAAGAGTCATAAGCTGAAGGGACTGGTTATTTTAGTTGTATTTCAAAATGTATCTCTTTCCTTTTTCTTGTAAATCACAGAATCATCTAGTTGGTACAAGAATGACATTAAAATGAACATATTTCCATCTGGATATTTTAACAGGCACCTCAAGTTTAAAGCATATGAAACTGAACTTGATTCTTTCTCTACAAACCTACAGCTATCAGTTTTCCTCATTTTCCTGTTCTCCAGGCCAAAAACCATGGAACCACCCTTGACTCCTTTCTCTCTTACATCCTATAGCACACAGATAAAAGCAACTCCTGAGGTCTTTTCCTCCACAATGTACACAATATAGCCAGAGTCCAGCCACTTCTCATCACTTCCACTGCTTGCACCCTAGACACCAAGCTCTCACCATCTTCCCTTGCCTGATTACCGCTATCTCCTAAATTGTGTCCTGTTTTGTCTCGCCTTCTTTTGGCCTATTACCATTAGGAGAGCCAGAGTGACCCAGTTAAAAAGCAGGCTCAAATCATGTCACTCCTCCATTCAAACCTTCGATTGGCTTTTCATCTAAGTCAAAGAAAGTCTGACACTGCCTCCTGTTACTATCCTACCACTGCTACCTTTCCCTGCCAAATTTGCTAACTAATTCTATTCCAGGTATTTGCCTGCTATTCTAGTAGAAGCAGGTCCTGCCTTAGGGCTCTACATTTGCTGTTTGCTGTGCCTTAATTTTCCTTCTGGATTTGTACAGCTGAATTCATCTCCTTCAAGTTTTCACTCAAATGACATTTTTTTGGTAAGGCCTTCCTTGACCATCCTATTTAAAATGGCACTCTCTCCACCCTTTCCCAGCTTTATTTTTATTCAAAGTATTAGTTACTTTCTAATATGAGTTATTTTTTATCTCCCTTTTATCTCCCTTACAGAATGTAAACTCTATAGCAGCAAAGACTTTTTTACTGTTCAATCTCCAGTGCCTAGAACAGATCCTGGCATACTGTATCCAATTAACACTGGCTGAATGAAAGTATACACAATTTCTTGTGTGATAGAAAAGGAAGGAACCACTGAGGAAGAGCCATAAGATCAAACCTGGCTACACAGAGAGGGATGGCAAACAGGAAGCCTGCATTGAAGCAGGAGTCAATGGGCAACCTTCACTGATAGGGCAAAGTGTTCGAAAGGGTTCACTCTCCTCTACTTTATCTAGTGAAGACGGTATTAAATGCATACACATCTGAAATAGTCAGACTCTAAATCCAGACTTAGTAAACTTCAAATGGAAGATGTAATACTTCACTTACCTACAGTATTACCAGAAGCGAATTTCACCGATGAATTTATCTTATTTTCTTCTGAAAGGTCAGATGGTTTCACAAGTAATGGGCTAGTGGGATTTGTATGATCTAATAGAGAATTAATAGGTAAAAATAGGTATTTGAACTGATAAACTCATAAAGCTCAGAGTATAAGACTTCATTTAAATATCCAAAGAAGTGGCAGGTAAATCCATAAAATGTAAGACAAAATAATATTTTTAATAAAAACAAATGTAAAACTGTTTATTTATAATTTTATTTTGTGCCATAATAGAAGATAGTTTATAATGAAAAAGTTTATTTGCATGTTCACACTTAATTTTATTCCTGCAGCACACTTAAACACTACATATGTAAACTGTAAAGTAAGTTAATTTATAACGCTGACTTACACAAAAAAAATCTACCTTTGAGAAACCCTGAAACATTTAGTCTAAAATGAGACATTCCAAGAGTTCAAGCAAAATATATAATTTCAAAGCCAAAATTTATTTTAACATACATCTCTTCAGTTAAAGTTTTAACATATTTTAAACGTAAATTTACAAGGGTGAACATAAAAACCCACAGGGTATTAGAAATGTCACATTTTCAAATGTCCTTATTTTAAAACTCCGTAATTTAAAATAAATTCCTTTTAAAAACAGCAACATAAATAAATATGCATGAACATATACATAATTGTAGAAAGTACTAGCTTAAAAAATAAGCGATGAAAGAAATTTGAACCTTGACAGAATAATTACATATTTCAGTTTGATGTAAAACTAAAATACAAACCAGCAACAGCTTCCTTACCGCTGCAAGTTCTTTTAAGTTCCATTTCCTGCATGTGGATTTTGCTTGGAGTCATACGAATGGGAACTGGATGAACAATAGCAGTATCCTAGAGACAAATGGGAGGAAATAAAGAATTTGTATTAAAATGTCAAGCTAATGCCATGCAATAATCAAAACAAACAAAACTAAAAACCAGTGGACAGGCTTTCCCATTTACACTAAGGCAGGCATGAAAATAAGCTTTGTAAGTTAAAAGCTCTAGAATTCTATTTAAAAATCAAGCTCACTATATATGCCTAATATCTGCTTAATTAAAAAAAACATTTTAAGTGGAGTGATTAAAGATTTACATGAAGGCTGGGCACTGAGGCTCACACCTGTAATGCCAGCTCTTTGGGAGGCCAAGGCAGGAGAATCACTTGAGCCCAGAGAATAGCCTAAGCAACATAGTGAAACCCTGTCTCTTCAAAAAATATAAAAACGATCTGGGCATAGCCCATGACTTATAGTCCCAGCTACTCGGGATGCTTAGGTAGGAGGATCCTTTTTTTTTTTTTTTTTGAGATGGAGTCTCACTCTGTTGCCCAGGCTGGAGTACAGTGGCGTGATCTTGGCTCACTGCAACCTTCCGCCTCCCAGGTACAAGTGATTCTCCTGCCTCAGCCTCCCAAGTAGCTGGGATTATAGGCACCTGCCACCATGCCCGGCTAATTTTTATATTTTTAGACAGGGTTTCGCTATGCTGGCCAGGCTGCTCTCGAACTCCTGACCTTGTGATCCGCCCGCCTCGGCCTACAAAAGTGTTGGGATGACAGGCGTAAGCCACTGCGCCCGGCCAGGTAGGAGGATCCTTGAGCCTGGGGAGTGGAACCTGCAGTGAGCTGTGATCATGCCACATCATTTCAGCTTAGGTGACAGAGCTAGACCACATCTCAAAAAGTGTGTGTGTGTGTCTGTGTGTGTGTGTGTATGTGTGAGATTTACATTTAAAAAATGCTCTTATAAAAACACAGTTCAAGACAATATTAAAAAGTGAGGAATGATCTGATAAAATTATGCAAATGTGAGCCTTGAGGTTAAAATAAACTATTTCATGAGAATCCAAAAACTAAGTAACAGACTGAAAACTCATTTTCAGTAAACTGCTCAAGAAAATTTGACACTTTCTTTAACCTATAAAACAAAGTTAATGAGATGCCTATGACATTGCAATAGTAGGCACAATACAAACTTCCTACGGATTAATTCAAAGTGTTTAAATTTGATTGTCTCAAAATTTAGCATGAAACTGCCACAAAGGAATCCATTTTTTTAAGAGGAACAAGACTCCCATTCTAACAAGCTAATACTTTTCTTAAACATTTTTCATTACTGTAATACAGTTGATATTTCTAAACTTCATGAGAGTCTAGTCTAGTTAGAGGACTAAAGGAATTGATAATAAAGACTTCTGACTAGAATGAAAGCACAAAAGAAAGGATGAGAGAATGAAGACAATGGTAGCCTCTCAGAAAAAGAAGAAAAAGAGAGGTGTACCTGGGACACAGTAGGCCTGATCTTAGGGACTGAGACTCCCAGGGCAGAAACCAGAACCAGATCAAGCACCTGGCTTAACAGCAATAGACCAGCTGAGAAACATCACCAAGGGGGCCCAGCTCCTTCTATGAGGGGTCAGTTCACACTCTGTATATGCGGCTGCTAAAGACTGAATTTGAGATCCTAAATTTTGAATATCTAGTAATGAATTAAGTTTATAATTTAGTGTGGAGGATAATGGCCTTTCAGTTTAAGTTGGAAACTGTTTCGGTGAGACAGTACTGTGCTAACACCAAGCCCCTGCTAGAGAAAGCGAAGTTCCAGCATACCCTCTCTTATCTGACATATCTCCTTGCCTTATGTTTATCTCTGAATTCAAACAACTTGTAACAAATTCTTTACATCTATTATACTAACAAATTCATTCAAAGTAATTTCTTGCCCCTACACCACAGAGAATCTGGACAGGGTTCATGTACTTAACCAATCAACCTAACATTTGCCCTACAACTCAAAAATTATAGTTACAAATAATATTAACATTATAGATGGATGAAAGTTTAGATTTGTCTTATAATAATAAGTCATTCTCAGGAAAGTATTTATAAGAATACCTTTAAGATATTAAGTTATATGTTGGTTATAAAAACATGGTTTTAGGAGCAACTCTACTATTTTCTTAATTTACATTTAATACCAGAAATAACTGTTAAGAAAATCAGAATTTACCTTTATAAGGCAAGATCAAAGGAGAAAAAAATGATAGTTCATGAGAAAATAAGTCTTATTTCAAATACAAAGCAAATTAGGAATTTTAAAAAAGAAAAACTTCTTAGATGCTTTAATTCATAACATTCATCTAATCTATATTCGATGTATGTGTATGTGTATATAAAATCAGATTTATAAAGCTTGGAACAGCTGGGAATGTTAACTAGCATTTTCATGTATTTGCAGTGCAATCAATCACAGCAAAGACTAACGCATTACACTTCTCATCCACCTACAATTTTCCTGTGTTTTCATTCATGTATATCCTAGCAGAAGCAGATTCTACCAAAGGCTACTAACTGACAAGCAGTTCAAGAAAAGAGATCAAGTTTCTGGAAACAAGACCATCAGAATCTCAATTTCATCAGAACTATGAAAGCTTAATAACTAACCATCTGGTTTGCAAATGGGGTCACTGCACTGTGTAGTGGTTGTCTCTAAATGCTACAGACCAGTTTGGAACTTTGCACAGACTTTTACTGAGCAAATGGCTAATTATTACAATTTAGTTTCTTTTTAATAGTCTGTTAAATATTTCCAATACTGTAAGAAATGTTAAATTCATAATAGAAGAGTAGAGTTTTTCCCCCCTAGGTGATTCCCTTGTAATCTGAATGTGCCTTATTTACTTACTTATAATCCTTATTTATATAAAGCCTTGCAAAGGATCATGTGGGATTGTGGCTACAGGCTGTAGTGGGTCTGTAGATGGGTAATACTTCAGGTAAGTATCAAATGAAGGTTAAGAAACTTAGACACTGTAGGACACAACTAAGAGAAAGCAGGCTACTCTTCTAACCGAAAATTTAAAGAAAGAATACTGGTTGGGAAACAAAGTTCAGATTTAAGTTTGCCAACATAAAATAAATATTTCTAGGCATTAGATTATAAACATAAATATTTAAGAATGACAATTTTTTAAAATCCAATTCAGAGGTCTAATCTCAAGTTTAAAATGCAAATTAATCACTCTATTTTCCTAGAGCCTCCTGACACACTAGAGATAACAAAGGAAAGTAATGAGCCACATAATTTTAGACACTAGAGCTGCAAATCTGAATATTATTTCCAAGAAATGTCAATAATATCACTGCTACTCAACCAACTATTTCTCTACATTTCCTGTCAGTCGTAGGTCAATTTATTTCGCTTCTGAGTTCTAGATTTTTATACATAATGTTCTTGCCTGGCCTGACAAAGAATCATAATACTATGAGTGATTATTGTCACTATTTTTTAAGGGTTAGAGAATATAATAGTTTCTTTATTGCTACATCTAACCTTCCTTCCCATATAGAGTACTTTCATTAAGTACTTTCATATTAGCTTAACTGTACAATAATGAGACAGGAATAATATAGAGAATCAAAACTTAAAGCTTAAAGGCAAAACTTTAAACTTAAAAAGAAAACAAAGATAAAACTTCTAATTTACAGAACTTGTCAATTCCTAAGAGATCTTAATTATAGCTGCCAATAAGCAGCAAAGTTTTCAATCATTGCCTTGTATTTCTCCTACATTTTTCAGAGACTAAAATAAAAAATAAATGCCTTAAATGTAGCAAGAAATGAGAAGCAAAAGGCAGAGATAATCTACATATCAACTGGTCCTTGAATACTTAATAGACAATAAAATAAACATTTTAAAAATGTACATTATCTGTTTGAATTCAATAAATATAACAGCAGCCTCTAGATTTCATATAAATTCTTTAAAATGATAAAACACATCAGGCCAGGTGTGGTGGCTCACGCCTGTAATCCCAGCACTTTGGGAGGCCGAGGTGGGTGGATCACTGGAGGTCAGGAGTTCAAGATCAGCCTGGCCAACATGGTGAAACCCCGCCTCTACTAAAATACACACACACACACACACACACACACACACACACACACACACAAATTAGCCAGGCGGACACCTGTAGTCCCAGCTACTCCGGAGGCTAAGGTAGGAGAATCGGTTGAACCCAGGAGGCAGAGGTTGCAGTGAGCTGAGATCGCACCACTGCACTCCAGCCTGGGCGAAAGAGCGAGGCTCCAACTCAAAAAACAAAAACAAAAAACAAACCACATCAAAGGCCCATTAACTGCTAACGGTATACTTTATCTTTAAATGCCACTTCTTCAAAATCTCTTTAGATGACAAGACCATTTTTACATTTAATTAATAAATGCTGGCTGTCTTTGATCAGATCATCTAGAAAGAACGACTTATGTCATTTTCTCCATATCTTTCTACTCAGCTCATTTTAAAAATTCTGCCTTTACACATTTCTTCACTTTCTGCTTACTCCCTCTTTTCTTTTTGGAAAGTGCTTATTAGCACATCCTTGTCTTAAAAAAAAAAAAAAAGACAGAGAGAGAAAGAAAAAGAAAAAGCAGAGAAGTGAACAGGGAGAAGAACAATTAACAGCTAAGGTTTTCAAAAAACCCAAGGGACAGGTGTAGCATATATTAAATTAACTCTATGGGGACAGAATTTATTTTTTAAATCAGGATGTGAACTTTGTAGCATTTTCAAAGCAACACAGTAAGCCACAAGAAGACAAGACAGAGGCTCCTTTGCATAAGCAGAATATTTGACCAACATCTTGTATTGCTGAACTTGATTCTCTCTAACAGGACTCAACATACTAATTAAATAAAAGCCATGTCATTTGGCATGTCAAAATAAAAGATGACATTGCATAAATAGTTACATATGTAGGACATATTACATGATGTGTAAGCATACAGATAATACATAAAGAGTCACTACACTGAAATAAACAGTATGTATATAAAATATACACTTAATTAGCAAATGATAAGGTTAACCAAATAGATTGTCACAAAAAATGCTTCTCTAGACACATGTACCAGATTTTAAAAACGTAGTTTTCTCTCAACAAAATAACTAGAAAAAAGGAATGGCAAAAAATGTCTTTCCCACCATTAAGCACACAAAAACCAAAAAGCCTGCCGCCACTTCCCTCTAAGCACTCCACTGAATCATGCATATCAGCTAAAAACGATAATGAATGGAAATTTGGGTTAATAAAATTAATCTCAAACAAGCAAGCTAAGTGATTGACTTACAGGATCAGCTGGTGCAATGTTAGAATCAAATTGGGTCAGAGTTTGTGAGCTTGAAGAGCGTTCACTAAATGTCTCCCACTGCTGAACAGACAGAGGAGAGACAAGTCAGCATGATGAGAAAGATGGAGTAAAAGATCACTGGAGAAGATTTAGCAAAGTAATTCAGAGGTTGCACTGCAAGTTGTGTTTCATAGGTTTAACAAAATTCAGTAATTTCTATTTTTCCATCAACATTTTATATTTATTCTGGGTCATCTTGTAATGTAAGGTGAGGAGCTTCACAATCAAAAGTATAGTAATGATTTATTGCAATCTCTATGGAAGAGATTTAAAGCCTTACAGAGTTAAAATAAAACACAATACAGGAACAAAGTCTAAGTGATATAAATGTCCACCAAGTAAAAATGCTAAAGAGGCATGCCTTGACTAAAGAAAGAAAGAATAACATCGAATCCTTCTTTGAACATTCAAATGTTAATGTACTGATTTTGTGATCCTAATGAATCAAAGTTTTGTTCAAAACAAAGCAAGTCAGTGCGACTTGCCAGTGCGACCCCTGAAAGATGATTCTATTATGTACGTGCACATATTTTACACATATGTATAGATATTTAATAAAATATAATTGAGATAAAATGCAAAGAATTCTGGAATTAATATATGTAGAGCTTATGTCAATCTGTAGCAAGTCAACCCCTGCAATCAGCACTACAAACAGGGCCATGCCAGACCACAAGACAGAACTGCCAATCAGACACCCCCGCTTCCCCACTCCCTACCCCATGCTAGAAAAATCAGAATGCGGCCACAATGAGAGCAAATCAAGCATCTGAGCATGAGTTATATACAGATGTATTTTGATATGAAATACTACTCTTCTAAAAGAGGTACACAAAAAAAATCATACCTCTTAAAACAGGTGGAGTGATAAGTCAATATTAATTACAGTAAATTCCATTTGTTTTGGAGATCTTAGTAATAAAATGGTATAGAATTTTTACATTAAAATTGCATTAAAATTATCATTTAAATCTGATTCTTAAGAATTATCAGTTATCCGCTAAAGAGGAAAAAACATCTACACACATACAATGTATACACACGAATATTTACACAAAGACAAAACTACCCCATAAACCAAAATCCTCTTTGGGAAAGTATATATTTTTATGCTTCAAAGTTCAACTTACTATTTAAAATAGTGACATTTAAGTTGAGAAGATATGTAAAAATTAAATATTAGCAAATGAGCACACTGGTGAAAATTACCTACAAAAGCGGCTAATACAATAATTCAACGACTTTTCCTACAGATTAGTTTTCATATGAAAATTAAGATATTCTGAGAAATACTGATCCAAAGTATTTCATGAATTAAGAATCCCACAATAATTACTTTTATCATGCGGCATCACTTCAGGAAAGTTACTTATCAATATCTGTTAATATAATTAGTTTTTTCCTCAATAATTATTGTTACAGGGACACAGAAGGAAGTTTTAAAATCCGAATTATCTAACTGTGGAGAAAAGTTTACAGAAGATTTTTGCCAAAAAGAAGGTATTTACTTGTGTACCTCATTTGGGTGGCATGAAGTTTAACTTAGTTTCACAAGACTGCATGTAAGTTACCTGGAGGACAAAGGGACTCTCTTATCATCTTCATACTTAATTTTTAAGGGCTCACAGCTGTGGAACCAGACTACTGGAATCCCAGTTACGCTGTGCAAACTTGGGCAAGTTGTATAACTTCTCTGTGCTTCAGTTTCTCCATCTGTAACATATTATCTACCTCATAAGATTGTTCAGAGGACTAAAGGAGTTAATACATATAAAGAGTTTGTTTTTGTATTGTTTTTTAAACAGAACTGACATATCAAAAGTGCTCCATAAAGGTTAGAGATTATTAGGGTCATCTCCTATACTGTCTTATCCGTAACCACAGGTGCTAAATAAATCTATGTTGAAAGATTACTAGTGCTTTCTGGAAGACAATTAAAATGTAATCTGAATTCCATATCCTAACTAGATATTTTTAGAAATATCATTAGATGTCTCAAAATCAATGATTTATTAACATTTTGATTTTTCACATATCAAAAAAAAATTATGACATTCATGACCTCATTACCAAATACTATAAATAAAACTTTATGGGAATATTTAAGTAGGGAAAATGCAAGTACTACTACCTGAATTTAGAAGGGACTTCCATTTCTGTCTCTAATGATCACATACGATTTTATTTAGAATGAACATGGGCTTTAGATTTGAGATGCTTTAGAAAGAATGTTTTTATTTACAAACTGATATCAATGGAATACAAATATTCTTTTAATGTAATACTGGTTTTTAAAAAAGACACAAGATGAATAGATGCAGCAAAAATAGTAGTGTCTCAACAACAATTACCTTACTTTCCATAAACCCTCTCTATTAGCAAATTCTTTCAAGGTGTAATCCCTTCATCTAGAAAAACACTTGTATTAATGGTTTTGCATCCAATAGTAGGATGGATGGTGTGATGTTATAATGTCTCAGACACAAGTATCTTGGCTGCAATTATGTCATAAAGCAGGAAATAGTACAAAACCACCAGTTAGTTCTGTTTTCCAACTGTCCAAAATTATTAATATCTAGCATGCTCTTTAATCCAGCATTTTTCTGGCTTTAAAAGGCATGGAAAGGACAGAAGCTTAAAACTTCTTCCTGAAAGTGAACAAACTTTTGTATTTTTAGCATTTCCTACATGCTACAAAAAGAAAAAAAATAAGAAAAAAACGTAACTTGTTCACAAAGAAAACTGCTCTAATAGGCTACAGCAATGGTTTCCAAATGGAGCTCTCCAGGGCATAAAATTTAACAGAGGGGCCTAAGCAGGTGTTTTAGGGGAGGCAGGGCCTCAGGTCCTCTTCCCTTATTCTGATCAGTGGCCCTTTTGATGCTTTACATAATGGAATTTCAAATAAATTGGGGAACAGTGCATTTGTCCCAAATTCCATTTTGCATACTGTGCTTGGTCATATATGACACATCTTAATGCAGTTAATATGGCTAAACATTCTATATTGAAGAAAACTAATTATACAGAGTTTTCAGGTTGTAAAACATACTTTCTTCATATGGAAACTGAATCAGTCACTTATTTTATCATTTCCAATGCTAAGATCCCAAATGTACTATTACATACCTTGTTTACAGGACTGAGAAGGCAGTGTGACACAGTGGATGTGGCAGTTGACTAGATATCAAAGGACTTACGTTCAAATCCTAGCTCTCGTCCCTCACTGGATATGAGATCTTGGCCAAGTCATTTACCTTTTGATGGTTAAACTTTCTGAATCTGCCTCTCTAAACTCACAAGGTTTTAATGGGGATAAGTGGTGGAAATCAAATGACAGAATATATACTTTGAAAACCTCGAAAAAGTCACATAATTACAAACATTTATCATAGTATATCTGATATGTTCTCTCAATTATGCATGCATGCTGGAAGAGACAGACTGAAATTACCCTCTTTGGAACATCTTACCTTAAAAGAGTTAACTTTTAATGAAAGAAAAGGAAAGGTTTGCTAACCTCACTGCTCTGATTCAGCTCAGGCCATGTCTGGTTTAGTGATGGCATCGATGGTGACTTGCTTGGAGGAGCTTCAGCAGGAGAGCCTGAATAACCTACCTCACCTGGCTGATCCCCAACATCTGCAATTAAAAAATAGAGAAATTCTCTATAAAGACTACATTGTAGTTTATTTTAGGCATATTTACTTATTAAAAAAAAAGCTAACCGATGATTTTCATAAGTAGTAATATACAATCTAAATCTCCTTTCCTCATGTTCTCAGAGTAAGCATTTTAACAGACATTACTTATTCCTGCTACTTATGGTCTACTCAAAACCACAGCTTTTCATGAAAATAAAATCTAGTTAGGAATAAAAAGAAGGTTATACATAATAATATTGCAATAGGTCACATGCTTTAAAATAATTTTCTGATAACAGAAATAAGATTTATACCAGTTTCCCAAAGTGTATTCTATTCCATGGAATACTCATCAGTAAGGTGGCTTTGAAAAATTAGGTTTTCTGCTCAAGTAAGTTTGGGGAAACAATAATTCTCTGTTGGAGCATCCGTATGCACATTTGTATATCAAGACTTGTGATGTCTCAAAGTTTAAAATAAGCTTTGTTTAAATCACTTTTTTTTTTTCCAGACACACATCCTTTTCATCAAATAAAATCCTTCAGTATTCCCTTGGAATATACTTTGGAAACTGCCAATTTATACTAATTCACTCATATATCCTCTACAAATCTCCCCTGTTAACAAAAAAACAGAACATACTTGCAAGGCACACAGCAGAAGGAGAGAGTCCCCAGCCACAGGAAAAAAGCAAAGTCAATAAGCCCTGTCTGAAACTTAACTTTTATTATTAAGCTCACTGGCACTTACAGACTTAACTGAGATAGTTACAAATCCATTATACTATTTCAAAATGGTTTTTAAAGTATTTTGAGGTATCATATTCTACTTTTAAGCATAGTTAAGCTTAATTTAAAATAACTCTAAATTATATTTAAAAACAGAAGGAAATTTCAAAGGTCACTAAACTCTCATTCCGATTCTTCCAAGCTGGCTTTGAATATAACCCCAGTCAACAGGGAGTACCTAATCGGTTTAGAACTCATATCAAAAATATCATTACAATATCATTGTGTCTGACCATGGGCAAGTTGAATGAAACAGCACCTGAGTTTCTCCAGCAGAAAGACAGCTGCCATTAAATGTTAGCACTATACTTCAGATTTCTAAATAGACATCCATATAATATAAGCTAGCAATGTATAGCTTTTAACTTCTCAATCTATTCATTAGTAAATCCTTTAAGTTTTAGTGCCTAACATAGGGCCTAATACATACGGGCACTCAGGTATTTACTGAATCAGTTGCCTTGTGTATTCTTTTTTATTTAACTTCATTCACCTTTACTGCCATTTTCCTAAGACCACAATTAAGTACTGACAGTTGAAAAAGTTCTCCAAATGTCCTTTCTGCTATTGTTACATGCCTCCTCAAAATATGTCCTTTTTACTTACCCAGACGTTATACCTTTATAATTATACCACATTGCAAGTTCTAATCTGCAGTC
This sequence comes from Pan paniscus, assembly GCF_029289425.2. Lineage (NCBI taxonomy): Eukaryota > Metazoa > Chordata > Mammalia > Primates > Hominidae > Pan > Pan paniscus. The sequence continues at coordinate 158,895,402 of NC_073254.2, forward strand.
CAGAATTGTATTCTGATTGATTTTTGTTTTCTAAGATCAGAAATTATTTCTTTCTTAAGTCCTATATCTTCTCAATAGAAGTGTCTGGGTAGTACAGAAGTAGGAAGACTTCACATATTATTCTATGAAGACCTCAACTCAAAGTTCTTAGAGAAGAACTTATGAAAAAATTATTTAGGATAAACAATAGTAGCAAATTCCTCATTGGATAGTTTTCATTGGGAAAAAAAAATTATGAAACTTTATCCCCAGTGATAACAAAGGGAAAGGGAAACGGTAGCTATAAATTTGACAATATACTGAAAGTGAAAGTCTACCAGGAGAATAATAAAGAAGTATCTTCAAGGGATTCCCCAAAGCAGGTGAGTACTGAAGAAAATAAACAGAATTAAAACAGTATTAACTACAAGATGACTAATTTTCGAAAGAATTTATTTAAAGCAAGACTCTATTACTTTATTTTTAAACATCAATCTTAGGGCAATCTGCAAGTCCTGGTTGGGCTTTCAAGACCACAGTTCTCATGATTTCTTCTACTGACAAATTTAGGGCCAAGCTGTACCACACCCCCACCTCAGGGCAGTTATGATTTGGGACAGATTCTGGGAATATTTCTGGTTCACTGGTACAAAGCTGAAGTGGGTCTAGCTACTTGAGGCTGCAAAGTGAAATGCTAGTCACCCAAATAATTATACTTTACCGCTATTTCAATAGAGTTATTTTCCTAGAGTTGTAGACCTCAAACTGTGGACCACAGACCCCTTTCTAAGAGTCCCCAAGACTCTTTTAGAGACCTGAAAGGTGAAAACTATTCTTGTAATAATGCTTTTCCCATGTTGACATTTGCACTGAATCAAGGCAGTGGCGACAAAATATAGTTATTGTATTCTTCACTTACAGTTATTGTATTCCTTACCCCCCCCACATACATAAGCATTAAATATAAATAAATATGCATGCTGATCTCACTTATGAATGTTCATGAAGCAGTACAAATTAATTTTATTAAATCTCAGCCCTAAAAACACATCTTCCTCTATGTGTCAAAATGGGAAATACATACACACAGCATTTCTGCTGCATATGAAAGTACAATGGTTGTCTCAGAGAAAAGTACTTGTGTGATTCAGTTGTAAGCTGAACAAGCCACTTTTTTCGTGGAACACCATTTTTCCTGAAAGAACAGCTGATAATCTATAATAATTCGGACTTGGGTATCGCGCAGGCATTTTTTCAAAAATGAACAAAGTGAGCTTGTCATTTCAAGGAAAGCAATGTTTTCAGTATTTGTTTCCAATGGTTACTAATGACAATGCTGAAGGTTTCAAGGGAAAACTCAAATTTTGGAAAATGTATATCCACGTCCATAATCTCAAGAGCTTCCAGCACTTAAAGGCTTGATATGTTGTGAAATCAGCAAGTGCACTTTTTAAATATTTTATAATGAAAGATGTCAACATCTGAAAGATGTGTGTAACTCAATGAACTGATATTTTACAAATATCCAATGCATTACGGTATAAAATCAAGTTAAAGTACAAAAAAATGCATTAAAGTGGCTTCAGCTTCCACACTGCAAGTAACCTTTAAGAAATACCATTTGTGCTTTGATGTAGTACCAAAGAATAATTACGTTATCTGAAAAAGCCATGAAATAGTCCTTCCTTTTATTGTGTGAGGCTAGATTTAATTTGGAAACTTTTTCTATATTAGGCCAGATAGTAACTATTTTAGGTTTTGTGGCTATAAGGTATCTGTTGCAGCAATTCAGCTCCACCATTATGGTGCAAAGGCAGTCCTAGACAATTCATAAATAAGTGATGAGCACTGCTGTGTTCTAATACAATTTTTATGGACACTGAAATTTGAATTTCATACAATTTTTAACGTGTAATAAAATATTATTCTTTTGATTTCAACAGTTAAAAAGAAAAAATATTCTCAGCTTGTGGGCTAGTCAAAAATGAGCAGTAGGCTGGATCTATCTCACAGGGCTTAGTTTTTAGACCCCTGGTACACCTCAAACAAAACAACATATCCAACAGACAATGTGGAAGCAAATATGACAATTTCGTTGTCTTCTATTAAGACAGATGTAAAAGAAATTTGCAAAAATGTAAAATAATGCCACCCCTTTTACAATTTTTTCTTTAATTTTGGAGAATATGGTTATTTTCCTAAAAATATTTATGCCAATAGGTAATGGATTTGTTATTGCTTTTTTACATAAAGTAAAAACAAAAATTAATCAGTTTTAATTTCTAATAATGTAAGTATTGATAGATTTAACCCATGTAAACAAAGACTCTTGGGGTCCACAAATTTTAAGAATGCCTAAAGGGGTCTTAAGATTTAAAAGTTTGTTCCACATTGAAATAAACAACGACGACAACAACAACAAAAACCAACCAAAGAAAAAAAGATTTAAAAGTTTGAAAAATTGCTGTCCTAGAAAATCCAAAAATTGTTTCTGGGATAAATTAGCAAATTACGCATTGCTTCTTTCCTATGTTCTAGAAACCAAGAGTCTATGGACAACCATTCAGTCTAGAAATAAACTGTACCTCCTTCAACTTTGCTCCAAATAAGTACTCCAACAAAGAGCTTCCTGCCCACCCACAAATGTTAGTCTTTAAGACTGTATTTTTCCGGAGGCAGGGGTGTAGTTTTACTCTTACCTGATGCAGTGTTCCAACCTAGCCTCCTGCTGGAACACTGTGTCAACCCTGCCTCCCTCCTGTGGGTTCTGCTCTGCCCCTGACATCATCAGAGCATCAGGGCTGAAAAAGAAGAGCATGAGCCTAAATTATTCGTTAAAGTTAACCCCAAAAGGGCTGTTATGCAAAAAGTATTTCCACGTACAAAAGTGTGTCTGAAAGAGACAACCCAGTATGATCACACTGACCTACGGCTTATTCTACATTTGTTTTAAGTTTGCAAACACTGGAAGAAGTTTCACCTATCTATCCTTTCAAAGAATCTGGAAAGTTCCCCGATTCAATTCAGTACAGTGTACCTGCTAAACAACCTCTTTCTCAGAGCTTTGTTTTTATTCTAGCTTTGTAACCTACACATCCTAAATTTCTCTTATTTTCTTAGTATTATACTTGATATACTAAAAAATTGTCTCGAAAGTGACTGCTGGCTGTTATTAATCTTACAGAAATATATACACTCCCTTAAAGTCTTACAGTTTAAAACTTATTTTGCTTTCAAGCAGCAAACAAATCTAGAAAGTTATTCAATAATGAAGGTTCAATGTTCCAACCGCATTAATAACTTTATCAAGGCAAAAATAACTTTTATTTGAAGAGTATTATTCTTGTAAGAAAAAAATACGGAAAATGAAAAACAATCGAGTGTTCATGACTTTTACGTCTTCAAGGAAAACTACAAATGTTAACTTTTTCAATCATATTTAAAAGACAGGCATAAGCAACGCATATGTAGAAAGATAAAATTTAAGATGTGCTTTGTTTTTTCTTGAATGATATTATATGCATCAAAAAACTAGTAAGTTCTATTTCCAAAATGAACTCCACTTTTCCCCAACACTTCACAAAATGGAAACTTAGTAAGCAGACCTTATGAGGGTCTATGAAACTTATTCGGTAAGACTACCTTAAAAGGGGGTCTATGTAGAAAACTAATTGTTTTCAATTAAAACCAAAGGTTTAAAAAAATCAAAGTAAAAATGTGTCCAACAAGATTTGAAAAGAAACAAAATATTCACCCAAAATTCTTATTAAACTGAACTTGCTGAGTTTTTACAGTATTTATCAACATTTGACAGTACTGCTCAACATCTGACTCAATTATTATAGTTCAAAGAATATTACCTACAATATATAGGAGGTTCCTATTACCCAAAGATAGCTAAACATGGGAAAAAATCCATTTAAAGTTAATCCATTCAAAATAAATACTAAAATTCCATAAAGAGGAAAACAGTTAATTGGAGCTTTGTCTTAAAAATCTACAGAGGAAATAGTGGAAATGGAGTATAAAGAACAAAGAATGAAAGAAAAAGTGGTGGCTCATGCCTGTAATCCCAACACTTTGGGAATGGAAGACCGAGGCGGGCGCTTCACGAGATCAGAAGCTCGAGACCAGCCTGGCCAACATGGTGAAACCCCGTCTCTACTAAAAATACAAAAATTAGCCAGACATGGTGGCGCATGCCTGTAATCCCAGCTACTCGGGAGGCTGAGGCAGGAGAATTGCTTGAACCTGGGAAGGGGAGGTTGCAGTGAGCCAAGATCACACCACAGCACTCCAGCCTGGGCAACAGAGCAAGACTCCATCTTGGCGGGGGGGGAGGGGGGGTTGGGGGCGGGGGAGTGGTGGCCAGGGAGAAAGATAATGTTACTTTTTTGGGGGGTATAATTTGGTGGCAAAATTAAAAAGCACTAATTGAGTCAGTGAACATTTACTGAGGGCCTATAGGGTTCCAGGCTCTCAAGATCCAGTACTGAACAAGACAAGGGTACCATTCCCATGGAGTTCTCTAACAGAGGAAGACAGAGATGTTCATCTTTCATTCACTTTTGACTTTCATAGCACAATTGCAAAGGAAAAAGGTCACTTCTACAAAAAATAATTATGAGTATCATTAATTACTCCCAAGGACACTTACTAATCCGCTGAATTTGAAATCATAATCTTTTTTTTTAGAGACAGGGTCTCGCTTTGTCACCCAGGCTAAAGTGCAGTGGTGAGATCATAGCTTACTGTAACCTCGAACTCCTAGCCTCAAGTGATCCTCCCACCTTGGCCTACCAAAGCGCTTCTGGGAGCTACTGTGCCTGGCCAAAACCATAATCTTTTAAAGCCCCTGCTATTGCTATCACCCTCATAGAGTTTTTGCCCTTCAAGTATTATCTACCCTTGCTTGTCAATGTCTTTGTCAGGATTTGAGTTCTATTTACTTTGACCAATTTCATTAAATGGTGTATCTTTACTAATATCTGTAATTCAACTGTACTGATTTATCAGCTACAATAACCAAATATCTGGAAAGAAATGACACACGACAGAGAGAGACGGCAGGGTGGGGGGAGACAGACAGGGACAGAGTATGTTTGAGGGGGGTAGGAGTGGGAGGTAATTTCTTAATTAGAAAGCTAATGACAAGCATTAGTGCGTATTTTCATTATTTTTTCCTTTGCAACTAAGGGTACCTGAATAATGAATTTTCAGAAACAAAGATTCTAGGTTATTTGTACAAAACAAAGATATACATATAAGCATGTTCACTGCAGCAGTGTTTTAAAGATAAAGCCAGAAAACAACCCCAAAATCCATCAATAAGAAACTGGTTAAATTAAGGTACATCATATTATGGAATACCTTGAATCATAAATGTGATAGCTCTATATATTATTCTATTAGTCCATTTTCACATTGCTGACAAAGACATACCAAGACTGGGCAATTTACAAAAGAAAGAGGTTTAATGGACTTACAGTTCCACATGGCTGGGGAGGCTTCACAATCATGGTGGAAGGCAAGGAGGAGCAAGTCACATCTTACATGGATGGCAGGAGGCAAAGAGAGAGCTTGTGCAGGGAAACTCCCCTTATAATACCATCAGATCTCATGAGACTATTTACTATCATGAGAAAGCATGGGAAAGACCTGCCCCCATGATTCAATTACTTCCCACTGGGTCCCTCCCACAAACATAAGAATTCAAGATGAGATTTGGGTGGGGACACAGCCAAACCATATCAATTATAAAGTATAAAGATGTCCAAAATTATAAGAAAAAAAAATGAAGGATGTATAGTATGATTGCGTCTGTATAAACACCAATACCTGTGTGTAGGTTTTTATATATATGTTAAAAATTTCTGGATGAATATAAGAGAAACTCTTAACAGTGATTTACTTGCACCAAGGTAGTCTCAAATCTGAATTTATGTGGATTTCTAGTAAACTCTTCATGGAAAGTCTTCATGTGCCTTCTCTTCTCTGGCTTAAAAAAAAAAATTCGTGTTGGAAGTACTTCTCAGAGTTTGTAGATCCATGCAACGCACCCTAACAATGAAACATGTGCCCAAATCTACTGTGTAAAGTAGGGATCATGCAGAAGGAGATGGAGACAGGGAAGCACACATCCCTTTCCTTCTTTCAGCATCTCAGAGACTGCTGAGTTGCACATGTGAGCAGCGTGGTGTAAAGGTAGAAAACAGTTAAAAATCATTGGCTCAGTCATTTAATCATTTCAACAATGTGAATGTCTGTCTATTCCTGTACTCAATTTGCACCTTGCTAGGCACTGAGATATAATGAACAAAAGTGATCCAGTTCCTACCTTCCTAGAAGGCTCTAGTCTAGTTTGAGAGAAAGATATGTATCAATCACAGAAGTACATGTAAAATTGCAACTGTGCTTTGCAAAGGAGAAGATTCTTTAGATATTAAAATGTAGAGTACCTCAACGTGTTTGTAGCAGGTCATCTTAATCTTTTTTTTTTTAAAGAAGACAAACATTCTTAAAAAGCTAAATATTCTTTAATTCAGCTTCAGAAAGCTCTTTCTGCAGATGAATTTGTGTATGCTTTCTTTTGTAAGACAACAAAAATCAAGTCTCCCTTTCTATTTTAGCTGTTAAATTCAGTGCTGATGTTATTAAATATTCTAATTCAGGTCGACAGAAGTACTTCTGCCTATAAACCTTAGTAGTTCTATTTTATCTATGCATACCTGTTCAAGCAATTTTGGAAAAAATGCACATTTACCCCAACCATGTTTGCATGCCTATAGAAAGCCTAGCATGTTACTCCAAGGAGCTGTAACTCAAATGACCACTGCTCACCATCTATTTGCTTCTTAAGAGTTAAACTTTAAGTATAGAATATTTGTGGAACTAATGTTTCAGTATGTTCCAACATCATAAACCTAGGGTAACAAATCGCTGTATTTTCAAAGGTAGAAAAACACCAAGAAAAATATCTTCCTTTGAAAATGGCACACATGTAGAATTCATCCATCCAATATTAGTGCAGTGCCTGGCAAAGTTGTATGTTTTGAGCATACTACAATAAATAGGATACATTTCCCTTGTTTCAAGGAATTCAGAGTACAGTGATAGGGGAAAAAAAAACAAAACAGGATTTAGTGTGGTATGTTTCAGTAATTAGCATGTAGAAAATGCTATGAGAGATCAGAAATGAGAGAAACCACCTCTGCCTATAGTCAGAAAGGCTCCACAGAGGAATATTTACAATAAATTCTAATGTCAGCCGAAAGAAACTATTTGAGTATTACCCTCTTAACCGTGACCTTTTTAAAACACAGCTATTTTTATAATTTTTTTTTTTTTTAGATGGAGCCTCACTCTGTCACCCAGGCTGGAATGCAGTGGCGTGATCTCGGCTCACTGCAACCTCCGCCTCCTGGGTTCAAGCAATTCTCCTGCCTCAGCTTCCTGAGTAGCTGGGACAACAAGTGCACACCACCACACCCTGCTAATTTTTTTTAGAATGATTTTTATGGATACTGACGGACCCACAGTGTCACAAGACAATTTCTGTACTCAAAGGACCTTTTGTCATGTGAATCTCAGGTTTATGATAGGTGGAAGAAAAATGATAAGTTATATTACATCACCCCAGAATCAACAGAATACCAAAATATATCATTTGTAAATATGAAAAGCAGATTTGAATGTAATATAATACAGTGTGATCCAAATGTTTACAACAAATTTGGTCAGAAAACCATATGCTGTGAGGGGGGGAAAAACAATCTGGGTCTGTGATACTTTTAAAATTATATTTAGAGCAACAGTGCACAGATATACACAGGCAATAAAATCAGTCTGTCTTTGTTAAACAGATCTAACAGGTGTAAAATTAGACAAAAAGATAAATGCCCAGAAAAAAATTTCTTCCTGAACCATCAACCTTATAGATCCAATTTACAAAGAACTTTTTTATTTAAATTAAAGGAAAAATTAAATATATGCAAAAGCCAGATTCACTGACAAATATAACAGATGACAGAATCAGACAAGCCTCTACAAAATCACCTACAAGAGATTAAACTTCATTTAAATTAGTTTCTTGTATTATTGTGCTGTCGGTTTTCAAAGGCTTGAAGTCATATAAAAGCTCTAGGTCCAAGTCCAATTTCTAAATCAGTGACACTGAAAGTGTGAAGTTACCACATGTTCTTCTCTTTTGGTTACTATCATAGGTGTTTAACAAAGAAGTTGTTTTTATTTCTTAAGTAGGTAAATTAAAGTACTTTGAATCAAAATTACCTAATAAAGATACTAAGCTTTCAGCTCAAGTCAGAGGCTGACGCTTCACAACTAACTGAAATGATCCCAAAATCCTAGGATTATCATAGAAAAATGTGCTTAAGAAATTAAAATCAATGCCATATTTTTAGAATCAACCTATTCATTGATAAAAGGTCAGTGTACAATTCAGGTCCTGAAATGTGAATGGCATCAAATCCACATTTCAGGTGGAGAAACAGAAGGGAAAAATACAGTAAATGATTAGAACTTGCCCAGGGTCACAGATTAAATTAGCAAAACTAGAAGCACATTCAGATTACTGACTCCAAGGAGACTGTTCTCTTTGTGACAGTAATTTCATGCATCTGATTCCTTCCGCGTAATTTAGACAACTAAGTCAGACCATGTATATTTTTAGGTTAAAGAGATGCTGCCTGATAGATAAATGCCCATTTGAGAGCCAAATTCTATTTGAACTTCCCTTTTAAAAGTATAAAATTCTTTCCATCATCATATCCAAATGAGAGTATAGATGGAAACACTGAAGACAATAATTTATTTTAATTAGGCTCATTAAGAATTAAACATTAGGTTTCCTTTTATTCATTCAGAATTTAAGAAAAATTTACTAATTTTTAGCCCTTGATACTCTTTTTCTTTTTAAAGAAAGGTCCAGGCTGGGCATGGTGGCTCACGCCTGTAATCCCAGCACTTTGGGAGGCCGAGGCGGGCAGATCATGAGGTCAAGAGATAGAGACCATCCTGGCCAACATGGTGAAACCCCATCTCTACTAAAAATACAAAAATTAGCGGGGCATGGTGGTGCGTGCCTGTAGTCCCAACTACTTAGGAGGCTGAGGCAGGAGAATCGCTTGAACCCGGGAGGTGGAGACTGCAGTGAGCCGAGATCGTGCCACTGCACTCCAGCCTGGTGACAGAACGAGACTCCATCTCAAAAAAAAGAAAAAAGAAAAAAAAAAGAAAAGGAAGAAAGAAAGGTCCCAATAAATATGAACATTTAGCATTCTTGTTAACAACACAGCATTCTCTAAAATCATACACAAAAAGTCCAGATTTCTTTAGAGTCTGCAGGAGAGAGCTTGGTATTTTAAAGAAAAATACTTACAACTGTAAAGGTCTAATGATGAACCAAGTAATTTCCCTTCAACAAATTAAGATGTATTAAAGAGAAAAATGTTTATAATGAAGATGGGTTACTCTACCCACTCGAGACAATATATATCACAATTAAAGGATAGCAAAATAACAAGACACTGAAATGCTCTTCAAATCTCGCCAAGTCACAAATACAAAGGTAAAATAGTGGTATATATTACTCATCTTTATTTTTAAAAATAGACTGAATAAGACAAATTCAAGCTTGGCCCATACATCCTATTCTGATGACAAATCTATGTACACTTGATGAAATAGCTAAGCTATTAAGCTAACGTTAACCTCTATCTTGATTTTTCTTTCAGAATCAAGCATTATGTTTATCAAGGCATGCAAACAGCTCTCTTCAGCTCCCAATCTTACCTGCTGAATCTTCCAAATCAATCAGTTTGGGCATTAAGCTTTCAGGAAGTTTTTCTGGTAAATCATAGCCATTCTTCCTAGCAACCACCAGATGAAAAGCAGCACAAAACTCATCCAGTGTCAATGCACCATCTTTATCAAAGTCTGAGAGTTCCCTAGAAGATAAGTTTATTGTGAATATAATCACATTCTGCTTTGGATCCTTTTATTTCTCAAAAAGAAGCAAGAGAAATATTTTCCATGAGAAAGTGCAAGAACTCAGTAATTATAAAAATCCCATACACAGAAAGATGTGTAATATAGCACATGTAGCAAAATGTTACCTCCAGAATCTAGGTGGTAGTATATGAATGCTTATGGTACTCTTCTTTAAGCTTTCCTGTGTGTTTGAAATTCTCTAAAAAGCCGCCCCAATAATTAAGGTCACCAAAAAGAATGACCTATAATTCACATGCATTTTTAGAAGGCATACGTAATAAGTTAGTGACATTTTTCAAAAGTCTGTTTTTATGTTATCAAAATTCACCATGTATGTACTTTATTTTTTGTTTTTATTTTTTTTGAGATGGAATCTCGCTCTGTCACCCAGGCTGGAGTGCAGTGGCACGATCTCGGCCCACTGCAACCTCCACCTCCCGGGTTCAAGCGATTCCCTTGCCTCAGCTTCCTGAGTAGCTGGGATTACAGGTACGCGCCACCATGCCTGGCTAATTTTGGCCAGGCTGGTCTCGAACTCCTGACCTCATGTGATCCACCTGCCTTGGGCTCCCAAAGTGCTGGGATTACAAGCGTGAGCCACCGCACCCAGCTGACATGTACGTACTTTAAATCACTAAGTAGAACTGCAAGGCTTAAAACAGAAATACAGCCACTCCACCTTGCTGTCTATGCCCTTTCCTAGATACAGACAACCACTTTTGTCTTTATTGCCTTAAACTATAAATAGCATGCCTATATTACTCGTTTTTGAGTTTTCAGTTTTAGGTGTTATCTACCTACCTTGTACTACAGCACTCTATGCTACCAAAAACCTATTAAAAATGATTTAGAATATAGAGAAATAACATTGATACACACTGGAATTAACATTTATGTTTATCTGATAATCGTTTTTTATTTATTTTTGAGACAGAGTCTCACTCTGTTGCCCAGGCTACAGTGCTGTGGTATGACCTCAGCTCACTGCAAACTCTGCTTCCTGGACTCAAGCAATCCTCCCATGTAAGCCTCCCAAGCAGCCAGGACTACAGGCTTGCACCACCACACCTTGCTAATTTTTTTCTTTTTAATAGAGATGGGGTTTCACCATGTTGCTCAGGCTGGTCTTGAACTCCTGGGCTCAAGCAATCTGCCTGCCTTGGCTTCCCAAAGTGCTGGAATTACAGGCGTGAACCACCACACCCAGCTTGTGTTTTCTTTTTGCTTGTTTTGTTTTTTTGAGACAGAATCTCGTTCTGTCACCCTGGCTGGAGTGAAATGGCACAATCTTGGCTCACTGCAACCTCCACCTCCCAGGTTCAAGCGAATCTCGTGCCTCAGCCTCCCCAGTAGTTGGGATTACAGGCATGTGCCACCATGCCCAGCTAATTTTTCTGTAGAGACAGGGTTTCACCATGTTGCCCAGGCTGGTCTCAAACTCCTGAGCTCAGGTAATCCACCTGCCTCGGCCTCCCAAAGTGCTAAGATTACAGGTATGAGCCACCGCACCTGGCCCTGGCCTGTTTTTATAAAGTAATTTGTGATTACACTTTGTGTTCTAATAGCCAATTCGAACCATATTCCAACACAGCTATTCTTAAGTCTCTGGTTAAATGGAAGCTAACACCATTCCTAAACTTATGGCATGGTATAGGACTTACTAAACTTGATAAAAAACCAATGGGATAAATATAACCATGTATGTGCAAACTAACTTTTATCTCATGCATTATGCTAGCAACAAAAAAAAAGCTGATACAGCTTAAAGAATTTTAGCTCTTTACAAAGAACTACTGTATCAGTATCACTTATTTCTTTTCTGCAGAATAAGAGAGAAGCTGGCTATTGTAAGGCAATACTGAGTTCTTTGACAGCATTCTTGAAGGGGTTAGTTGTTTATTTTTTAAGGCTCTAAAATCTATCTGCTAGAAACTCCTTGGAAGCAACCCAGTTACCCAACTAATGATATACCACACTTACCAAATATGAGAAAGTTCAAGAATAGGAAGTTTTGATTTTGTAAAAAACTCTTTAGCTGCAGATCCTGAAATATTAAAACAGTGTTGTTTAATGTTATTCTGAACTTACGGATCCATGAACAGAATGTAAGAGTCTTAGACTTTTTTAACTGGGAAAAGATATTTTTAATATGTGAATATGTCATGTTTTTGGCCCCCAGTGATTATAAATTCTTTTTAGACAAATAATCTGATAATTATGTTATAATTAAAATCTATGACCAATAAAACAATGTCTTTGAGATTATGAAATTGAGATTCTCCTGTCCCATCTAGAAGAACTTCTGTTTTCAACAACTCACCTGGAATAAATCCGTTTAGATCAGGCTGAATGGTTTTAAACTGATTTACATAATACTGTCTTTGTTCATCTGTTATTTTCCAGGGATCATCATAACTACTGGATTGCCTACGAATTTCAATGGCAGTTGTAGCTGATGCTACAGTTCGTACTGTTGTCTGGTCCTGTAATGAAACATTTTTTCCTCAGTACAATATCTACCTACATGATTGTATGGACCAAGATTGCTAGGTTATTTATCTTTGAAAGTAAAACTTGCTTTTTGTGTATATTTAAAATGTAAAACCACATATCTGTTACAGTCAGATTATTGGATATGTTTTTGCACAATGATTATAGAAACGAGTAGAATGACAGCAATTATGTAAGCAACAGAAAGTTATGAAAATGTGCTAAGAAAGCCAAGCAAATATATTTCCAGATGCAGAAACCTTTCAAAACTTCACTAGGGAATCAGAAACAGAAATAAAATCAGCTGAAACATTCCAATGATAACAGATTTGAAATGCACAGAGCAGAATTTTGCTTTTAAATAAATGAGTGGATTTGCATTTATAAAATCTGCAACAGCAAAATATAAAAACAATGACTGGAGCAATACTCTGAATGAAGCAAATAAAAATGCAATACCAATAAAATGTCACACCTGGACAGAAGCAGGATGCATGGTTAAAAGAGTACTGGTTGGTGGAGTATCTGCAAAACTGACCCAGTTTTCTTGAGGTGGAGGTGGGGAATGCCCTGACCACACTGCATCACCAGCAGAAGAACCTATAAGGAGAATGGGTAAACATGCTGACTCATGTTTGAGGAAAAAAGTTACTAGGAAGTTTTCTTTCCAACTCTTACTCTGAAGAAATCTAACAATTTCCAAAATGGAATCTTTTCTGTTCAATTAGAAATTATATCTCATTTAAATATCTTCAATTATTTTGTGCTCTCCTTGTCAATAAAATTTATGTAATATATACATAATATTCTGGGAAATAATTATTCATTTTACCTTTAGAGAATCTGGTATCCATAAACTTGTCTAAACATCATAGATACACATAAATGCAATTACCACTTTTCAAAGCAATGTATCCACTTACAAATTTCCATAGTTGGTTTTTGCTTCTATTTAACTTAAACTTACAATTAAAAACTATCTGGGAGGCAACTCCTGAAGGAATATTATCAAGTTTCCTTCAATTTACAACCCTAAATAATTGTTACTTTCAAAAAATCTCTAAGCCAGGTTCTGTGGCACAAGCCTATAATCCCCACCTACTCAGGAGGCTGAGGCAGGAGGATCATTTGAACCCAGGAGTGCAAGACCAGCCTGGGCAACACAATGACACTCTAATCAATCAATCTCTAAATACCTGATTGTGCTTCACCAAAGGGAGACCAAAATGGCCCAGGTCCCGCAAGAGGCCTCTCACTATTCCCACCGCTGGGATGACGGCTGTGCTTCCTCCATGTGTGTGGAGAAGTTGGTGGGGATTGCTGTGGTGAAACTACTGGGGATGCAGGTTCCTAGAAAAGAATATTATTTTAAAATTTTAACTTTAAGGAGACATTTTAATTATTAAGCTACCAATAAGAACCTTAGTGAAGCATTTGCACAGGGCATCAACTGCTAATATTTACATGCATGTGATTACCTGTGCATCTGCAGATGTACGAGGCTGAACCGTATCATGGCTTACGGATCCCTTTTTCACTTGCCCCCTGCCAGGTGGTGGGGGAATTACACCAGAATACGACCCTTGATTTTCAGAATCTGAAGAATATGAGGCTGCATGGCGAGATTCCTGTTCATTCTTTGAAGCAACAAATCTTGGCAGAGGAAGGTCCTTTACTGTTAACCACAAAATAATCATTACTTCAAAATAAAAAAGGACATATATATTGAAAACTAAAATAAGACATGAATTAGATATTAGAATTTTTGTAAAAATGGATACAGAAACAAGAGGCACAAAATGTCTATCACCACAAAATTTGGACCATCATCTCCCTTACATTATTTAGGGAGACTCTTACCTAGAAAGAAGTAATAAAACCAAACTGTCCTTCTAATGAGTGATAACAATGGCTACATCAAATGTCTACGTATGTTTGGCCCTATACTTGCCACTGAATATTTATTTCACCTCGTAACCACAGTACCCCTGCAAAGCTCCTATTTACAGATAAGAAAACTGAGGCTCCATGATGCCAAGGTCATGCTTGTAGTAACTGACAGTTAGGATATAAACCTAGATCAGTCAGACCCCAAAGCCTAGGCTGCTTCTACTCACACCGGGTCTTTAAAGTAAGATTTTAGACCTCTAAGTAAAACACAGAATATGTCACTAAGTCTGAGACTAGATTTAGAAATTTTCATGGCAGAAATTCCTAAAAATACCTTATTGTTCACCCACCAAAAACATGGTACAGAGTATTCCATCTATCCACTGTAGTCTGGCTTATGGCTCTCCTACAGCCAGATATTCTACATTCAATTTTAAATAGAGGAGAAAGATGAAGGACTGAGAAACTGTTTGCAGGTAAATAAGTGATACTTTTAGACCAGAAAAAATACAGCTACAAAATCATTTCAGAGGAAAGCGTACTTACCTCCATTACATGATTACTTTCGTCTCTCTTTAGGACCTCCACATGAAGGAAGGAAACTATTAAGCTTATTCAATATACATGTAAAAGAATTCAAAATTACCTGAAAAGAATGTAAACTCCCAACACTAGAAGAATGATGTGTGGCAAACTAGAGGTCCACAATGAAAACCTCTACTGACCAATAAACTAAACTGGTACTTAAAACTATTTCTACAAATTCTGATATTTACAGAATTTTACAGAAATTTTTCTGTACAGATTATTTTTAAAATCTTAATTTTTTTCTTTCCCCTTTACTCTATGAAAATGAAAGAACCCTCTGCATTTAAGTGCCTTTCTTTATAGAATTTCTATCTTCTTTCACATCAACAAGCCTCTAAATACTTGAAAAACAAATTATCTGATGTAACACTTTGATATGGTTTGACTCTGTGTTCCCACCCAAATCTCATCTTGAATTGTAATTCCCACATGGGAGGTGATTAGATCATGGGGGCGGTTCCCCCATGCTGCTCTTGTGATAGTGAGCAAGTTCTCATGAGATCTGATGGTTTAAATGTCTGTGGCTATTCCCCCTTGCTCTCTCTCTCTCTCTCTCCTGTGGCCACATAAGATGTGTCTTGCTTTCCATTTACATTCTGCCACGATTGTAGGTTTCCTGTGGCCTCCCGAGCTATGCAGAAGTGAGTCAATTAAACCTCTCTTGTTTATACATTACCCAGTCTCAGGGATTTCTTTATAGCAGTGTTAAAATGGACTAATACAAACTTGTAATGTGGTCAGATGTCTATAACTAGATTTTAGTCTGCCAATATTTTAATATTGTCTCTTATCGATCAAAAAGTTTAGGTTAACTGTTACTTCTTAATTTCAACTGAAGCCTCCACAGCCTTCCCAAACAAACAAACAAACAAAAATACAAAGTATAATGTTGTTTTATTGGAAATGAAGAACACAGGGACGCTATACATGAAGATGGTCGCTGTAATTTATCATTTACCTTAATAAAACTATTCGCCTAAAATATTTCTAAACAACTTTTGGTAAATTAATTCTTAAAAATTGCCATTTGAACAGTACATATAGTCAAATACAGATGAAGTACATACACTATGCCGTAATACAGGTCAGACATATTTTTCTAGTATTTTCAAGTGAGAAATGCAAGGTAGTGGGAATAAAGTCACGACACTTCACTCAAGGTCACAAATGCCACTATGAGATCAGAAAGACACAAGAGTTCTATTGACTTGACTTCATTTATAATAGAAGCCTATTTTCTTTCAGTTACTAGTGTACTCTATATTTACCTGTATTTATACTTTCCACTCTTAAAGGGAAACCAGACTGGGCAACAGCTACAAGTTTCAAAGCAATGTAGAACTGACTTCTTCCAAAATAACCAAGTCTTGTTGCACCACAAAGCTCCATGATCTATAAAATAACATAATGTTAACATTAAGATTCACAACAAAAATCTCCCTTCAAAAATAAGCAGCTACCCAACTTGTTTGTAACATCTCAAAATATCTATCTAATAGATGGTATAATACTCACAACTGACAACCAACTTCCTCAAGTTTCAGGTTCATATGTTTACAAACAAAAAGTCACTGCTTTGCAATAAGGTCATCATTCTCCTATTTATCAAAATCCATATGATTAGCAATTTTCTTAGAATAAATTTTTTGTTACGAGTCACATTTTTAAAGAAACAACGTACCACCCACTCTTATTCATAACCACTGCACATACAATAGGACCATGTGACTAAGAGACTATTATGCAGCCATTTAAAGTGACGGTCTTTAAATGATATAACAACATGGAAAAATACTAAGGATTTATCAAGTGGGGAAGAAAGGCAAGATACCTAATTTTAACCACATAAATACAAATTTGGAAACTATTTTTAAAAAGTCTATCACGATTTTTTCAGATGAGATTGAGTCGGGTTTTCCCTCTTATTTTCCAAATAATATGGCTACACTACTCTTCTTTAAAACAAACAAAATTTGTCTTTTTTAGAGCATGAAAGTGTTCAAGGATCTACATTAATCATTCCAGTCTTTCAACAAGTATTTCTAGACTTGCTAGCACAAGTAAATATTAGACTCAAAAAATAGGATTTCAGATTACAAAATCATAACTCTAAAAGCTGGAGGTTTCTACTATGCAGATATTATAATCTTATCTTAAAATAAACACTAGGCATGCCTGTTGTATCTTTTCAAATAACACAAACTTTTGTACAGAGAGAGCAGTTTTAGTCTATTTTTCCATAACACTCAAAGGAAGATAAGGTATCTGAGATGCTGTGGTATTAAGTCTGAACAAAACTATTCACAGGACTTCAAAAAAAGGACCTATTAACGATTAAGCAATTGTATCACAACAATAACAGCCATTTATTTACATACACAAAAAAGAGTCATTTTTGCTGGCTGACCAGCACTGGAAGAAGTTCCTGTTCCTGCCACTAAGGAGCATGTCCTTCTGAAGAAATGTAAAAGGGCAAAGAGAATAACAGGCAGGTTAACACCATCAAGGGAACTATGAGGAAAAGGGGAGTTTAAAAAGGCAAGGTCATGCAGCCCCAATCCTCTACTCTTCTGCCCACTTGATGCCTCTTAGAGGATCATTACATATCTTAAATACTTTTGTTTATATAACCATGCAACTAACATATGCCAGGTATATGCTAGACAGAGGGAAGACCTAAAAGGAGATCACAGTATGGTTTGTTGACATTTTGGGAAGATACCAGGGAAATGGTTAGAAATGAGGAGGTAGGGTTCAAGAAGGGAAACAGAATCTCAATGCTGTTTTAATTGGTATTTATTAAAAGTTTTATATTTGTTAGCCATTTGCATTTCTTTTCCTGACTTGCCCAACTTGTTCTCTGGCAACTTTAAATGGACTGTTAATCTTCTTTACTCATTTTAAGAAGTTTTATTGTGGCCAGGGGTGGTGGCTCATGCCTGTAATCACAGCACTTTGGGAGGCCAAGGAGGGCAGATTACTTGGGATCAAGAGTTCAAGACCAGTCTGGCCAACACGGTGAAACCCATCTCTACTAAAAATACAAAAGTTAGCCAGGTGTGGTGGTGCGCACTGGTAATTCTAAGTACTCGGGGGGCTGAGGTGAGAGGATCATTTGAACTCGGGAGATGAAGGTTGCAGTGAGCTGAGATCATGCCACTGCCCTCCAGACTGGGTGACAGACTGAAACTCCATCTCATAAAAAAAAAGGTTTTATTATATTATACATATTGACCTGCAAACTGTCATGGAATTAATTCATTTATTCAATGACTATTTACTGAGCACCCTCAGGAAGGAAAGACCAGAGTGTAGCTGTAAGTGTGTGTAGAATTGATGGGGAGGAGGGAAGGCAGCAGATGGAGCTGATGACTTAGGCAGAAACCAGATCATATTGCACATGTTGTTTTCTAGTTTATCTGTTTTTTCCAAAAAAGCTGTTTTGGTGATACAGAATTTTCCGATTTTTATACAAGCTTGTCATTTCCCCTTTAGGACTTTTGGGTTTGCTAGACTTAGAAAAAAGGTCTTTATACATGTTTTCTTCTAGAATGTTTATGATTAATATTGAAAATATACAAGTCTGACCAAACTGGAATTTATTTTGGAATGAGAAACAAATCAGATATCCTTTTGATCCTCCTCAATAGTTAACTATTGAGGCCAGGAGCAGTGGTTCATGCCTGTAATTGCAACACTCTGGGAGGCCAAGGTAGGAGGACTGCTTGAGGCCAGGAGTTCAAGACCAGCCCTAGCAACATGGTGAGATCTCATCTATACGAAAAAAAAATTTAGTTAAAAATTAACTGGATGTGGTGGCACATGCCTATAGTCCCAACTACTCAGGAGGCTGAAGTGGGAGGATCACTTTTGCCTAGGAGTTCAAGGCTGCAGTAAGCTATGATGGTTTTACTTCACTTAAGCCTGGGCAACAGAGCAAGACTCTGTCTCCCCCCGCAAAAAAAAGAATAAGTTAACCATTTATTTAAAAACTCATCTTTTCTCCATTAACTTGAAAAGCAACTGCTATATTTATATGTGCTTATTTCTGGGCTCCTTATGTTACAGTTTTGTATGCTAGTCCTGGAGCTGTAACCCAGTGTTTTAATTACTTTAGCTTTATAATATTTAAACATCTGATAGGATTAGTCCACCCCTCAATTTTTTTGCTATTTAGAAATTTTTGAATTATCCTCATATACTTATTTTTCTAAATAATCCTTAGAATCATTTGTCAGAATAAACTGAGATTTTACTTGGGGCAGCAACTGATTTATGGTCTTGTTCCAAACTTTAACAAGATCATTTCTAGTGTTTTATCATTAAGCATGATACTGGCTAACACTCTGCCAATATCTCTGATTAAAGAAACTCTTAAGGCCGGGCACGGCGGCTCACGCCTGTAATCGCAGCACTTTGGGAGCCAAGGTGGGCGAATCACGAAGTCAGGAGTTCGAGGCCAGCCTGACCAACATGAAGAAACCCCGTCTCTACTAAAAATACAAAATTACCCAGGCGTGGTGGCACATGCCTGTAATCCCAGCTACTCAGGAGGCTGAGGCAGAAGAATCACTTGAACCCGGGGGGCAGAGATTGCAGTGAGCCGAGATCATGCCATAGCACTCCAGCCTGGGCAACAAGAGGGAAACTCCATCTCAAAAAAAAAAGAAAAGAAAAGAAAAAGAAAAGCTAGTTCTAGTTCTGTTGTTCTTCTAATAATCTTGTTTTGGGTTTTATATTTTCAAAAACCACATAAAGATGTTAATTTTATCATATGCAGATTTTGCATAGAAAACTAAAAGATCATAATTTTTCTCTTTGGTCCATTAATAAGTATATCAATAAGATATAAGAGATTAAGTATATTAAGATATAAGTAAGTATATTAACAGATTTCCTAACATAGAACCTTCCTTTGATTCCTGGAATGAATTTCATTTAGACGTGGTGTATTACTTTTTCAAATAATATTTATAAAATATTTTAACCACAATCTTAGAACAATTAAGTTTTAAAGCATACATAATCTTTGCCGTGCTTTGGAGTTGGTGTTATATTGGCTTTTTCAGCAGAGCTCGCAAACTACTTTTTTCTCTCTACTCTGTAATACTTTCAATAGATTAGGAATTAGGTGTTTCATGAAGATTTGAAATAATTCACCTGTGATACAGGTGAGGCAATAGCTCTCATATGTTTTTCAGTTTCTTCCATTCTATCTGAAATAAGCTAGGTTTACCATCTCTAAGATTTGATAATTTCCTAGAAAATCATTTATCATCTCCAAATTTTATAATTTCTTAGTTGAACATCATTCAAAGCAGCCTCATTCTTTTAATCTCCTTTCTATAGTGATTTCCTCTTAATCTTAATTATGCATATTTGTATGCAGTTCACTTTTTCTCTAGCACAGTTATCTGACCATGGGAACCACTTGAAATACCTGTTAGGATACAGATTCCCGAACTGCTCCCATTAGATTTCTAACTCACCAAGGAAATCTAAATCACCAAGGGCCAGTTAGTGATTGTTGCTATAATACTGAAAACTACCATGCTTTGTTTTTTTAATGTTATAAAATGTACATGCTCATGGTAAAATAAAATAGTAGTTAAGGATATAGAATTTAAAGTTCCTACATCCCCATCAGACGTAACAATTCCTCCTAGCCAGGGCAATTAGGGAAGAGAAAGAAAGAAAGAAAGGGCATCTGAACTGGAAAGGAAGAAGTCAAATTGTCCCTGTTTGCAGGTAATATGATCTTATATAAATGGAAAAATCTAAAGACTCTACCAAAAAACTCTCAGATCTGATAAACTCAGCAAAGCTGCAAAATAACAAAACCAATATACAAAAATCAGTAGCATTTTTTTTTCTTTTTTTTTTTCCTCTGAGATGGAGTCCTGCTCTGTCACCCAGAGCTGGAGAGCAATGGCACGATCTCAGCTGACTGCAACCTCCACCTCCTGGGTACAAGCGATTCTCCTGCCTCAGCCTCCTGAGTAGCTGGGATTACAGGTGTCCACCAATACCCCTGGCTAATTTTTGTATTTTTAGTAGAGATGGAGTTTCACCATGTTGGCCAGGCTGGTCTTGATCTCCTGACCTCAAGTGATCCGCCTGCCTCAGTCTCTCAAAGTGCTAGGATTACAGGCATGAGCCACCACACCCAGCCTACAGCCAAATGATTTTTGACAAAGGTGCCAAGAACACTCATTGGGGAAAGGACAGTCTCTTCAATAAACAGTGCTGGGAAAACTGGATATCCATATGAAATACGGAGATACAGATAGACAGTTTTTGTTTTGTTTTTTTTTTTTGAGACAGAGTTTCTCAAAAAACTCTTGTCACCCAGGCTGGAGTGCAATGGCACAATCTCGGCTCATCACAACCTCCACCTCCTGCGTTCAAGCGATTCTCCTGTCTCAGCATCCCAAGTAGCTGGGATTACAGGCACGTGCCACCACACACAGCTAATTTTGTATTTTTAGTAGAAATGGGGTTTCTCCATGTTGGTCAGGCTGGTCTCGAACTCCTGACCTCAAGTGATCTGCCCACCTCAGCCTCCCAAAGTGCTGGGATTACAGGTGTGAGCCATTGCACCAAATTATATATTTTATGAATGAAATTAGATGCCTACCTCTCACCCTATATAAAAATCAACTCAAAATGCATCTAATACCTAAATATAGCACCCAAAATAATAAAACTACTAGAAGAAAACAGACAGGAAATGCTTTGGTACATCAGTGTGGGCAAATATTTTATAAATAAGATCTCAAAAGCACAGGCAACAAAAGCAAAAATAAACAAATGGGATTGTATCAAACTAAAAACTTCTGCACAGCAAAGAAAGCAATCAACAGAGTAAAAGACAACTTACAGAATGGGAGAAAATATCTGGAAACTAACCATCCAACAGAAGATTAATATCTAAAATATACAAGGAGCTGAAATATCTCAACAGCAAAAAACAAAACAAAACAAAACTGATTTTTAAATGGGCAAATGATCCCAAAACACATTTCTCAAAGGAAGTCATATGCATGGTCAACAAATACATGAAAACTGCTCATCACTATTAATCATCAAGGAAATACAAATAAAAACCACAATGAGGTATCATCTCACCCCAGGGAGGCTGGCTATTATCAAAAAAAAAAAAAAAAATGCTGGCAAGGATGCAGAAAAAAGGAAACTCATATACTTTTGGTGGGAATGCAAACTAGTTATAACCACTATGGAGAACAGTATGAGGTCCCTCAAAAAGCTACAAATAGAACTACCATATGATCCAGCAATCCTACTACTGAGAATTTATCCAAGGAAAGGAAATTATTATATCAGAGAGACACTGCACCCCCATGTTTACTGTGGTACTATTCACAATAGCCAAGATATGAAATTAACCCAGGTGTCCAACAACAGATGGGTGGATAAAGAAAATGTGCTATATAATATATACCATGGAATACTATTCAGCCATAAAAAATGAAATCCTGTCATTCATGGCAACATGGATGGAACCAGAGGACATTATGTTAGGTGAAATAAAATCCAGGTACAGAAAATTAAACTCATATGTGGGAAAAAAAAAAAAAGTTGATCTCATAGAAGTAAAAAGGAGAACAGAGTATACCAAGGCTACGAAGGGTAGACAAAGGGAGGAATAAGGAGAGATTTGTTAAGGGACACAAAATGACAACTAGATAGGAGGAATAAGTTCCACCACTCTAGGATGGCTATAGTTAACAATAATATATAGTTTCACATAGCTAGGGGAAGGATACTGAATGCTCCTAACACAAAGAAACGATAAAATGTTTGAGATGATGGATATGCTACTTACCCTGATTTCATCACTATACATTGTATTAGGGGTATCCAATCTTTTGGCTTCCCTGGGCCACACTGGAAGAAGAACTGTTTTGGGCCACATATAAAATACACTAAAACTAACAATAGCTGATGAGCTTAAAAAAAAAAAAAAAGAATCCCCCAAAAAATTTCATGATGTTTTAAGAAAGTTTACAAATTTGTGTTGGGCTGCATTCAAAGCTATCCTGGGCCACATGCAGCCAATGGGCTGCAGGCTGGACAAGCTCACATTATATATTTGAAACATCACTCTGTATCCCAGGAATATGTACAATTATTAATTCTTTTAAATAAAATGAAAATAAAAGGTGATTACATAAGACAGGTAACCTTTTAATCCCAAGGTATCCTATTAGCTATGCAATATAAATCTGAAAGCAACTTGTAATAAAGCTACCACATTGGTAAACTTAAAGTAACACTTCCTTTCATATACTCTAATTTTTTTCTACATGTACACAAACACACAAGCACACATAATACATACATCTTACACAGGTAGGGTCACTGTACATTATTTTTTCATATATTACTCAAAGATTTTTCTCTATCCGCATACATCTCTTTTTTTATAAAGCATTTCATTGTGTGGATGGATGCGCCTATCACAAATTAACCAATCCTCTACTGATGGATATTTAGGTTTTCCCAGTGTTCTATTACAAATAATATTGTAAACATTTTTGTGCGTGTCTTTGTGCACTTGTACAACTATAGAACAAATCTTTAGAAATGGAATATGCTTTAAATATATAACATAGTCCATCAGGTATGATGGCTCACACCTGTAATCCCAATATTTTGGGAGGCTGAGGCAGGAGGATTGCTTGAGGCCAGCATTTCAAGATCAGCCTGGGCAACATGGTGAGACCTTGTCTCTACAAGAAATATATATATAAGCAGGGTGTGATGGCACACCTGTAGTGCTAGCTACTAGGGAAGCTGAGGTAGGAAGATCATTTGAGCCCAGGAGCTCCAGACTGCAGTGAGCTAGGAATTGTGCAGCTTGGGCAACAGAATTAAACCCTGTCTCTTTAAAAAAAAAAAAAAAAAAAGTGTGTGTGTGTGTGTGTGTGTGTGTAAATAACAGTCAAGTACTAAAAACTATGAGTGATTATTACATCTAACTGACCAGCACAAAATCCTGGCTCTGTGGTCTGAGACAAGAGAGGGAAGTTAATGTTTTCCTTAACTTTACTGGCTTTACCAAGGAATATCAGCCCAGAGAAGTCAGTACTGACTTCTTTTCTAAATGTTTCATTCCATAATATTTACCAAAAAGCCACTAACTTCTAGGAAAAAAGATAAACTAGACTGTAGTTCACTTAACACCTGTACAGATCAACATGGCTAGGAAATCATGGTTTATGTCATTCATACAGTATTTGAGCAAGAACCTAACTTTACTGTGCCTCAGTTTCTTCATATATTAACTGAGGAAAATAATACACTACCTCCTTCAGTTGCTGTGAGCATTCAATGAGACTGTATTCAATAAAGCACTTCAAAAAGTATCTGGCCCAGAAATATCATTATTACTTTCCATTTACTACCCTGATCATAGTGGACTTTATATAGTTAGAGACTTCAGAGACTAAGTTATTTTTGAAAACCACATTTTCTTGAGAGCCAAGAGTTAACGCCTTTATGCATTAATATGAGTGTTATAATTTCTGATGGAAAGCCTTCTAAAATATAGGACGCTCTCATGTCTTCCTAAGTATTTGCAACTTCTGAACCCAGGATTTTACCTGCTCTGCCTTCAGGACTCTCATTATAATGACAGTAAGGGAATAAACCCACAATAATAAAGAGGAAGTTAGCTGACAGAAAATTTCAATAAATTTTTGCAATTAGAAAACAGAATAGTGACTAATGAAATAAGGTAGAAGAAATGAGTGCCAAGAATACCCATGGAGAAGAAACAATTTGCCCAACAAAATCCAGAGACTCACCCAGAAATGCTAGGTATGACTAGGGATGGGACTGGGACAGAGAACGAAGATCCCCATCTCCACTGCTGCTCACAGATACTAGCAACCAGACCCTACCCTCCAAACAAAAGCAAACAAACAAGCACTGGATGGCATACCTAAAAGAATGAAACGTTAGAGAAAAACTAGGACAGCTGGTATAGACTTTGCTGTTGCCCCTGGTAAGTCTTTCTAGAACTTACCGATCCCAATTAAGAATCAGCACCTGACCCACTCCACCTAAAAGAAAGACAGCCTTTTAAGAAGCTATTCCCCGCCCCCTCAAAAAAAGATAAGCTATACCCAAGTACACAGAACTCAGTCAGTTTTTCTACTGCCTCATCCTTAAATATGAACAGCTTACCAAAGATCAGTAAGCACCTGGGGAAAGCCTATAAAGTTGAAGAGGACTGCCAAATTTACAAACAGAAAAAAAAAAACCACACAGAGGGAAAGAATCTTAAAAATACTCTAGTGCCTGTTCTGACAGATTTTAGAAAATACTCCATTTGTAAAACAAGAACAAGATATTATGTTAAAAGAACCATCAGAGAACAAGATATCTTGAAATTTACAAAGCTCAATAGAAACACTAGAAGATAAAATAGAGAAAAATGTCTCCAGAAGTAGGAATATTAAAGATAAATTAGAAAAATACAAAAAAAAAGAATTCATCTAGAAGGACCAAATTTTTATTAAAATAAGGTCTACAAATACAGAGAAAATAGAAGAGTAAATCATTAAAGTAAGAGATTTTGCCCAAAGCTAAAGGACACAAGTTTTAAAGATTGTGAAGATCCAGAGTGCTCAAAATGAACCAAAAAAATTCCTAAACACATTACTGTGAACTTCAGAACAGCAAGGAGAAAACAAAGATCCTAAAACATTTAGAGATGGGGGAGAACATTAGAAATGGCGGAGAAGTGTTAATCATGTAAGAAATATCGAGTAGACTAGAATGAGACTTAGCAGTAACACTGAATATCAGAAAACAATAAAGCAATATCCAGAGAGTTCTAAGAAAAAAAATTTTCAACCTAGAATTCTATCCAAACTATCAAGATCATGGAAAGAATGGACATTTTCAACCAGGCAGAAACTTTTAAATGTTTATCTCCTGTGAACCCATTCTTGGAAAAATATTGA
Source organism: Pan paniscus (assembly GCF_029289425.2). Lineage (NCBI taxonomy): Eukaryota > Metazoa > Chordata > Mammalia > Primates > Hominidae > Pan > Pan paniscus. Next base: position 158,921,351 of record NC_073254.2, read on the forward strand.
AGGATGTCATTCAGCAAAGTGTGAAGACACAGCTTCCAGGAAAAAGTAGATACATGCCAAGAAAACAGAGAAAAAAAGTTGCAGGATGTCAGCTATGCAACCGGCCTACAGAGCAACCACTCCAGATCAAAGTACAATGACAGAAGTCTCCAGGAGGAAGCTTTCACGAAAAATAAAGAGGAAGAAGAACTCAACGGCTATGAAGGCAAACTGTGAGAAAAAAGGAAAGACAGTTAAGAAACCCCAGGGGAAAAGCTGTAATCATAGTACAATACTGAATACTTGGCTCTGCCATGAAAATATTTATATAGTCATCACATGAATATTTTTGGTTCATTTTCAACTTTTAGATTCAACCTAAAGTCAAAACATATTAAACAATTAATTATGGTTACAGAACAATATAAATGTTATTAATATCACATATGTGAAAGTAGCACTAAGAAACCGAGTGGGAGAAGTATAAGAAAGGTCAAAGGAAAAGGCATTGGCTCACATTCTCAACTTAGAAAAGTGTTAACAGGACAAGAAGAAAGAAAAGTTTCAAAGGTAACAGAGAACCTGACATAAAATTTGAGGGAATACAGAGAAGTAACTTGAGTGAAATCTTCATTTACTTTCTATATTTGAATAATGTCTATAACTGATAAACCTAGATGAGTTTTAAGAGATATGGAAGTAATCACTGAAGAAAGAGTTTAATAAGTTTGAAGTGGTTTTTGCAGGAAACAACACTAAGTAGTACAGGAAAGGGGAAAGTAGAGGAAATGGTTGCTTTTTATTGTTAAGTTCTTGTGAACTATCTGACTTTTTAAAACCATGAGCAGAAATTATTTTTATGGAAACCATTTTTACTTTAAGTTCCAGGATACATGGCAGAACATGCAGGTTTGTCACATAGGTATATGTGTGCCATGGTGGTTTGCTGCACCTATTGACCTGTCCTCTAAGTTACCTCCCCTCGCCCCCCACTCCCCAACAGGCCCTGGTGTGTGTTGCTCCCCTCGCTGTGTCTATGTGTTCTCACGGTTCAACTCCCACTTATGAGTGAGAACAAAAGCATATAGATTTTTGACAATGCAAATTTTGTAAACATATTAGTACATTGTAGTATACTGCAATTATGTATTCAGGGCCTTAAAAAAAGTAGAATGTTTTTCTTTCACATAATGGAATAACACTATTAACAGTTTTTGTTTTGTTCTTTGTAATAATCTGTGACTTTTTTCTTGTTGCCAAACTATCGTTTTTTGCTCTATCAGCAGTCTCTAGTTGTTGCCCTTTTGCCTTGTATGCCATAGGCTTAAAAACAGAAATGAGTTTTTAAAACTATAAAACAAGAATAGTTCTTTAATAAGGACCCAAAGAACTCTCCAAGGAGAAAATTACATGAGCATCTATTTTTACTTCCAGATATAATGGAGTAGAATTGGTACTATCATTTTACAGAGGAAAAAAGAGAAAAGCAACTTGCCTAAGGCCAGAGGGCCCAATAAACGGCAGAGTTATAATAAAAATGTATGCCTTTCTTCTTCCACCATGACATGCTATACCTGGTCTTTTTGCCAGGATAATGTCAGCTTCCTCAGGGCAAGTACCCCCAAGAAGTCCTGAAGCATGTTTTGATTTTCCACAGTGCTTAGCACATAGTGACAGCAAAGAGTGGTTAAGTGCATAGTGAGGTTCTCTGTTCCTATGCCCAGAATGAGACTGCAGGGAACGCTAAGAACAATAAAGGTACACGGAAGCTACTTCTTATTCCTGGTGAGAACAAACCGAAGTCAAGTAGATGCTCAATTACATGTAAGAGCCTGAATCCATGAGCTGAATCACAAAACAAAAAAACTCAAAAGACACAATGACGAATGCATTGGAACTATACACAACACTGAGATAAGCTGCCAATATCCTTTCCAAAATGAAATTTTATGAATGAGTTTAATATAATAAAATGGAATCAAAATTAGGATCTTCCCTTTTCAGTCATTAATAGGTTAAAAATGAGAAGTCTATTCTACCGCTTTCATTTTTGTAAAAATTATTCAGTTTAAATGGAACTGGGTCAGTGGGCATGCTATGTTTTTTGGTGACTTAAAAGCCTAGTCTGATCGACTTATAAATGTACAACACTGGCTAGCCAGTCACTATAACTTCTATTGTTCTACTAACTTGTTAGACTAGGCCCCACAATTCTGACTCACTAACTTAAGTAACATGGGAATCCTTGTAATGAAGATTCACATCTACAATAAAGGAGGGAACAATTATAGCAAATACCTATTATTAGGAATGTTTACTTGTTATTCTACTTAATGTTCAGAACAATCCTCTAATGTTGGCTACCATTATCCCCAGTTCACAGGAAAGAAAACTGAGGCTAGTAAGTGGCAGAGTAAGGATTCAACGCCAGGGTAGTCTGAAGACTCCCTGTTCCCACATGCCTCCAAGACATAGCTAGACAGAACTTCAACCGTGCTTGCTTATGGAGTAGTAGTTTCAAAATGTATTCCAAACAACACCAGTCCAGTTAAAGGTTCTGTAGTCGAGTAAGTTGAGGTGTATAACAGCCTCTCTGGTGACTTCAGAATGCATTTTTAGCCCACAAGAAGTAATTTTTAAAAATCTTACCATCTAGAAACAAACCCCCTTTTGGTTTAATACCTACAAAAATGCTTTAGAGCCAATGGTCTATGTATCAGAGGCTCTATATAAAACACTTTGGGGTTCAATGTTGTAGACTCTAGAGCAGTGATTCTTAGTAATTTTGGTCTTAGGATCCCTTATACATGCTTTAAAAAACTATTGAGGACCCCTTTCCCTAAGTTTTTGTTTTTGTGGGTTATATTTATTGATATTACCATATGAGAATTTAAAACGGGAAATAAAAAAGTATCAATAAATTCATGTAAAACAACAATCCTATCACATATAACACAGTTTTATACAAATAACTATTTTCCAAAACTGAAAAAAAAAAAAATCAAGTGAGAAGAGTGTATTATTTTACAAATGTGCAAATTTCCTTAATGTCTAGCTTAGGAAAAGGTTCTCTTATCTGCCTTTGTATTCAATTTATTGTGATATGCTGCTTCGTTTAAAGTGTAGAGGAAATTCACACTTTGCACAGATACATGCTGGAAAAGGAGTATTTAGATAGCTTTTTAGGTAATTTTGATGATTATTCTTCGATACTACATCAAAATTCAACAAGTGGTAGTTGCTTAAAGGTTAATTTCAATATAAATCCGAAACCACATCAAGAAACTTTTCTAAATGTGACGTATTTTGCTTGTAAAATATTTTACAAATCACATTTCTTAATATCACTACTGATCTCACCAGAAAAGTCATTAAGTATTGGGAAGTATCGCACATGGTAGCAGATAAAAGTTCTTTAAAACTATAATTTTCATTGGAAAGCGTGAATTTTATCATTAGCAACAAACAACATCACCTGTTTTCCTTAAATGGCAGGCCCACTTCCTTCATTTTCAAGAAACTGTCTGCCCAATACCTAAGTCAGCTATTCTTTCAAGAAAAATGATGTTCATGAAAAAAGTAGTTACTTTAGCTCTCAACACACACAATAATTTAAGTACTTCTCAAGATAGGCATTATGGAACCAAAGTGTTTTATTCACATTTAGCATTTTATCACATAAAATATTAAAAAGATGTATGCTTAGGGTCAAATTTTAATAAAATTAGTATTTTTTATTGCTACTCAAAGGGCATTATTTTTTTGTCGCCCAGGCTGGAGTGCAGTGGCGCGATCTCGGCTCACTGCAAGCTCCACCTCCCGGGTTCACGTCATTCTCCCGCCTCAGCCTCCCTAGTAGCTGGGATTACAGACGCCCGCCACCACGCCCGGCTAATTTTTTTGTATTTTTAGTAGAGACGGCGATCCAGGATGGTCTCGATCTCTTGACCTCGTGATCCACCTGCCTCGGCCTCCCAAAGTACTAGGCATGAGCCACCATGCCCGGCTCAAAGGGCATTCTTAAGTGAAACTGCTTGGCAGTCCAGCATACAATATTAGCACAGTCTGGTGCTACTGCCTTATTTGTGCTAAGAAACCGAAAGTTTTATCTGCCATGACTTTTACACCATCAATGCAAGTGTCAGCGCAGTAAAAAAGGTAATTAATAATAGTATTGTTATGAAAATAACTTTGACCCCACAGACCAGGGTCTGGAGACCATACTTTGAGAAATGTTATTACAGAGTAAAAATAGAGGACAGTGATAGAAGGAATTCTTGGTTTTGATCCCATCACTGTGTACTACACCTCCCTTAAAGCAGCCACTGAAAACCATGCCTTATGGGAGCAAGCAATTAATATGAATTAGCAAAACTGGCAAGGTGAGTAAAGTAGTGAACTAAGGAGTGCAGGTGTAAAGGAAGCAGCTGCTATTCAACTCTAGCTGACTGCTGCTATTGAAGAATACTTGCCTAATGACACCATGAAGAGATTTTTCTAAAGTTGGATACACGGAATTTTCTATAATATATTCCCATTTTCAAGTGCTAGTGTGGAGTCAAAATAATTTTTTAAAATATGCAGACCAAACACAACACTTGGACCACCTACTTGCATCATCTGTCCCAAAGGTATTCACAATACTGGAAAAATGGCAATAAAATAAATGGCAAGACTGCAATAATGTCCCTTTGTGTCCTTTAGCAAGTAGGTTAAGGGCAGGGTGGGAAAGAAGGGTAAAACCAAGTTTCATGAAAGATAATCTTACATACAGGCATTATTATATATTAACCTCCCTTCCCAATTATACAATGGTCCTAGAGAGTTTCAGCTGCCTAAGACACTGGATGACCAGAAAAAAAAATTATTCTAAGGCCATCAATGAATTATTACATATTTTTTATATATATAAAATATAATAGCTTTATATAAGATCTTGTTATCTGGCAAAATGACTCAAGGTATTAAGACAACTGAGTAGTAACCAAGGGAAATTAATTACTAAAAAATACATTATCTCATCCTTCACCAGTATGTCAGTACAGCCCTTAAATACATATTCCAATAGAATAAATAATACAAGAATTCTAAAATACCTCTTCCCTTCTTTCTTCAGTAAGTCAAGACTGCTTCACACTTGCTGTATCTTCAGTATGTTTTCCCCTCAGACCTCTCCTGTCATTCAGGTTTCACCTTAAATGTCATGCTTTCAGAGGCCTTCCTTGAGCACTCTACTGTTATTTATTGTATGCCTCCCAAAAGAATGAGAGTCCAGAGAATAAGGAAGGCCTCTTATATTCCCAGCACCTAGACCAACTCCTGACGCACAGTGTCAATATATATTTGTTGGTTGGATGAATGAAATGTTATTTATGATTAATTTTTCTGCGGTCCCTCTCCACTCCTACACACAGGCTACAAGATTAACAGTCCTAAAGTATAGCTCCATATAACTTTATTGTATTTTTAAAGAACAAACTTCTAAGTTCAGCATTCAAGATTCTCCATTATGTATAACCCCAATCTTCCTCCCCAAACTTACTTTGACCAACCTAGATTGGGCTATCCTACCTCTGGGTGACACAGCAAGACTCTATCTCGAAATAACTAACTAACTAACTAACTAACTAAATAAATAAATAATAAAATTACACCCTTCCTTCATTCATGATACATCTTAAGACCTACTTCCTTCCTGTAACATTTTCTATCCATCCCACTCCATAACCAAATGATCTTTTCTTTCTCTGTGCTAGTACCCGAACTTTTACCATTTGAGTTACTAGTATTATCCATGTTAACCACACCACACATTCCGTACCCACATTCCCTTCCACTAAGCTCCTTGGGGGCAGGACTATGGCTTAGGTACACTGAAATCCACTGCAAGGTCTGGCAATGTTCTTTGCACATGGTAGGCACTTAATACCTATTGAAGGGAATTGCTCCCTGTCATGCCCATACCCTCCTGATTTACCGAATTCACTGTTAGCCTTCATTTGAATCAACCCCTTCTTACTTGGAAAGATCATGTTCACCATTTCTTTAAAACTTAAACATTTTCTAATAATAAACAATGTTTGCTTTGTCCAAGTGGTTTTGATTACACACAATCCATGCACACCTTTACATCATCTTCAGCATTGAAGTACACTGTTAGAAAAGTTCAAGGAAAAACAATCAGTGGCAAAGAGGATGGACACATGCCAAAGCCCAGTCATTCCAAAATGGCTGTTTCCTTTCTGCTATCAAAACAGAGTATGTTTAGCTTCGGGTACGTACTAATCTCTAATATTTTCTTTCCTTACAAAAACAACTTCATTTCAATACTTAGCACAATCCAACAAACAAGAGGGTAATTCATATCTATTACTGTATTCATAAGCCATGTATATATTCCTCAATGACTCTTGCTATGCCTTACTGACCAACCCCACTGCCAATTCCCTCCTAAACTCCTTTCTAAAGTGAAATGCAATCATTTCAACCCTTTTGAGATACTTATCAGTTATATTAGAGCAAATAGCTCATCTCACTTTCACTACATTTCTCATCTAAAACTTTTAACTGCTCATTGCTTTGCTTACACAACTCAAACGCTCTTTGATTTCAAGCCTGCACACCAAGACCACATTGCTTCTTTCCTTTCTCCTGCCATGATTTTATCTTAACACTTACATAAACAGACATTCTTTTGTTTTTTTTTTTCTACCTTTCACCCAAACTCCATTTTACTTATCTATAACTTCCATTTTACATTTCAACCACTTTCCTACCTCAGTGAGGGAAAATTCTCCAGGTCTTTCCCCCAACACTATGTCCTTAGGTAAAATTAACTGTCTATATGTTATGATGTTGACGTAATGATGTCCATTATTTTATAGAACTTGAAAAACAAGAAATGTATAAAATTCATCATAGAAGAATTACTACAGCTAAATAGTAACATTAGACTTTTCTGGAGCCCTTACTGTATATTAGGTACTTAAACACAGAAATATTAGAACCACATGCACACACAAAATAAGTATGTTAATTAACTCAATTTAGCCATTTCACAATGTATACATATTTCAAAATTTGTATAATATATACAATTTTTGTCAGTTAAGGAAAAATTTTAAAAATAGACAAGAAAAATTACATAAGTACGAGATAAGAATTTCCTTTCTATACAAGTATTAGTATATAAATATAAAAACGGTATATTTCTCAATACAAAAAAAAACCCTAGAAATGTCTTCTGTAACTTTTCAGCACAGAAAGTTCAAATATATATACATATTCTTCTTCCTCTACTAATATTTTCATAGACATTCATCAAGAGAACTCACCATCACAATATAGATTACTGCTATACGACCTAGAAGCTTCTTAATATTTGGAGGGTAGAATTCACTCTATCTGCTATAGAAGGGAATCATAAAGAATGGGTTCAGTCAAACAACCAATGTAAGGGGACTGAAGCAGCTTAAGAAGTTTATAGTTCTTGACTTCAATTTCTGCATAGTATATGTGGTTAAAGAGATTCTCCTTAGCAATATGTGATTCCTGGTTCTTTAGCTATAAATTCTTGCTTTAGGAAATATAAACTCCCACTGTCAGTCTACTCTGATAAAAGTAGTACATACAGGCCAATAAATATTTTACTGCTCATAATCAGTCTCACTGTCATTGTTATCTAAACAAATAAAACACTTCTGATAGCCTCAAACATAAGAACTCCAATGTGAAAAATAGTATGACTACTTTTAAAGTTTGATAGTTTGATCCAGGTCTCAAATTCCCAATTAAAATAATTATTTGTATTATCTACATTAACAATGACAACAACAACAACGACAAAAAGGCTTTAAAAAAAAAACAAATAAGACTAAAGGTAAGAAAGGAGAAAAACCACAAATACGCAAAAGTAGTTTGAAAAATACTACAACCACCTAAAACTGAAGCTTGAAATAGTACTAGTTGCCTTTAGAAAATACGATGGGGTATGGAGATAGTCCAATAAAATTAATTTGATCACTATCTTATACTTAGGGTGATCATAAAATTTACATCCAAACTGAGACATGTGTAGAGTGAAAGAGGCACTGTTTATAATTATGCCTAAACAAGAGGCATAAACCAGGACTGTCTTAAGCAAACCCAGACATAATTGCTTGTAAAACTCATTGAAGATAAATAATCCCATTCAACCAATAAAGTGTGTAAGGTGACATGGAAAGACAACACCTGCAACCTGTTGCCTTACAACATGCCACATAAAATATTAATGTTTTGATTAAGGAGTAGTATTTTTCAAGAACCAGTTACTAATAATCAAACCTCTCTTTTCTTACATTGAAACTTGATTATTCCAGAACCACAATGACTCCTAATCAGAAATTTTAAAAAATAATAAAAGTTTACAATAAAACATTTAAACACAGTGGGCCAGGCATCATTTTAAGCACTTTATAGCTCATTTAATCATCTTAGCCCAGAAGGACAGAGATTTCTATCCTATTTTACAGATGAGAAAACTGAAGTACAGAGAGGCTCAGTAATTCGCCCTGGTCACAGTAAGTGATGAAGTTGAAGATTCCAGAGTGTGTTCTTACCAACTGTACTATGTTGCCACTATTGCTCCTCTAGTGGGAGAGGCAGGAGCCCACAATTATTCCTAAGTGCACAGAATACAGTGGAGCTCTCAAGTATCTCAAGTGAGTAGAATCGTGGTTAAATAGAGTTAAGCATGATATAATTTCTGGTATATATTTGTTACCACTGGTCAAGCAGGAGCAAATGGGACAGGGAAATTTCTTTACTTATAATATGATAAAGAGAAACCCATTCCACTGTTAGGATAATGTACTACACCCGTGCTATGGGTTATCACAGGGTGAGAATGACAAAAAGATGATTATTATAATAATGACAAGCATTAACTGTGCACACACAATGTGTCAGGTACTGTCCCACACTCGTAACGTGTTAACTAACCTAATCATCCTAACAACCCTATGAGGTAGGTACTGTTTTATAGCTGAGAGAACTGACCATACTTGCTCAAGGACACAAAGCAAGTGACAGAACTTAGATTGAAACCCATGCTCTTTGTCACTTCATTATTTTATAAGGGATCATATTTGCCCAGTAGTACATTCATCTAATAAGCTGCATTATAACAGTTTTAGTATGTTACATCATAAAACAAGAGTTGTTAAGTTTTTGGTTGGAAGGCCGCAGAACCAAGTTTTGATAGGTGTCATATTTCTCAAGCTTCTGCCTAAAAAAAAGAAAACGTTGAATTTTATCTCTAAGGTCCCTTCTAATACAAATATCATTTCTCTGAATGCAAATTTCCTAACATTTCATATAACTACAATACAAACTACCTGCTGAAAACATCTGCTATGGTTTGAAGGTATGCTTTAAAACCACAGGCTATGGTTTGAAGTTCGTGCTTTGGAAATTTAATCTCCAATACAACAACAGTGTTGAGAGGCAGGACCTTTAAGAGGTGATTAGGTCACAAGGGCCCTGCCTTCGTGAATAGATTAATGTAATTTATCACAGAAGTTGATTCATTATGAAAGGCAATTGGGCCCGCTCCTGAGCATGCAATTGTGCTCTCTTGCCCTTCTGCTTTCCATCATGGGATAATACAACAAGAAGGCCCTAGCCAGATATGAGCTCCTCGATCATGGACTTCCCAGCCCCCAGAACTGTAAGAAATAAACTTTTTTTTCATTACCAATTACCCAGTCTACGGTATTCTGTTTAAAATAGCAACATAAAATGGATAAGGCAACATCTAATCTTTAAAAATCTATTTCTGCCAAAGTGCCAGACATAGATTAGATATGTGACTCCTTTGAAAAATAACACAGGTGGTTATTTAAATATGATTATGAGATCAAATATACAAGAAGTTATATTCACATTTTACTCAATTAAAAAGTACCATATCACACACAAAAGTTGAGGTTGACTCAACCTTAGGCCCCTCGATCTGCTGGGATTTATTAGTGTCTTCCTTTTGAGTTTCTATAGCTGTAGGCAGCAATAATTTTAGGGTAAAGGTAGTTCAGAGTAGTTTTCCTGAAGACTTTCTTATTCTCCCTTGCCTATTTACCATAATCCCAGTGCAGCAACACTTTATACTCAGTAGGTACTTAATGAACATATACAAACATCACTAAACACACTCCATCCCCAACACATGATAAGAACAAAGAAAAAGAGCCTCAGGATCTCCAAAAAGCTGCTTCCTACAAGAATAACAACAGTAGTAGCTAACAGCTATATAAAGCACTATTCCAAGTACCAGGCGCTGTTCCTGGTACTTTATGAATGAATTCATTTAGTCCTCAAAACAATCCTATGAGGTAGGGGTTACCTTTATTCCCCAAACACAGGAAGAAAAAAACTAATTAATGCCCAGAGAAACTAAGGCTCAGAGCAGTTAAGTACAGATGCTCCTTAACTTACGATGGGGTCACATCCCGATAAACCCAACCTAAGCTGAAAATATCCCAAGTCAAAAGTATGTTTTCGACTTACAATATTTTCACCTTATGATGGGTTTACTGGAATGTGATTCCATCACAAGTTGAGGAGTGTACTGAATGTGTATCGCTTTCACACCACTGTAAATGTGAAAAATCCTAAATCAAATCATTGTAAGTCAGGGACCATCTGTACTTGCTTGATGGTGGTAACTCCTAAGAATTAAACTTCAACTTAAAAACTCCATCAAGGATTTTAAGCTGACTAAATGAAAATAAACAAAATAAAAGTGACAATGATGAAAAAGCTATCATTTATTGAGTGGTGTGTCAGTACTTCTTTAATACAATCCTCAAAAATGACCCTAAAAATTACGCATTGTTATTTTCATTTTACAAATCAAAGTAATGGGCAAAGAGAAAGTGCTTGCCCAAGGATATTGACTAGAAATCAGCAGAGCCAAGATATGAACGCAGTTTTGTAGAACTCCAAAGCCTGGTTTTTTTCACTACGCCAGTATCTCCCAAATTTCAGACCCTTGCATACCACCTTCACAAATTCTGACATGTTCATGGACCACTTGCACTATTATGTACTTAGTATTTTTTCTTTAAATGAGACACTTTTTCAAAGTTAAACTTATTTTAAAAGAAACTTTGTATCGTGTATAAATGGAAAATTCTACTTCACTTGAAATAGAGATAAAAAATATATATTCAATGAAAACAAAACTGTAATTTCAGCCAAATACCACTGTCTGCTAAATGTGCTTACAGCCACATCAAGGCCTATCTGTCCTTTATTAAAAGAAGAGAGCAAATAATATGAGAACGGTGTTAAAAAAAAATTTTTACTAGCCCCAAGCTGCAACTTTCTCCATGAATAATCAGATGTGAAAAACAACAAAAAAGAGAACAGCTTCTTCACTATGTGCAAGAATTGGGTACACATCTCACTCTTTGGGGAACAAAACATAAGGCTGCTCTACTGCCTCTCCTTGATTCAAGTACACACCCATATCTGCAGTCTTTCATGTATTCTCAATATTGTATAGAATGTGCTAACACTGAATTGCAGACTGGTTATTATACCTAGTAGCATTATAGAAACATCTCATCAAAATCTTCTTTTAAGTACTTACATACAATGTTGAAAATATACACTTGGCCCTGGGAGGAAAACAAAATTTTAACACAGAACCCTTTTTCTTAAAAACTTTCTGCCCTAGTTGCAAACAACACACAATCTATGATATAAAGCTGTAATTTTTTTTTTTTTTTTTTTTTTTTTTTTTTTTTTTTTTTGAGATAGCTCTCGCTCTGTCTCCCAGGTCTGTCTTCCAGGCTGGAGTGCAGTGGTGCAATCTCGGCTCACTGCATCCTCAACCTCCTTAGTTCAAACCCCTTCTGCCTTAGCCTCCTGAGCAGCTAACAGGCACACACCACTGCACCTGGCCAATTTTTTTTTTTTTTTTTGGTAGAGATGGGGTCTCACTATGTTGCCAAGGCTGGTCTCAAACTCCTGGGCTCAAGTGATCCATCTGCCTCGGCCTCCCAAAGTGCTGGGATTACAGCCATGAGCCACCGTACCCAGCAAGGCTGTAATTTTAAGCATCAAAATGGTTGGCAACCTGAGCACAAGCTTTGCCATCGCATGAAACTGACTTTGAATCCCAGTTCATGTTGCACATGCAGCCTCTCTGTAGCTCAAGGTATCTCAGTTGACAAACTGAAATAATACATATCTCTAAATGTAAAGTTAAATATATGTCAAATAGCTTCATGTCTGGTCCATTATAGGTGCTATATAATTAGTACTTGGCCCCTGTAAGAATTAAATAAAGAAAGAGGTTACTGTGAATTGGGATTTTTTTTTTTTTTTTTTTTTTTTTAGTAAGTACCTCATCTCTAGACCTTAAAGAATGGGCAGTTTTTTGGTCAGTCAAAACAAGACAGGCGAGAGAAGGACTGTGTGGTAGATAGAGCTCCCTCTCCCCTCTCCCCTCCCCCCTCCCCCCTCTCCCCTCTTTCCACGGTCTCCCTCTGATGCCGAGCCGAAGCTGGACGGTACTGCTGCCATCTCAGCTCACTGCAACCTCCCTGCCCGATTCTCCTGCCTCAGCCTGCCGAGTGCCTGCGATTGCAGGCGTGCGCCGCCACGCCTGACTGGTTTTCGTATTTTTTTGGTGGAGACGGGGTTTCGATGTGTCAGCTGGGCTGGTCTCCAGCTCCTAACCGCGAGTGATCCGCCAGCCTCGGCCTCCCGAGGTGCCGGGATTGCAGACGGAGTCTCGTTAACTCAGTGCTCAATGGCGCCCAGGCTGGAGTGCAGTGGCGTGATCTCGGCTCGCTACAACCACCTCCCAGCCGCCTGCCTTGGCCTCCCTAAGTGCCGAGATTGCAGCCTCTGCCTGGCAGCCACCCCGTCTGGGAAGTGAGGAGCGTCTCCGCCTGACTGCCCATCGTCTGGGATGTGAGGAGCCCCTCTGCCTGGCTGCCCAGTCTGGAAAGTGAGGAGCGTCTCTGCCCGGCCGCCATCCCATCTAGGAAGTGAGGAGCGCCTCTTCCCGGCCACCATCACATCTGGGAAGTGAGGAGCGTCTCTGCCCGGCCGCCCATCGTCTGAGATGTGGGGAGCACCTCTGCCCTGCCGCCCCGTCCGGGATGTGAGGAGTGTCTCTGCCCGGCCGCCCTGTCTGAGAAGTGAGGAGACCCTCTGCCTGGCAACCGCCCCGTCTGAGAAGTGAGGAGCCCCTCCGCCCGGCAGCCACCCCGTCTGAGAAGTGAGGAGCGTCCTCCCTCCTCGTCTGGGAGGGAGGTGGGGGGGTCAGCCCCCCGCCCGGCCAGCCGCCCCGTCCGGGAGGTGAGGGGCACCTCTGCCCGGCCGCCCCTACCGGGAAGTGAGGAGCCCCTCTGCCCGGCCAGCCGCCTCGTCTGGGAGGGAGGTGGGGGGGTCAGGCCCCCGCCTGGCCAGCCGCCCCGTCCGGGAGGCGAGGGGTGCCTCTGCCCGGCCGCCCCTACTGGGAAGTGAGGAGCCCCTCTGCCTGGCCAGCCGCCCCGTCCGGGAGGGAGGTGGGGGGGGTCAGCCCCCCTCCTGGCCAGCCGCCCCATCCGGGAGGGAGGTGGGGAGGTCAGCCCCCCGCCCGGCCAGCCGCCCCATCCGGGAGGGAGGTGGGGGGATCAGTCCCCCGCCTGGCCAGCCGCCCCGTCCGGGAGGGAGGTGGGGGGATCAGCCCCCTGCCCGGCCAGCCGCCCTGTCCAGGAGGTGGGGGGGGCGCCTCTGCCCGGCCGCCCCTACTGGGAAGTGAGGAGCCCCTCTGCCCGGCCAGCCGCTCTGTCTGGGAGGGAGGTGGGGGGGTCAGCCCCCGGCCCGGCCAGCCGCCCCGTCCGGGAGGGAGGTGGGGGGGGTTAGCCCCCCGCCTGGCCAGCCGCCCCATCCGGGAGGTGAGGGGCGCCTTTGCCCGGCCGCCCCTTCTGGGAAGTGAGGAGCCCCTCTGCCCGGCCAGCCGCCCCGTCCGGGAGGGAGGTGGGGGGGTCAGCCCCCCGTCCGGCCAGCCGCCCCATCCGGGAGGGAGGTGGGGGGTCAGCCCCCCGCCCGGCCAGCCGCCCCGTCCGGGAGGGAGGTGGGGGGGTCAGCCCCCCGCCCGGCCAGCCGCCCTGTCCGGGAGGTGAGGGGCGCCTTTGCCCGGCCGCCCCTTCTGGGAAGTGAGGAGCCCCTCTGCCCGGCCAGCCGCCCCGTCCGGGAGGGAGGTGGGGGGGTCAGCCCCCCGTCCGGCCAGCCGCCCCATCCGGGAGGGAGGTGGGGGGTCAGCCCCCCGCCCGGCCAGCCGCCCCGTCCGGGAGGGAGGTGGGGGGGTCAGCCCCCCGCCCGGCCAGCCGCCCCGTCCGGGAGGGAGGTGGGGGGATCAGCCCCCCGCCCGGCCAGCCGCCCTGTCCGGGAGGTGAGGGGCGCCTCTGCCTGGCCGCCCCTACCGGGAAGTGAGGAGCCCCTCTGCCCGGCCAGCCGCCCCCTCCGGGAGGGAGGTGGGGGGGTCAGCCCCCCGCCGGGCCAGCCGCCCCGTCGGGGAAGTGAGGGGCGCCTCTGCCCGGCCGCCCCTACTGGGAAGTGAGGAGCCCCTCTGCCTGGCCAGCCGCCCTGTCCGGGAGGGAGGTGGGGGGTCAGCCCCCCGCCCGGCCAGCCGCCCCGTCCGGGAGGTGAGGGGTGCTTCTGCCCGGCCGCCCCTACTGGGAAGTGAGGAGCTCCTCTGCCCGGCCACCACCCCATCTGGGAGGTGTACTCAACAGCTCATTGAGAACGGGCCATGAAGACAATGGCGGTTTTGTGGAATAGAAAGGGGGGAAAGGTGGGGAAAAGATTGAGAAATCGGATGGTTGCTGTGTCTGTGTAGAAAGAGGTAGACATGGGAGACTTTTCATTTTGTTCTGTACTAAGAAAAATTCTTCTGCCTTGGGATCCTGTTGATCTGTGACCTTATCCCCAACCCTGTGCTCTCTGAAACATGTGCTGTATCCACTCAGGGTTGAATGGATTAAGGGCGGTGCAAGATGTGCTTTGTTAAACAGATGCTTGAAGGCAGCATGTTCGTTAAGAGTCATCACCACTCCTTAATCTCAAGTACCCAGGGACACAAACACTGCAGAAGGCCGCAGGGTCCTCTGCCTAGGAAAACCAGAGAACTTTGTTCACTTGTTTATCTGCTGACCTTCCCTCCACTATTGTCCTGTGACCCTGCCAAATCCCCTCTGCGAGAAACACCCAAGAATGATCAATAAAAAAGAAAAAAAAAAAAAAAAAAAAAGAAAAAAAAAAAAAAAAAAAACAAGACAGGCAATCCTATTCGGGGTGCCAGTAGGTCAATGCAAGGACTGTAGTGGTGGCTAGGTGGTACACTGAAGCTAGATGATGAAGGCTCTAAATGCCACACTAATTTTCACTGAACATTTCTGAAGAGTAGCATATAATTTATAATTCACTAATCTATTCTTCAGCAATCACAGAAAAGCTTAAGATTTAGGAGGCTACTATAGTAGTTTATCAATGAGGTGTTCAGAGCTTGGATTAGAGTAACACTAAGAACAGAAAAGAACGATTGGCTAAGTCCTTTCAAAGAGAATCTGAAGGACTTTGTAAGTTGGATAAATGGAAAAGAGGAGTCAAAGCTGACTCCAAAGAAGACAGTAGGAAGACAATCAGGACGTTAAAGACAGAGTATTTCAGCTCCATGATGAACAAGAAGAGACAATATCCACCAAGAAGTGATTCACTGCCAATTGCAAGGGAAGTGAAAGGTCACTGGATTTGGTGATCAGGATAACAATGAACTTTAAGAATATCTTAAAAAAAAAAAAAAAAGGAGGGGGAATATAAAAGTTAAAT